>NC_071096.1:3836168-4201168 GCF_027358695.1 Spea bombifrons
GGAATACAGATTCATTTCTTTACAAAATGTACTATTTTTCTTAAATGTTGCAGATTTTTCTATCTGTTAAAATACCTAATTCTCTATTTCACTCATTTCAAAATCTGTATATTTGTAACAACCCCAAAAATCTATCAGCAGTGAATTATCTACTCTCCATTGTGATTATCTCTCCTCTAGATCATTATCGTATGTTAATGTCGGGTTTTTTTGTAAAAGGGGGTTATTCATTATTATATATATATATTTTTAATTTCCAATGGCATGTATGAGTTAGATTTATTCTCTATTCTTGTGTTCGCTGCTTATAAATAAGAAAAAAAACCTTTTTTGTTCTATGTATTTGTTACAGCTATTGCCTTCTCATTCTTTACATTATGTTAACTTTACTAAAACATTTAATACTTTACATTATGTTTTTTTTAAACCAAGTTGAGAATAATTTTTTTCTTAGTTAATTTTACTCCATAAAGTTAGTAACTAATATATAAATATTATATTACAATCATCAGATCCATTCTGTATATATATATATATATATATATATATATATATATATATATATATATATATATATAAAATTCTTTTTTACTTAAGAAATCATGGATTATTTAGCATTTTAGGCCACAGAACCTATTTTGATATAAACGTCTTTTAACATCAATATCTTACTTTTTTGACTCTCAGGCACATGCTGTGGACCAAGTTAACATGTTTGGTAGGACTTAAAATTTAGGATTTTATTTTCCACCATTAAAAATAATAATTTCTTTTTAAAGGATTTTGGCAAATCTAATCCTAATCGACACAATTTTTTATCTTTTAATTTCTGACCTTATTATCATTAGGTCTGTATGTGGCTTTTACACCTAGGTGCCCATATTTGACTTTGTGATATGTCTGTAATATTTGGCTACCAGATTTATTCTTAAGGCAACCTAATCCTTTTTTGAAGTTGCCTTCCCTATTAATGATAGCTATCCTTGCCTTAAAGCTATATAAATATATATATATATATTAAGTATTTATGTATTTTTATGGGTAATATTTCTAGTTGAACTTAGTTGTCTATAAGAAGCCGTCACTTGTTAGAGATAATGTATCACGGAGTCCCTTATGTAACAAGCAGCTGACGGATCTGTTCTAGAAGCCGAGCCGTTACGCTTGAAACCATAACGGACATTTTTAAAGCGCGTGCGGTCACTTTAATAATTGCAATTATGTCTCCAAACAGCTGAACCGGGAGACCTACCTGGCGTGACGGACCTTCTCCCCAGACCACGTCCCCAAAGTCTTCACGATGGTCAATCGCCTGGATCCCCGCAGATCCTCTTCCTGAAACAAAAAGGACAATCCCACAATTTAATATATTTTTTATATATATTTTTTTTCCATCTGGATAATTTTTATCTCTTGCTATAGATTTTTGATGTTATTTTTTTTTTCTTTTTTCAATTTTTTTGTTAACCATTTCAGTGCCACCAGCGGGTATAAAGCAATTTTGTGCATGGCCTTCTGATACCGAGAGGGTTAAGTGCTTTGAGTCCACAAACACATTCATTTACATATAAAACATTTTCTTAAGTATATTATCACCCTATCTCCTTGGCTTCTTATTTTTAACCCTTTGCATGCTTAGAGTGACTCCCCTCTCTCCGGCATTCAGGAGCTGCTGGCCACGTTTACAGTAACATCCGGTCCGGCTCATCTTTTTGGTTTTTACCTGGCATTGATTTTGAAAACTTCATTTTTTTAAAACTAAATTTAGTTTTTCAATACTCTATCTAAAATCTTTCACAAGTTCTAAGAAAAAATAAAATGTATGGTTAATAAATATAAAAATACCTTTTTTTAATATTGTCTTTTGATGCTCTTTTGCCTCTGATTCGAGTAAAACGAATACTTTTAGTAAGAAAGACATATATTATACATCCAACTGTGTTATAATGAGCTCTTATATCTCTTTCCTCTAATTCTTACTATTTTTTAAACTCCATTGAGAGATATGGAAACACAGAACCTGCCGGAAGATCGGCCCCATTCGGCCCCCGTCTAGTCGCCCGTTTTTCCTGCTATAAAGACTCAAACCTTAATCAGTCGTTGGTCCCGTCTTAGATTCAGGAGCCATATGCCTATCCCATGTATTAGCACCTACCACTTCTGCCCGGAGGCTGTTCCACTCATTTACCGCCCTCTCAGTAATGTAAAACCTTTTCAGAGAAGCTGGATATCTCTCAGCAGCAGATATTATTACAATTATTTGATTTTTGTTTCGGCACAGAGTTATTGTAGGGTCTAAATACTAAAGCCCTTGCCCCTAAGAATTGAATAGTTTGCTCTTTTTGGAGGGGGGGGGGCAATAGTTTAATGATTTCGGTAACTGCAGAAGGACAGGGGGCTTCTATCCGTCCAAGAAACAGAACCGACTGGGAAAAAAGTTCTGCTTCTCCTACTTTTGGGAGTGTGGAAATACGGAGCTTCACGGAGATTTAGATTCTTCCTGTTAGATTCATTAGCTGGAAATGAAAGGGGATTATTTACTAAACCGCGGGTCTGCCGGTGACTCAACACCTTTTAACTTAGTGACGTCACTATGAGCCCCAGAAAGCTTCCCCTGCGAGAAGGGCAGCAATTTTGCTATAAAAGGTGTTTATCTAAAATAATGTTAGAATTAAGCTATTTTAACCTCTCACCGACCTCTGTACTGTTCTAGAATCCCGTGTGTTCTCCGCGTTCCGTGGTGTGTGGATATTTCACGTTACTACAAATGGAGACTAAAAATCAACTATACCGTTCCTGTATTGGACCCTCTTAACCATAGATTTGGGTAGGAGCCATGAGTGATGGGACTGGGAATCCTGATACGTTCCGGAGGCTTCTAGCACCTAACTGTGAATATTTACTACACATAACTCACACTACTCACAGCTGACCATATAGTTATGTTAAATACCCCAAATAGCTGAACGCTATCTCCTTACCAGCCCCCCACACATGGAGTTTATCACTTTATTATAACATCGGGTTTTCTCAAACTGCGCATACTTGTTTTTTCCCACGTTAAACTCAGACACGCGTACTGCGCTGACTTTTGACATTAAGCTGCCGAGTTATACCGTGTTAGAGGGAAAAAAAGAGCAAAAGATGATACTTTTATTGGCTGGCTGACGTTTAATAGATTGCAAGCTTTCAGGGCTATATAGGTCTCCTCTTTGGGCATATTAAGGCTGTTAGATATTGGTGGGGCCGTAAAACTAATAAAAAGTATCAATGTGTTCAGTCGCCCATCTTTTAAACGTTACACTATAGCAAGCATGTGTATTATTATAAACTTTTATCAGAAATATCCCCTCCCCCCCATATTACTCAACAGAAAAGCGACGGAGATCTGTTCGGCCATGCGCATCACCCGGCGCGTGATATACTTACTGCCAATCAGCTCCGGCGCTGGGTCAGTGGACGCTGCGGGTAGATTGATTTCCATGGGGGGCAATTCCTGCCACTGATTGGCTGCTTCAAGCGCCAAATCGATGACAAGTATGGTTGGACCATGGAGAAGGAGGGCAGCTGCAGCAGCAGGGCTGCAACTTTTACACCAGGTAAGTACTTTGAGTGCCAAAGCTTCTAATAAGCACTGATGATGACCATCGACAACCATCGACAAAAAGTGATAGGTATTTTATCCTTTAAGTAATATGACACGGGGCAGGGTTATTAATGAAGGGCAAGTTGGTTACCCCAGCATCTTACGGAACGTCCAATCAGCGGAGGCATTTAACTGGCTGACTGTAACCTATGGTGTCATTTATGGCGAAATGAACCTCTCTGCTTCATGCATCACGTATGGCTGGAGGTCCTGCGGTCTGCGATGGGTGGCCAACCACAGAAATGCCCTCTCAGTCAGACGTAGGTCATCTCTATGGTTTCTCTGTTTTGTTTACGATACAATTATTCACTCACACCGGGATTAACAAGACTTGGTCGCTAAACAAAGCCAGGAGGGAAATATTTTAAACACAAAACCGCAGCAAAACGTTATTTGAGAGGGAAGGAAAACGCACATAAAATGGACCTAGAAGTCCACATGAGGATCGATCAACCATTTTAGCTGAGTTGTATTTGTGGGCTGGTTAGAGCTAAGCTAATAAACGTTTTAGTCGCCCCTAGGTAGATAAGAGTTCCCGGGAGTCTAATGGGGGTCCTTAGACTTGTCTGATATTCGGCCTTATCCAGAAAGGAGCCTAAGGGTTGTAGTGCCTGGGTACAGTATTTCTTTGGCACTGCCCGTAACTAACACACCCTTAACACCCAAACTCACTCTAATGCACACAATCACGCTAACACCCACACAATCACTCTAACACCATATACTAACACATACATACCCAGTCCTTCTCTCGCCCTTTATCCCCCTCTGCCTCACACCACTTACCCTAGACTCACCCCTAACTCTTTAACAACATACTCACACTATCACCATGCACTAAAACACACACTCATGCTAACACCATACACTAATATACACACACTCTAGCACCATATACACACACACTCATATGCTGACACATGCCATACTGTATGATTCAAGAGTGCGGATGTGTGGAACAGACGCACTAACATGCCAAAACTTATGCTACCACAATACATTTACACACACACACACTAGCGTCATATCCTGACACACACACACACTCGTGCTAACATCATACAGTAGCAAACACGCTAACGCCATTCAGTAACACTCTATACACACACTTGATCTCCCCATCAAGTAAAGCTCACACAGCCCTCTTTTCCTTCCCTTTTTTACCCCCAGTCTATACGAATACCCCCACGAACAACATCTGCTTACCTGTCAAGCGCTTGTCTTAACTCCTGGTCACACATGATGCAAGCTGCCACAGCACACAGATCACAAAACACCACCTTACGTGATACCATGCAGCGTGCCCACCTCACACGGCATGCCAACCCTGGACTAGCACTAAATGACAAATTAGGGCCAGCCTAGGGACAATAGCACCCATGTGCCCAAGAGCCAGCCCACGACTCAACGATAGGAACTGAGCAGACACTTAGGGACCTCCAATGAATAATATCCCTGGATGGTCAGAGAAGGTCGAAAATCAAGACCGAGGAACAGAATAAAGTACTTTTGGATGAAGAATCAAATATACGTAATTACACATAAACTTGATACTTTGTATACTTTGTATATTTTTTATATTTATCTAATTTTTTTGTGATGAATAATGATTTCTTAAGACAAAATAAATCTGTATCTTGGGATAAAAATTGAATTATATGATTTTTAATATTATTTTAACTTCGGGGGGCTGAATTTAAGCATATGTTGCATGGCAAGTACCATCTTATGTCTAGCTGTTACGAGTAAGTAATAATAAGTATTTTAACAAGATAATATGTTTTTACTTCCTTATGAATAATGAGATATGTGGGAGGTGATAATAAATATAATAATAATAATAAGCCTGTATTGTACCTTTTAACTTCAGTGCCACATTTCATCTAATATTTGGTTAATTATGTTTCTTCTTTCTTAGGCAAGAAAAATACATTTTTTATATGCCAAAAAATACTTTTTCTGACAAAATTTAGACATTTTTTTAGGTTCAAACAAAAAAAAATTCTGTTCCTTCATTAAATGATGCCAATATACATATATATAGATATATATATAGATATATATATTGATATAATGTGGAGTTTTAGCATTTACATGTATACCCCTATTGATTGATCAGCTGATCTGTCCTATGATTATTAACAATATATTAATTAAGAATGAAAAAATAATAAAATAATATATTTTATTTGTAATCGTATGATCAGACAGACCAAGGGGCAGATTACAAAGGTAGGGCATTAGGGCAATATAATTCCAATGAATGCCCTTTTTGTGGTAAATATCAGACCACATATATATTAAAACTACCGTTGCTGAAAGTTTTGTGACCGGCAGCCATTTTTGGATGCATGCACCTTGCAAGACTTCATTTGGCCCTCCTCATCCAAAAATAATATATAATGCATATGTTCTCCATCCACATTGTGCTGGGTGATCTCTGAACCTCATTTGGCTTTTAAATACTTAAAAATCTCCTGTTTAGAAAGCAGCTTTCATATGGCCAGAGATGGGCATCCATTGACCTCGCAGCTGCCATGTTATTGGTGAAATTACTCCAGATTCCAAAGTTTCCAGACGGCTTCCGAATAACTTTGCCTCAAACCCAACAATACCCCCCAGAGTAGGGAGGGTACGTCAGACCGCCTGTCAATACACGGAATCTAAGAATATAGACTGCAATGAACAATAGGCAAAACATATAAAACAGATAAAAAATACCCATGTTTTCCCATTGGGAAATTTGATAGATTTATCTGAATTCAGCCCAATTACTGGGGTCTGGAGACACTAGACCCCTCTATGCTGAATCTACAGTCAGATCAGTAGTTATTTGCCAACTATGGAAATATTGAATTTAAATTCCCAACACTATTTTCCTTCCTGCAGGAATAATTTAGGTCCAATTTTTTAACCTAGTTTTAGTTTTTTTTTTTCCCGTTGGTTGGGTTTTGGCTCCAGGCGCCATATTTTGCCTTCAACAGTGTATTATAGTACAGAGGATCTTTTAAGGAAATGACATATCCTACAGGAATACATCTTTACAAATAATAAAAGTATTGACCCCAAAAATACATTTTTAGGCGTGTCTTATTTTTTATATTCCCGTTTTTTTTTTTGTTGTTTTTAGAAACTTTGGTAAAGTTTGGAATATTTCAAAATTACAGTGATTTGTGCATTATGGGGGAAAATTTTTTAGCATATAATTTAAATAGTATCTGCCTGGGGAAAAACTACTAAAGAGAAGATTGTAGGAATATTTGCAGACAACAGACTTAGTGCACAACGCCAGTCAGCAGCTGCAAAGGCCAATAAGATGTAATCATGTATAAAACGGGGTACTGATTCACAGGAGGAGAATATCGTCTTGCCTCTTCATAAGCCAATAGTAAGACCGGACTTTGAATATGCGGGGCAATTCTTGGCACTGGTTTTTAAGAAGGAACATTATGGAACAAAGAAAAGACACAAAGAAGGGCTACAAAATTAACAAGCGGGATTGGAAGATCTCAGTTATGAAGAGACACTAAAAAAGTTGCTCTTATATATGCTAGAAAAGCGGCATCCAAGGAGAAATGCGATTGCCTTTCGGAGGCAAGAAGAATTTTTTCCCCTCAAGTGGTAAAATCCAAAAAATAGCTTATTGGGGTTTTTTTTGCCTTCTTTTGGATCAAAAGCAGGAAGCATCGGTAGAAAAAGGTTGGACTTGATGGACTTTCCAGTTTGTTAAATGTATTTAAATGTTTCTAATATTATTATTATTATTATTATTATTATTATTATTATTATCCTTTATTTATATAGCGCCAACAGTTTACGCAGCACTTAATATATCCTCTATCTCTCTGTTTATCAGTGAGTTCTTTGCGAGAGGTTTACATATCTTTCCTTAAATATAACTGGTATCTTGTAGGCTGATTTTGCACCAAAACCAATCACTTTTATTCATCTGTAAAGAAAATAAATAAATATATATATATATATATATATATATAAAGTTTGTGTTGACCAGAAGTTAAGGTATTTTAATTCCAACATATTCCTTATTAACGATCATAATGTTGGATTTCCATGGAATTTTTGGAGATTTTAATAATTCTAGAAAGTTCTTATGTTTTTAGTTTCTTTTGTGTATATTAGAATGCTAGGAGCCTTTTATCACGTATCAAGCCCAGCTCTCTTCATAGTCTACAAAAGTTAGGAAACAAATGACAAAGTTTAAAAAAAAACATATTTCAATGAAGTAGCCCGGCGTCAAATGTTTCTGGAAGATATAATATTTTAAATGCATGAGATCGTTGGGACTGCCCGTTCATTTTAAGTATTTTCAACTCTTGTTCTTTAATTGTTTCAAGATTCCATAAAAAATAAAGCAGAGTAAGAAGTATTAACTGAGGACATTTAAGGGAAGCTTCTATACAAAATAATGAATAAATAATTAAATAAGTAAATGTATTAAATCAAAAAAAAAAAAAAAAGTAAATGTTTTTTGTGGTTCTAGACTACATGAATTTATATCTATCTATCTATCTATCTATCTATCTATCTATCTATCTATCTATCTATCTATCTATATATATCTATCAAAATATATATATATTTATATCTATCGATCTATAGATATATCTATATATATATCTATATATAGATATAGATATATAAATATATATAGCTATATAACTTTATAATACCTTTTTTATTATTATTATTATTAATTTAGCATTTTAGTATGTATATATGAACCGAACCGGATTTTTTTTTTTTTTTGTCAATTTTTTCTTGTCTTTGATGGAGCTTTCTTTGCCAAACATATGATTGATAACCTATTTGAACAAAAAAAAAAACAAAAAAAAAAAACAAGTTTTAGGGTCTTTTGGGTTTTTGCCTTCTTTTAATCACTAATAATGAAGACGTGTAAATAATACAATAAAATAATAAGACGAGAACTTAACCCCGCATGTTCCCTATTTATGTTGGACTTCCTACTCGTGGTCTAACTGCCGGTTTAGAGTATCTAGTGATGGGGCCAACACAATAAAACCAATTTCTCCGCGTTCTCATTGAACGTTTGTATTACCTTTTTCGAGGTTGGAATTTTATTCTTTTAATTAACCTCAGCACTTAATTCCAGTTATCTGAATTTCAGCAGGTGTTAAATTACAGAGATTTCCCTCTTTTTTCTTGTCTACGGTTAATCTGAAGCCCAATCAGGTTTCCGCGCGTTGTGGCATTTACAGGCCCGAGAAATATCGTCTTTTCAAACTCGAATTCAAATCTTAATTGGTTGCAGGGTGGGATTCGTGTATAACGTGCCCAAAATAAGGGGTGAACCCGGAAAGGGGTCTCGGAACGCAAATCATGATGAGTCCTGTGGGTCAGAAGATGGAGGAGACACGGAATGGGATAATCTGGATCTGTCATGATCCAACATGGTGGCTTCTTGTGACCAAGTTTGTTTAAAAGACTAAACAAGGCTTCTTAAATATGCCTTCTGTTTAAGACTTACCTTTAAAGCTGGAGAAACACCAGGTGGTCTTCCTTCCTGAAATCATACTGCTGGTTCCTTGACTTTTGGGGTAATTGTATACGGATGCTCCCAATTCTGGTTCCTAAAAAAATCTCTTTATTCCTAAAAAAATCTCTTGATTATTCTATTTTTTAAAGCAGACCTTACAAGTTTTGGAAAAGGAGATCTTGGGATCGAACAAAAGTAGACATTTTGTCCAACCCCACCAACCCCTTCCCAAAACATAGAAGGTCTACTCACAGATTAAGAGTCATCGAGCAATATAACTAAAAAAAATGCAAGGAGCTGCTCAGAGCTCATCCAAACTGGACCAAGCGGTGACCACAATGACTTCAATGACTCTCGACCTAGGGGAAAGTTATTGAGTATATAATGCGTAGTTCAGGTAGAGGGTAATACAGTGAGGGGATTAAACATGCGCGGGATAGACATACGGCTCCTGAATCTAAGACGAGACCAACGACTGATTAAGGTTTGAGTCTTTACGGCAGGAGAAACGGGCGACTAGACGGGGGCCGGATGGGGCCAGTTTCTTTTCTATTTTTCCAAAACGTTAGTATATGAAAGTGATGATCAGACGGCTCTATGAGTTAGTTTCAGGTTACAGTAGGCAGTGGGAATTTTTCCTGAAAATGGTCGTTTTTGTATGAAATCTATAATAAGTAGCAGTGTGTACCGTAATACGTGATCAGTAACATACAAGTCAAAATGGACACGCAGGTATCACTAAACGCTTCCCATGGAATTGCAACAAGGAGATTTCATTCCATATTATCTTCCAACCAGGTAAAGCGGTACAAAGGAAGCAAAATCCACAACTGACTCATAAAATGAAAGAATAAAGATATATATGTAAGCTCGTTTGATCGGGGCCCTCCTCACCTGCAGTTTCTATAAGTCAAATTGTTATGTTATATACTACTTGTTACGTCCTGTCCACCCACTGTACAGCGCTACGGAATATGATAGCGCTATATAAAACAATAACTAATAATATAATATCTCACAGGGGAGAGCCACATGTCCAAATCACCAAGTCTATTACAAGTAAGCATGAAAACAACTCAACCACTTGCCGGCCGTACGTTGCGTCTCCGCTGAGGAGCATCTCAAGTTTTAGCTCTTACAGAGGAACCATCTCTACCGACATCACTCTGATCAGGCCCCAAAGGTAGACCACTCCGACATGCAAGGCAAATTCCCTCGGCACGAGGAAACCAACCTCCGTAGACCTACGTTTCGGCCATCTTGGGCCTCATCAGTGGTTAGCGGTTGACGTCCCTCTAGGTAAAAGACAGCAATGAGGTCCATTTGTGGACGTGATATTAATCTCTTTACCCCTATTCCTTAAACACATGGGGTTTATTCACTAAACTGCAAATATAAGCTGAATTAAAATATATATATATAACTTGCATTATGAGGGACCAACCCAAGAGAGTTTCATTTTGAAAAATGGCCGCCCTAGTTGTTCAACATGCACTACAAAGTTGGTCAAATGAAATGGTCCAAGTCCTCTCAGCTAAAGCTTACGGTTTAGAGAATAAACCTGCTTTTCTCTGTCTGGTTTATTAATATTATTTTGCGATGTCGGCAGTTAATAAGGCAACACAGGCGATCGGGGGCCAAAGGCGGAAATTTTGTAAGGACCGTTTGGCTATGGGGTGGCAGGGCTGCGCCCATGGCTCTAACTGGCGGCTTAGTGTGAGGGATCAGCCTGACCCCTTCGTTTCACCAAATATTCATTAATTAGCATTAATCGCAGAATTTATAGTCTCCATGCCACAAATTAACACTTTACTCCCTTTGACAACTCGGAGCCTTTTCATAAATGGTTTGCAGAGTCCTTCGGTCTAAAGAATCTTGTGATACCTCAACCAACGCGTCCACAGCGAGTCCCAAACTTTAATGGATGCTCTTCAGGACCGATAAGGCGGTGTCCATTTTTTTGTGCAGAGCCTGCAGTTTATGATGAGATCAGGAGAAACCTAGGAAGGCGTGTACTGATCAGGAAAGCATTTCAGAAAATGGTACTTTACTGCAGACAGCAACTATTCCTGTCCCTCTACTACACCTCACATGGTAAGAAGCAAACCTGCGTCATCAAAGAATTACAGTAACAAGACAAGCCATGAGATGCCAGAAAAGTAAGACTGGTAAAAATAACTCTAATCGTTCTAATAATGAGTCCCTTTAAAATGTCGTTTTCAGCCTTAACTCTTTATATCAGGGCTAATATTTCATTTCTATAAGTGTGAAACATCCAAAGCTTTGTGGAGTGATGTCTGTCCCATTGGGAAGTCATCTTTACTCTAATGTATCCCATGATTTGAGATTCCAGACTCTATTAACCCCCCCTGCCAACTTTGCTGAAAGTCTGTTCCATGTAACAACCACCTATTCTTCTTCCGCCAAATAAGGTTTCCTAATCCGAAGTCCCAATCCCTCCAACCTCAACCTTCTGATATTAGGAGAGGGTTAAATTAATTGATACATCTTCACATTTTATTTTGGGCTAATTCCTGTTAGGAAAATCTTTTTGATTATTGTTAAAAAAATGGACAAAATAAAAATATAAAAACACCCCAAAAAAGAAATGGAAATATTTTTAACTATTACTTTTTATGTCATAAACGGTAACATTAACTCAGTAGAAAAGAAAAGGGTAAAAGCAACTCGATCTTTGAGACAACGGCATTCGACGGAACAATACGAAGGCTATTTTTGGCCCAAAATGAGAATTATTATTATTATTATTTATTTATTTTTTTAAAAAAAACATCTTGTTCTAACCTAATTTATTTCACCCACAACCTGGAACAAGTTTGAATTTAACTTTTTCAGTGCCATATGGCTAAACAATACGTTTAACGTTTAAGCCTCCCTTTAAATGGGCATGAACTGGTTAAAGTGCATACAGTACAAAAGTAAAAATGATAGATGATTTAATTTCCCACAGACGATAAATTAACTCATTAATAGCATATGTATGCGCATGTTCATAGGATAAGAATAAGAAGTTAAAATGTTACCATTTGGGATGATCCAGAATTAAAGGGTTAAATCCACCTTCCTGGTTCATCCCAAATAAATAATAGATACATTCAGGTCACATTATTCTAATGTCATTAACTTACTTGTAGGTAGAATACTTATTATTGGGGGACATAACATAGAAAAGTCTCAAAATTCAAATTATGGAATGTTTTTACCCAATCCGTCCAGTTTTTAATCATATTGTTTATTGGGCTAATGTTTGTTTTTGGTTCCATTGCCAGAATTTATACCTCTGGCGTATATTCTATAGGCGATTCTTTATTGTTACATTTAAAAAAAAGCAAAGGTTTGTCGAAAAAGTTTATTAATATATTCCCCAAAAAATAGGAAAACGACCCCTTTGAAGTAAGTTTGGTTTGGCTAAAATTCTTGGGGTCGTATAATCCATAAATTAAATACCTAGATGTTTGAAGGTACAAGTTGTTTGTCTGTGGGTTTTCTAACAAAAAGAAAAATATATTATATAGAAAGTATAAAATAAATACAATTTTCCTGAACGTTAAAACAAAACAAGCAATAAATGGAATTATTTTAAAATTTAAAATCTTTGGGGAAAAAAAATATAGCAGAAATTATTATTTTTTTGTATCTACGAGCAATTAAAGGGTTAATTCCATTATCCATCATCCAGTGTTTATTCCTACGTTTATATCAGCCCTGATAAAGTCTGGAAAAAAAACCTTTATTAACTTTTTTTTGGCTTTTATTAAATATATATATTTTTTTTAAATATCAATAAATAGGGGGTGTGCTTTATTATGACAAAAATATATGATGTGGGGGCCGATGATGATGATGATGATGGCTGTCAGTATTTTATCTACTTTGGAGGTCTGTTACTGTTACAGAAATCTGATTCCTGAGACTAAAGACTTGGCAAGTATGGCAGTAACATTTTGATCCCAATTATTATTGTATTGGAGAAAAGAAAAAAAAGACAAATAAATACTCTAGGCAGCAAAATTATATATATATATATATATATATATATATATATCCACACACACATATATATATATATATATATATATATATATATATATCTATACATATATATATCTATACATGTATATAGGCACATTTACTGTTACTATATATATATATATATATATGTATATATATATATATATATATATACATATATATATATATATATATATATATATATATATACATATATATATATATATAAACCTGTTTAATTCTAATTTCTATTTTCTATATAATTACACATATTTATTTTCTCATATCCTATGAAAAAGACATGTCTATCGGGTTTGCCCCGTTATATTTTCGTTCAAAGTCAGCAAAAGCCCCTCTTGCAGTAATGTAGGCAAAGCCAATTTTTGCCAAATGCCCTCCCTGCCAAAATACCTCCATCTAAAGCAATAACCAAAGTGTACGAACACGAGGAACCCTGGGTTAGTAATTTGCTTCTTTTAGATTATTTTCATGAGAATATATATGGAGAGAACAAACAGAATCAGAGTTCCAGTCTATAAAGTGACCCTCATGTTGCGCATGTTGCGTTGGCCAAGGGGACATTGATACCCCTACATTGACATCATTAACCAAAAAACCATTGGCCTTGGTGTCAATGTCAAAAGCCATGTCATTAAACAACAGTTGAGTCAGCAATATGTATATTAGTTATAAAACAAAGTAGAAAGCCAATTGGACGTGCAATGGCCTAAAAGTGTTAGAATTATCTTAGATCCGACGCAAACCTATGACATCATGAGCTACAATAATCTACTTGGGTCGAAACGAACCCAAATTAATTATTACTATCAGTAATTCGGCCTATGCAAATATCTAAAAAAACATCTAGAACACAAGTTCTATAATTCGTTATCCATGCTTTTTGGCCGAGTCGTTGGTATTTATTCATGACCAAAGGACATGCGTCTTGATATTGTGAGTCATCTAATCCCAAACTGAATTATCCTCCGTCCCAAGTTATCCAAACCTGTTTGCTCAACAAATAATTGAAAGTATATAATATGATATGTTTGCGGAATCATTGCCATTAACCCAACGTGTTCCTTGGCCCGTGTATTTTGCCTCCATGCTTTTTATTATATATATTATTCTAACTCTCCCTATTACCAGCATTAACCAACCACGCCGTATAATCTTGGCAAGACCTAAGCCTAAAACATCTGGACCACATCTAGTTTGTATTAATATTATACCCATTGTTATGGAAGCCAAGGGTCGAGTATGTAGATTATTCACATTCTACATATAATTTTCTTTGACTATAGAATGCAAAATAATATTTCCTTATTACGCTAACCTATAACCATTACTGTCCAGCAGCCACGTGGCAAGTTCTGTAGGTTTTTCGGGCTAATCTTGACATTATCTGAACGCTTGTGGCATTGTACAAGTATTACACGTAAGCGCATGCATAGAACTGATGAAGAATGTATTTGGGTGGCAGAGTTCCAAACCCAACGTGGCCGGTCAACAGTGGACAAAGAGCACAGAAGTTATATTTCCCAATGACTTCATACGGTTTACCGACTCATGCCCATTTTCCTCCCCGATCTGGTAATTATACAACAGCCTGCCAATATGAGGTCTACTCATTTCCTCTAGTACCGGGTATTTATCTAATTCCGGTGTCCTACAAGATGGCCGAAAACACCGTAAATATTTGGAGGAATCTCACAATGCAAGTTCTGCCTTTTGTGTTTGATGTTCAATGTTTCACGAGCTATGAAGTCTTTTCACTTAATGGTTAATTGAGCCGAGTGAATCCTAAATGTTAGAGAGCTATTTTTGTGGGTGCTTCCTAAAATGTTCTCAGACCGCAGCTGAAGGCCTCGACTCTATGGTTGACAGAGACCATCTTAAGATATTTAGTTGTCGGTCAAACGTCCACCCGGGTCCTTCTTAGTGGAGAAACTTCCTGGGGTCTTTTGCAACCGTCTTGTCCCACAACTAATTAGCTTCATTGAGTTGCATCATCTCAAGATATTTGGTCGAATGTCCACCAGGTTCCTTCTCATGTTGGGGTCTTTTGCAGGTCTCAGACCCCATCTTCTCCCACCGAGGATCCATACATTGCTTTCCTTGAGTTGTTCAACTCAAACATTATATACATATATATTAGCAGTGCTGAGGTTCTACCCTGACTCGAGCTCCTGAAGACAACGAAGATGGGAGACGTCTGCTGAATGGTGTAACAAGATGGACTCTACTTGGACCTTTTTGAGTTTGCCTTCAAAATCACTCAAGGCATGTAAGAAAAAGCTCTCGAGTCCAGCAAGAAGATCATTGAGACCTTCGCTCGGTGCTGATCAATGACCAGAGGACTTGTCCAAACATACCAAGAAAAGTCCAGGCTGAGCTCATGTATGTGAGACAACCTTATAGCTCGACTTTAATGGAATTTATTTGTTAAATGTGATTATTGAAAACATATTTTTCGGGTGGTAATGATTTGTTTTAACAGATATTGATGTTATTTATTGATAATAATTGAATAGCAGGATGGACGTCCTAAACTTATAAGATCCATGGCATAAAACAGTAGGACTTTTGTATTTAAGAAGGCCCTTATGGCTATAACGATCATATATTTTTATATACTATATCAATATATTATATCAGTATAGAAATATATTATATCAGTATAGAAATATATTATATCAGTATATCAATATATTATATCAGTATAGAAATATATTATATCAGTATAGAAATATATTATATCAGTATATCAATATATATTATATCAGTATAGAAATATATTATATCAGTATAGAAATATATTATATCAGTATAGAAATATATTATATCAGTATAGAAATATATTATATCAGTATAGAAATATATTATATCAGTATAGAAATATATCAGTATATAAATATATTATATCAGTATATCAATATATTATATCAGTATAGAAATATATTATATCAGTATATAAATATATTATATCAGTATAGAAATATATTATATCAGTATAGAAATATATTATATCAGTATATAAATATATTATATCAGTATATAAATATATTATATCAGTATAGAAATATATTATATCAGTATATAAATATATTATATCAGTATATAAATATATTATATCAGTATATCAATATATAATATATCAGTATATCAATATATTATATCAGTATATCAATATATTATATTATGCGTTAATGAGACTTCATTTTATTTACCTATAGAACACAGGGGCTATTTTATAAAGAAGATTTAACCCTTGATGTTTTTTTTTAATGTTCATCTGTGTCTGAAACCTGAATATCTGAGTTAACAACGTAATGTAATGTCTCACAAATGTTTAACCCTTGGAGTGCCTGAAAGGGACAAGAACAGGGGGAAATGCGTACAAACTAAATTTTATGGGGTTTTTTTTGTTTAAGTTTTCTCAATGCGTCGTCGGTAGAACCCCCTGTTTTGTATTTAATCTTTAAATGAGTATATTGGCATCAAACCAACTCGCCCTTTATTACGTCACGATCCATACAATATATTCGTGCCAATGAAAAAGTTTAAAAAAATAGATAAAAAAGTAAAAAATAAAATAAAATAAAATAAAAGTGAATGGGTAAATAATGATAATTACTTTTTTTTTAACCCAAGAGCCCGAGGGACATGTAACGTAACTGTAAATGTGATACTAAAAATAAATATTAGTAAAGGGCAACCCATTAACAAAAAATGTTAAGACAATGTATAAACAATTTTAACGTCCTTGTGGTATTGCGGTATTTTTAGGTGATGGGTATACGCTATGGGGATAAGGAACAAGATCTGTTTCATGTCCCTCTTGGTCGTAGAAGTAGCATTAAAATATACCGAGACGTATAGACGTCGGAGGGGTCACCGGCCTTGTGACCTTGCCCCATAGGCTCTTGCATCGGGTACTAGATGGTCGTTAAAGCTCTACTATTCATCAACATTATTCCTTCTCAATATATAACCTCATGGAAAATTGATCTTCTTAGTTATGAAAAATATATTAGTTTTATATATATTATGAATTCTCCCATGGACTACAATATGGAATTTTAATATAAAAAGAAGAAAAAAAATATAATATATCTATCTATATATATATATATATATATATATATATATATATATATATTAGTCAGTTATATACATTTAGATTGTCAGCTCTGAGGCTCAAAAATTCTTCTATTGTGCCAATCAATTGCCAATTACTGGTAAACTATATGCCAATTGTACAGCGCTGTTTATATGTTGGCACTACACAATATTTATACTAATAAAACTAATGTTATTGACAGCTATAATAATATGAATATTAATAATAGGTATAACCCCATGGAGCAAATATTGCCCCTTATTTGATATCATAAAAAGAGTTTGTTTGATCAATAATTACATTAATTAACCCCTTAATGACAAAGCCCGTACATGGACGGGCTCAAAACGCATTGTTTACAATGGGTTTAGGGACCGCCCATTGTCCTTAAGGGGTTAAAATTAACTTGAGAGTTTAAGAAACTTTTCGTAAAAGTGAAGCCCAAAGGTCCCCCGTCCTGATCTGTGTCATTCATTATATGTCTCGGTGGTAACGCCAGATCTCCGTTACTTTGTATAAATATTCCACGTTGATGCGTTAACCATTGGTGGCTTCTGGACTTTTAAGCTGGGTGTTAACACTTTTGATGCTGGGTTGGCGAGCTACAAATTAAAGCACACTGCCCTGTTTTCCGATACGATACTTAAATGTTTACGTCGTGTTAAGTTTGACGCAAAATTCGCTTTGCAAACCGCACGTCCCCGTCTTAGGTCGAGAAACTGGGGGGTTAAAAATAATAATATTAATTCTAATATGGATTATTTACTGGAAAATTAAATAGATTTTTGGCTAATTCTTTTGCTAGGAAAGGTACGTTCGGTGCAGCCAGTAAGAACAAAATTAATGGAATAGAGCTATTTTAACCCGTAATAAGTAAAATTGGGTGTAATGCATTACTCATCACTTTTGACACTTTAAGGGTTAAAGACCCTTTCTAGACACCATCTGTCAAAATACCCTGACACTTACAGGCATGCTCCCTAAATACCCCCGCAGTAGGGTACACTATGCCAAAAATATACATTACTGTACATTATATTTAATAAAATGGCATATTTTAGTTTTTTAAAAAATGCCCTCCTCGTTCAACACGCGCATGCAGATTTTTGAAGTGGGGCCCATAGGCATTTAAAAACTCAATATTCCATATTATTTATGGACATGAAATGACAAGATTTTAGGAACATGGAGATACAGAAATTGCCAGAAATCGGCCGTTTTTCCTGCTGTAAAGACTCAAATCTTAATCAGTCGTTGATCTCGTTTTAGATTCAGGAGCTGTATGTCTATCCCATGCATGTTTAATACCCTCACTGTATTACCCTCTACCACTTCTGCTGGGAGGCTGCTCCATTTATCTCTAAGTAAAGTAAATCTTCCTGACATTACTTCTAAGCCTCTGACCCTTTATTTTTACATAATAACCTCCTAATGCTGCCGAGAGATTATCTTGCGCACTCAGACCCAAAAAATAAACAAAAGGCCAAAGCATATTCTAACTTATTTGCTACATCTGACTCCCAAAGGGTTAAACTGAGCATTTTTCCTTCTGGCTGCCCGTTTTCCTATCCATCTGTACTGTGCGTCTCCTAACATATTAGTTCTAGAGGTAAGAGCAGAAATGTGCCCGTTTACCTATCCCCACTCTTTTTTTTCATTTATGTATAAAATGAACAACTTGTAAAAACATATATTTCTAAATAAAACAGCCGTATATTTGCACATTTTTTGATATTATTGAATTTTCTCCCCCATTCTTGCTATATTTGCAAATTCAGAGAATGAATCTACTTTTAGGGTATTTAATGATTAGAACCTATTTAAATCCAGATAATGGGACGTTCCTAAGACTGACTTTTAATAGGAGAGGAACTAGACAGAGGCCTAGGGGCACCAAGTGGTAACCCTACCAGGCCAAATCCAAAGGGCTCTAATAACGACCATGAGGGTCAACAAAAATCCTAGTATGTCTGGGTTACAGGGAACCATTGGTCATTCCCTGAACGTCCGTCATTATTTCCCTGGATCCAAGGACTTAGCAAAGTCACTGGTGAATGAGTTTAACCCCGTAATCACAGATAGCCCCTAAAAGGTTAAAAGTCACAATCTCCGAACTGCAATATTAACCCCAACTAAATAAAAAAATCTGCAAAATAATCACAAAACGCCCTAACCTCATGTGCGACAATTCAGTATCGGTGTGTTACGTCATAAATATGATATAGTATGTTCAGGACCAGTCTGTCAATCCTATACAAGGCCCTCAGAGTGCACCGGCCTTTAAAATGTATAGGTTACATAGTATATATACTGTTCTGAAATCTATACAGCACCAGCCCTAGCAGTCCTTGCTCAAGTAACAGCTCGAAACATGCTTTATAATGAATAATAGAGCCATGAGGTCAAGCGTCCACCGGTCTTAGGTCACCTATCTGATTATGACATCATCATAACGAACGCAGGGTCCTCTCCCCTTCCCTGTAGCTGTGCTGATGTAAGACCCCCCTAAACCCCCCCTAAACCCATCTACGTAATGACCTATTGCTAAAGAGGTCTGAGCTCCTTCTTCCCAACCTGCAATAACGTCACTAAAGCTCAAGAGATGCCTGCTCTGTCGTCATTCTTAGACTAACAGCGGTGATGGCATTGTCATTAACACCGGATACATGCTTACAAAAGGCCACCTGCTTTATTTTTAGAATTTGTACAGTTTTTAGAACCAAGTCTATTATATTTATTTTTTGGAAAGTTTCATTATTGGTTTTAAATGATATTTAACATATTGGACCCCCCCCCCGCCCTTGCACTTTAGCAAGCTATGGAGTCATTCCGTGAGGTATGTTACAATATGTAACAATGAACAGAACCCTAAGAAATCTTAACATACAGATGATAAAGGGTGTGCGATCAGGAAGCATTCACAAATCTAGACTCATTCTAGAACAGAGTTCTAGAGCTTTCATCCCACCCTCTGTCCATATACATAGGCCTATCTGGATAGGGATTGATATGTCGTGCAATGGGTCGCTCATGGGTTAATACTCGAGTGAACTAATGTGCTTATCTCCCACCACGTATTCTAAATCATATTTCCAGAACCAGGCGTACTACGAAATTTGGGATTGGGGTCATCAAAGCTCTTTTTACCTGGAGGATACTCCATATAGGTGTCCTCTTCACTGGCAGACCCTTGGAGACGTAACGGGGACACTTCCACCCTAAAATATCAATGACACGGATCATATTATAATAGGGTAACCCTTCATGTAGCCATGTGGCACACGCAGAAACGTAAAATACAGGTGTGCCTGGAAAAGCCTAAATCTGATGTCTAAAGCATGCCCTGCAACATCATCACAGACAAGGCCTTCTGTATAATATTAATCGGACGTATGGGACTTTGGGGACATTTAACACAATCCTCCTTACCCTTTTTTAATATAAATAATCTGTATTTTGGCCCTTTTTTTAAAAAACAACAAAACCCTGATTCCTACTATGCTGCATCTAACCACAACATGGCACAAAAGAGGGCTTTATGATACAGCTTATGCAGAGAAAGGCTATAACCCCCAAATATCACAATAGCATGCTAGCAGGAAAGGGTTAAAACTAAGATTTACACATTTCAACTACTAGATCGTCCCTGTCTTTCTTGTCCCTTAGTTGAAAATTCTCTGTAATGAGAAGATCTGGGAGCCAGTGCCCACCCAAATGCATTCTTAAAAGGGGATACCCTGATGCCCTCCATAAAGGGGTATTTAACCATATAATGCAAGGGGTTCATCTGCATATCAGACACAAGAGATTTCTATTACATTTCTAGATGTCTTGGGCGCTGGGGGAATCCTCTCATATGTCGTATTTAGCCATTGAATGGAACATTAAGGGAACAATGTTCTCAAAAGGCAACAATTTTAACCCAAACAGTTACTTAACAGCCATTCACAATTTACTGTAACATGATTGTATACATTAAACTGGCTCAGCTCTATACATTTAATCAAACACAGCAATGTAACAATGTATACGTTTTGTATAAGACTCTAATCTTTCAGCATTAGGGGGAATCCCTTCATTTTTGGTGGTCCCCCCCCCAAAAAAAAAACCTATGTCACCCCCCTAAAAAGAATTCAGGGTCCATCTTCACCCCTATAGAGCCCCCTCTGAATATTTCATCATCAAGCAAAAAAGAAGCTTAGTCATTTTAAGGAGTGTTAACCAAATTCCTTCTCTCTTTCCCACCCTTAATAATCACAAACACGAGATAAACCACTTCAGCCACATTCTCCAAATTTAAGAAAAAATGGGGTAAAAAAAAAGATCAAAATTAGAACCAAAAAACGTGTGCAGGGTTGGGATCAAGAACCCTACAGAATCAGGGATTCTAGAATGATCAAAGGGCAGCTCAAATTGGGCCGATATCGCCCTATATTAAGATGGGTTCTGATTAAAGGGTTAATATAATATAAGGCCGTCTATTGGAGCACTGAATTTAAGGGGATTGTGACCCTTTTTTGCTTTTAGAGCCATTTTCTGGAGGATTGCATGCGCTGTCTGTTCAGTCCAAAAAAAATGAGGACGAACTTTTGCTTCCACTCAGTTTTATTATGCATTAATCTGGGGGTCTTTTCCCCTTTTAAAATATGTTACAATTTACCCCAAATTATTTTTATCTTTGGCAACCCATTAACTCTTAGCTGGTGTAGCTCTGAGTGAGCCATGGACATTGTGTTACGGACAGAAGACTGTAATTAAATCTCTCTCTGTCTCTCTACTTAATGCCCCCTGATCTTTTAGTGCAAGTGCTAACAATCTACCCCCCTATGGCACAAGTTGGGGGGGGGCAGCCCTTTTTTATGCTAAAGGGAAAAGCTTCAGACCTGTCTCCTTTTTTCATTTATTCTTTATTCCTTGAATATGTCTAGATACTTTTTAGCTATTCTGGACAGCCCATCACCTCTTACAGTGACAGCCAATAATGAATATATCTTCTCCTAATGTCTTTAGAGGGGGCAACTAATTCTTCGTGTGAGAGGAAGAATGAAAACTACCCCCCACGTGTTGTAACATAAAGAAAGCAGGGATGAAATCTAGGGTGATTTTGTGTTATTTGGACATTTCTCCTCTAAATCACTTAACTTTTTTTGGAAAGCTGGTTACTGATTTTGTATGAAACCGTTTTAGAAAAGGGTTAGGGGGTAAATGCCAACAGATAGGGCACTAAAGAGAGAGGGACCCCCTGGTAGGTCTTTGTATGCACTATTTAAGTGGCATCTCATGCTCTGTATCTGTTGCTGGGGTATTTTCAGCACGATCTAGGTCCCCCTTTCATGAACATTTTAACCTATGGAGGTTCTAAGCTCCCAAATTCTAGAAAGGGGTAACAGAATGAGTTGCCACCTTCCCACCTCCAAGCATTTCTTCTGCTCGATGTGTGAATGAATATCCTAGCGATAGCAAAGGCTGGAGATGGAGAGACTGCCTCCCATTCCGAGCACACAGAAAGAGAGAGAGAGAGAGAGAAGAAAGAGAGTGCCGTCAACTTTAGGATAAACTTTATTTGGTTTGGGGGTTACGGGTATCAGTACACAAAGGGTGAGGGGTAATGGTTTATTTACCCCCTTCCCTCTCTCACACACACACACCCCAAGCATCCGTCATTTCCAACCCCTACCCTTCCCAGAAAAAGTTCTGAGGACTTGGAGTTGGTATCTACTTAGAGGTACTAGAGCTGCCTTTGGGACTTCTTGGGTTTTCCAGGGGGGGTGCATACACATGAAAAGGCAGTGGGTGCATCTTTTAGGGGTATCCTGGGGGTGCAGAAGTCTGCTTTCATACTGAGAATTCGTGATTACGATTTTTGTTTCTTTCAGTTTCAGGAATGGCATCCAGGAGCCCCCAGCTGGGGGTCTTGAAATGTTACCCTTACATGCTGTAGGGGTGGGGGTCGGGGTTAGTATGGGTGTGCAGCCCGATGCTGGAGGGGGTAGGAAGGGGAAGCTGGAGGGGGTAAAGGTGGTGATGGTGAGAATCAGACGCTGCCGAACAGCAGATCGCTGAGGTCTCTTCTTGCTGCTTGTGCCGCCGTTGAGTGCGCCCTCCGCAAATGCTTTTTGGGGTAAGGGCTTCCCGGCTAGGTATTCACATACAGCAAGCCCAGACCGCAAAAAGATTCGCGAAGGACTTGATCGGGATCCTCTTCCAGCAGCTTCTCCACGGACGGTGCCCACCCTGACCCCCCACATCCAAGCCGGGGTCCCCTCTATGTTCATGCAGCAAGCTGGGCAGTTCGGCACCAGCGGCCGCGGACAGCTCCCTGGGTCTATAGACAGCGCCGGGCAGCGGAGCTCCAGCATCCCCGCTCTACAGACAGCGCCGGGCAGTTCAGCACCAGCGGCCGCGGACAGCTCCCTGGATAGCGCCGGGCGGGAGAGCTCCAGCTCAGCCGGCTCACACACACAGCAGCGCCCGCCGCTCCGTACACAGCGCGCACAGACACCCGCACGGACTCGGGCGCTGCGTAAAGAGGCGACTCTCCCCCTGAGCACTAAATAAATACAGACCAGCCAGCAAGCCCATTGGTCGGGGCTAAAATCGTCATCGACCAATAAGGAGCATCCTCACATCCCATTTTGTTTTCGAAAGGGGTAGAGATAGAGAGAGAGAGAGAGGGGGAGACAGAGAGAGAGAGAGACAGAAAGAGAGAGAGGGGGGAGAGAGACAGAGAGTGAGATAGAGAGAGACAGACCGACGGACAGAGACAGACAGGGAGAGAGAGAGGATGATGAGGAAAAATAAGAAGCATTTCCATGTCTGATAATAATAATAATAATAATAATTATTATTAAACAGACCCTCAGGAGGAGATGTATTGACAAGGGAGGTGGGCTTCACACAATCATATAGGGGGCAGGACTGCCTCCCTGATTATCTTTTGGGGGTGTCACTCTATTCTTTTTAGACTTTAGTATCAGTTCATGTGTTCATAAAGCCGAATATAGGATGTGTTTAAATATATGTGATTATAGGGTTAATGAAACGAAGTGTTTTTATAATAATGAATTAGGAAAGATCAATGGAATCTTTCAGATTTATCAGACGCTTCAGTGTTTTCCAGACCCTGCACACACTCATCCCTCTGTAGAACATCTGTATTTGGAGTTCCTTGGCTTAAATCACCACTGACTACAAGTAAGTGACTTTAGATATTTACCCTTGACGGATACAACCCTACTACCCCCACCACCAACTCTCCAGTACAAAATATACTGATGTGCAATTTAGTATCTTACATCCCTTTGCACTGGGCAGAAGAGCTGACAGTCGTATGAGGAAA
Source organism: Spea bombifrons (assembly GCF_027358695.1). Classification (NCBI taxonomy): domain Eukaryota; kingdom Metazoa; phylum Chordata; class Amphibia; order Anura; family Pelobatidae; genus Spea; species Spea bombifrons. The sequence continues at coordinate 3,860,824 of NC_071096.1, forward strand.
GCCCTACTAACGAAGCTAGGTCAAGTGTGCATCCCAGTAATTACTTTCTCTTATTTATATAAAAAATATTTCAAAACATTAGGGACAAAGTAACAATCTGGGGGATTAATATCACTGACTAAGACTTTTTAGCAAGTGCTGGGACAAGAAGTAAAGAGAGAAAGGGTTAAATCACTTACTTGGCTCTTAGGGGCCACTTCCAGTCTTCTGTTTGGGTTCCATGAAAAAAAAATCGGAATTCCACATTCCCAGTTGCTCCAGGTATGTTATATAAGTTACTATACTGAGTGGGAGGGTCACGATCTCCTATAGTCTTTAACCCATTCCCTTCCTCAACTGTTCTTTCTTCAACTTCTTCAACAGGAAGGAAAAAAAGGAAACCAAGGAAGAATTTTTGGGATCCCAGTCCGGATGCCCACAGCTCCCCACTACTGCCACCTGCTCTCAGAGATACCCCATTATTCCAGATCCCTCACCCCCCCCCCTTTCCATTTACTGCCTCTCATTGGGTGTTCTTTTCACGGAGGGGACGTGTCGTGGGAGTCACGATTCAAGCTCACTTTGAGTGAACTGTGACTGTGGCTGTGACGCAGACAGCGCACGTTATTCCCTTCCACAGTCACGACTTGGAAATCCGTGCTGTTTCCACCCAAATTACCTCCACCACCATTCAATTATTAAACAGGATCCCGGGTGGGGTAACTCGTGTCTGTCTCCAAGGTGTCTGTGAGAATAGAAGGGTCTCTTAACCCCTTGGTTGCTGAAGGAGATGCTCCTCTTAAGGGGTCTTTATGTTTTTTTTCCCACCCTCCTGTATCCAGGGAAGAAAGGGGTGTTGGGGAGCGAGGAGGGGGGGGGGAGTAGTTGCAGCGCTGGCTATTTCTGCGAGCGATATTATTAAATCGCGTTTTTATAAATAGCCCGTCTGTACGCAGCGCACAGCTAGTCACGAATAGTAATTCACCGCACGTGTTGTTGCTGGTTTAAAATGTGATCCGTTTGTAAATACGACCACGCAGCGTGGAATTTCAGTAATGTGCACAGTGACATCAGTGGGTGTTTTGCTTGCTGTAAATTCCCAACCACCAGACGTTATCACCCTCTGTGCTTTTTATCCCTTCCTGGGAGATGGATATAGGATTATTTGCTTTTCTCGTGGAATGTTCTTTTGCATTTAACTACCCCTCCACTCCTCTATCTTCCACCCCTCTCTCTCCTTCTTTAATTCTACCCCCCTCCCCTTCATTGCTCTCCTTCATTCCGTGTCTCCCTCTCCCTTCCATCTGGCTCCCTTTTCCTTAGCTATATCACATCTACCCAGCCAAGGTGATGATTTGGACCTTTGCCTTCCTCTCGAATGGGGCTGCGTTTAACCCCTTCCAGCCACCTAAGGAGCTGCATCTACCCTAGGTCACAGTTGTTCCAAAACTCATCAGTCTTCTGCATCTGAGCCTAACTGCAGGCGATGAAGGAGTTAATCCCATAAGGCGGTGTTTCATCTGATAACATGTGGAAAACAGAAGCCATGGAGCCCAACTTTCAGGTCTGTGTCATGATGTCTCTCCCCCTATCTATTCTCCCTTTAAAAATATAGTAGGACTGTGTGACCTAGTCTCTCCAAAAGTGTCAGGTAGAACCAAACATCTCATCCCGTATCTAAATGATCAAATAACATGCTTTCTATAAAAAAAGCATCCATCCTACCCAACTGGAGAAAAAGAATGTGTAATCATTACATAAAGAACATGTAAGAGAATTAAATTTTAAAAAATGTATATATACATATATACAGGAAGAGAAGAGATTTATAAAAAAACAACCAAAATGACACTTTTTTGGGGGGGGGGGGTCACAAACCATCCATTACTAAGTCATTCGAATACAGGGTGGGAAGAGAGGTTTCTGTACAGAGGAATATAAAATGGAAAGCCCTTGATCTTTTTTTTTTATAATCATTATTTTTTGGTGGGGGCTTGAGTTATATTTATTGGGGGAACCCCACAGTAATTAATACAAAGTGACTACAGGACTCGAGTGGGGTAAGTTTTCCAGCACTCTTGAGACTGGACAGCTCCCTACTCCAGTTACTTCGGGAGAAAATAAAAAAGATGTACTAATTAAAAAAAAATCTGAAAAATACTGAAATTCCACCAAAAAATATAAATATCTGATGACCCCACAGCATCAACAGGCTGAAGAAAGTGGGAGAGACGTGGATACTCTATTGATTCAGATCTGTAGTATGAGGTGATCCCTTATTCCAAAGAATTCCCCCTCATCCATTCTATACATGCATCAAAAAATTGCATCCCCCAAACTACATCACAGCTGTGGAAAGGTGACAGACATAAACCCCCCTTCCACGCACCCCACCCAAGTATTAAATAAAATGTAAATACATGAGAAAAAAAATCGAATGCAACAACAGAAAGGACATGGTTTTTACAGCAAATGCATTTCAATCACTTACCGTGTCTGGAAAATCCTGTGTATAGAGAGAGAGAGGAGGAAAAAAAACAGACTGACGATGAGAGAGAGAAAGAGAGAGAATGAGTGAGAAAAGAGGAAAGGAAAAGAGGGGAAAAATCCAACAATTATTTTTTCAGGCAGTAATTCTAAGAAAAAAAAAAAACAAGAAAATGTCTAAGATGAGGATCAGGTGTCTTCTGACTGCGCTGTCTTTTTATATCAGTGAAACTCTTCGTCTATTTCTGGAGCACAATCAAACCCTGAATGCTATTTTTAGACCAGAAAAAAAAAAGAAAAAAAAAAATACACACACACACACACACACTCCTATCACACACACTCCTATCACACACACACACTCATCATCACACACACTCCCATCACACACACACAGCTCTGTCACCGGGCAGCGTTATTCCTTCCGAACGTTCTGTTTTGTAAACATTCAGTTACAATGTTGCATTTACTGAAAATATGGATAATAATCCCAGACAGAGCAGAGAATCCCCCCCTCCCTCTGTTTTTTTTTACCCTCTTTTTTTTTCACCCCTGTTGCCATGCCTGCTTTTATTTAATATTTTTTTTATAACCCGAATACCACCCTATACGTCTTCTCTTGGATTTTCCTGGGCTGCAATGAGCACAGATCAGCTGTCCTGATATCCCCTCTCTCTCTGCAGTTTCATTTTATTTTATTTGTATTTTTGGGTTCAGAGATTTCTATAAAGGGAACATTGCTTCTGGTGGGTGAGACAAGGCATTTTGGGAGGGATGTCCCAGTAAACCACTACTCAAGGGATGCAGGGTGAGGGTTGGGGGGGGGTAGGGAGGGGGGTAATCAGTACACACTGCAGTGTGCCTGCATCCAACCTGATTTTCCCCTGGAAGCTACGTCAGTTCCCAGCTATTGACGTCACATTCAGAGTCCCCTCTTCAGAGGATCTGGCTGCTGGCAAGAGGGGAAGGCTTAGAGATTTAGCTCAAAATGGCTCTGATTCTCAGAATGTGCCTGTTATATTATATATAGAGGGAGATATTTGATTCTATATCTTACAGAGCAGATATGCAAGCAATAATGGCTTTCTATATGAATATATATATATATATATTTATATAATATTTATATATATTTCTATGCATCCAGATATGGGGGGATCTGTATGCCCACTGCAGTATTTTTCAAGGGGCTCTTGGAGAAGACAGGGATCCATCTTCTAGATTTATCAGGAGAAACACACTGGTCTCCCAGGGTGACGCAAATAATAGAATATATGTCTCTACCTTCCTGCATTCTGAGCCCACGCAATCCACTCAGACTCCCACGGAATCAACACAGCACATACTCCCAGACTGCGAGGATCCCCCTCCCTGTCTCTATCATTTTTAGCAAACATACATATTCTCTTGCTGATGCACAAATGGGTAGGCATCTTATTTTTATTCCACATAAACACACACACACACACACTCACACACACAAAATAATAAAATCCACACAAAAACACATAACAATCCACATCGCCACCTGTTGCTTTTAAAGGATGTGTGTTACTCTCTTACTTCAAAAAACACCATAGGGAAAGAATGAATTCACTATCATGTGCCACAGAAGAATTTTCCACCATGAAGGCACACATGGATAGTGGAAATTGTGCATTGTGACAATTTTAATTAATACACAACAAATACACTGAATAAACAAACAGATGGCATAAGATGAGGTTGCCCTGACACAACATTTCCTTGAGAGCTTGGGTCTTTTTAATCATATTCTTAATTATATCAGATTCATCTATGTGAATGAAATGCTTATACCATATATATATTTATACATATCCAAGAATATATATCCTTTATTTATACACCAACAGTATCATGGAAACCATAGCCCCTCTAGAACATAATATTTTTTATTAGTTTAGCTAATAATTATCAACTGGTGCCTGAAAATCAAAATTAATTCCGACATTGTTTTCTCTGCAGCTGTCCTTCATGGTGTAAAATTCAATAAGGACCACACAAAAAAAATAACATTTCAATTTCAATGCCCATGCCAGGTACCGTGTCTGCTCCAAATTACCAGCTATTTGGTTAAAACAAGGATAAAAGAAGGATAGAATCTATTTTCAATAGAGTTGGAGGAATCACATAGAGAGGAATAACCACGGTAAGGTATATTATCATCCAGGTCCTACTATGGGCCACATAGGTTCTGTCAATGCTGTCTCTTATAGGAGTCATAAGGAGTCTGGTGCTATAAGGCCCCCGAGTTGGTAGGTCACTCATTTCTGAAGTAAAGCCAAGCCAGTGTTAAACCAGGGTTGTTCTTGGCTACAATGGCCAAAGCTGGAGTGAGAAGGGCCTGGCTGGTCTTACAATAAGGAATAAACATGATGGCTTGCTATGTTCTCTAATGCATGCCAGACCTTGACAGTTGGTTCATGCTTGCCCAGTGTTACCCATGACCCCATCTCCTGGTTCTCTAATGGGAGGATGATCACTGATGGTGATTATTGCTCTTTCTTAATTGTTGATACATGCAAAAAAAGTGGCTAGTATGTGATACATTGTATTCCAAAGCCTGGTGGAACCACACTAAGGACATCCTCCCCACCTCCACTAGATGATCCACTCTGGTGGCTCTTGTTGTTGTTCAAACATGCTCTTCAAAAAGGTTATCTAGGTCTCCCTGCTTGAACACAGTGTGTTGAATAACTGGATATTTGACTTTAAACAGAGTTCACCCTAAAATGAATTCTGTTGATGCCTGAAACCAGTTATTCTTCGCCAAGTTATGCAACGACCTAGTAATGACTTATGGTGTTCAATGAAAAGACGACATCAGCATATTTTACATGTGGTGTAACGTGTCTCTGCTTTCCCTTACCTGCCCCAGCGCTGCCCACACATTGGTAAAAATTAATATATTAATGATTTTCACTATAATCAGTGCAGACGGCGTTGTTGAATGTAGTTGCTGGTTGATAAGTCATACACTTAATGGCAACAAGATGAATGAATGTTAATGCCTGTGTGCATTTTGGTGATGTGTTTGAACATTTCACTTTGAATTAACTCACCTGAGTGTTCCAGCAGGAGTCCGAGGTCAGGAGCTGCCAGAGGTTTATCATGAAATTTGTATTATTTTACTAACATTCTACGGATGAGAGCCGGAGATCTGTCCCAAAACTTGGAAATATTTAACAACTCTACAGATGGACTAGCGGGGATCAATATGTTTTTGTGTGTGTGTGTTTGTGCGTTGGGTTTCTGCCAGATATCACCAATATGATACACAAACATGCGGAGATACGCGGCCAAGGAAGAGCTGTCTGTGGTGCTGAAAGAACACCCAATGCTTCCAAATGGATCTCCACAATTTATAGGAATTACAATGAAACTGTTGCCACTTTAGAATAGTTTTTTTTTGCATGCATTGGATCTTGTCAACCATTCTTAGGATCTTCAATAACTATTAAAAGAGTGATATTAAAGGTTCTACCTCCCACCTGAAGTTCTGCCAACATCTGAAAAATGATGACTGAATCAAAATTGGTCAATGTATACTTAATGGTTCTGTTACTTGGTGAAATGTATATCCTCCCTGAACACAACAATAAATTATTTTTAATATTATTATTATTATTATTTTTGTTGTTTATATTATTATTATTATTATTATTATTATTATTTACTTTTTTCTGATTCCAGCTGTGATGTGAATGTCCCACTCCTGCTAGGATTTAAGATCTCATTATATTCCATTTCATTTAATGTTCTATAGTCGATAAGGTATGTAGAATCCTGGGTAAATGCAACTGACGTGTACTTTACATGTGCTTTATATGTATACAACATACAACATGAGCCAGTTAAATACATTTATACTATATCATGTAAAGGAACTGTATGGGAAGATTTATTTATATGATATACACTAGATGCACATACTGGTCCAAATGTTTCCAGGCCAAGGATACTGGACTGTATTGGAAGAACATCAATAAACCAGTTTGTACAGAATTTAAATAGTTAATATTTCATTTTGGAACAGGCTGGGGGTTGGTAACTTATCCTTATCCTGGACAATCTCAGAATTACTGATTCAACCATTTGGGTTCATGTGAGCAGATCCTGAAAATGTGTACTTTTGGGTTTTCCATGAGGACCTTTAACTGTAGGAACATGTTTACTGCAATATAAAGATGCATCTAGTGTAATACAAGGGTTAAATGTGTATTTCAGACAGAAAAGGGCCATAGATTTGGGAAATCTCAGAATTTTAGTCTTAGACTAAACACAACATTTAAAACAAAATACCTCCAACATCACTTACCAATAGAAAACAATGATGTGTTATTACTTTACCGAGAGGGTGGTGGATAAATGGAACAACCTGCCATCAGAAGTGGTAGAGCAAGGCAATTAAACATGCATGGGATAGGCATATGGCTCCTGAATCTAAGACAAGACCAACAACTGATTAAGGTTTGAGTCTTTACAGCAGGAGAAACAGGCGACTAGATGGGGGCCGGATGGGGCCGATCTACAGCAAACTTTATGTTTCTTCTTCCGTGGGAATGGGTATTGAAATAATAGCTACTCTGCATTTTTCTTTCATAAAATATTATTGGTCCGATCTGCCATTTAGATGCCCAATTTAAATACCCAACTTTATCAGAAACGGTTGTGATGTGAATTAAAATATTGAGGAATTAAACGATTTGCCAAAAAAAAGACCATCATATTCTTTTTGGACAACAAGGTAGATGCCACTGAATAGAAAAGATGATGGCAAAGAAAATGAAAGAATATAAAGTTGTCTATATTGAAAAACTTGTGTAATGTATGGATATGTGAATCCATCGATGGGTTAAATAGTTGTACTTTATAAAGACACCTGGTGGAAAATCCTGGTATGGCTGCTCATGTTGGTGACCAGACCAAGAAATGTTAGATGGAATAAGGAGGGACACAGAGGATGGAGTTCTAAAACTCAAAAGTAAATGACATTCGGCAATGGATCCATCTTACCTGAATTAGTGGGACCATTAATGTTCTGGATCAGGAGACCTAGAGAAGAAGAGAAAAGAAAACAGCATGTCGACTGTCAGATTTCTCCGATAGGAGGTTCTGTGAGGCTTATCACTGGTATTTATTGGAAATAAAATGAAAGTAAATGTATTAAAGGAAACTCTTTAAACAGAAAATCAATAGAATGTTTCCAAATAAAAATCAGAAAACAATCTACCCCGATAAGCAGGACCTCAGATACTCTACATGATGAGCATGGCTTCATTACTCAAGTGGCAAATGTATCAATAGCTAATTTATTTTATATTTCTCTATTTCGAGGGTCTTTAATCATACACAAGTCGTGTGTCTGTTCGCCACAATAAGGTGGTGTGATTTTTGGCAACATCTAAAAGCCTAATTTATCAGAACTGCAGCGGTCAATGGAGTTTGGTAACAATGTATCAGCTGTCACGTCTAATTCGGTACATAATGGTGTCGGCCACAACTTAACTACATATTGTCTGCATATATCTGACTTCATTATTATAAGAACTCCACTGCATTGGTGAGATTGCCAAGGAGGGTTTGGATATCTGCAGCTAAGCCTGGAGGAAACTCCAAGGCAAGTAGAAGGTTCTCCCTGTCTTCATTTGTTGGCCTTAGCTGCCAATGGACACCTCTTTGGACATACTAGGTCTCAATAACAGAAGGACTCTCCAGTTAGCGTGACCTTTCTGAGTTGGATCCAGTTTTGCCATAATATGAATTATTGTATTTCCCGATCAAACCTGCTCTAAAGCCAACTTGGCCTTTTATGAGATTGGCCCAAACCAATAGCCAAAAGGACTTGGTCGGTTAGAGGCGCCTTTCGTATGATTATTGGTTTTGAGTTATACCACCTGCCGAACAAAACAAATGATTAAAAGTGTCAAAAATCAAAATCATCAAGAAGATACCCCCATTAGTCATTAACGACCCCACAAAGGTGGGTTAACATAACCGCTTTGATGGATTAAATTAAGAAAGTAAGAACACTTCTAATGTTATTGTTTCAGAAGAAACCTTTTTGATCTTGATGATGGAGTTCTTGGATCCCTGTCTTCTTGTGACTGTTTCTGGATTTGGGGGTTCACCTTAATTCTGGACATTTAGATAGCAGGCCCTGGTAGTGGCTTGTAAATCATGATGTCAGTTGTGTTTGGTAAGACATCGCCCTCTAATGCACAGATGGTATAAGTGCACTTGGAACACTAGCAGCCATTTTTCTGTCTGGATGCTACCCCTTAAAGGGAAATATACAGAACACCTGTTGATAAATCACTTATGGATTTTCATGGGGACTGTTAGAAAAGAAAGCAGAATGGGATTCACTAAAGTTCTTTAACATGCTAGAAAACATGTATCTGTAAACACTGCAGATGGCAGAATCAGGCTCACAATGGCCATTCATATAATTGGGGGCTCCTGCAGACCCCAGCCTCATGGACCCCTCTGTAAATGGACTGTGAACCCCCTTTCAGGGAAGCCCTGATTTCATTTGGCTACAACAGAAGAACTTATCAGTCCTAAAGGTACTATAACAACTGAGAAGGGCAGACAAAGTATCAGGGGCAGGCAACAGCTGGGATGGATGGATGCATGCATGTCGTTGACTTAAATTCCTATAATCCTCAGTTATTTTCCATTGGGGCTCTTGGATTTGCAGTGCACAGTAGTTCCTGTGCCAAGGGTTGGCTACCTCTGTGAATGGTGCACTAGGAAGGGCATTTCAGGTAATGGATATGGGTTGGGGGGGGTGGGGGAATATGCATTAACCCTTTACAGTAAATCACACACAGATTAAACACACATGCAGCCAGGGGATACAAAGTACACAGAGTGTTCTGTAGCAAAATAAACATGATTTTCATGCAACAAGAGGTCTATGTGCATGCATAGGAAGTTAGAGAAGCAACTAAGACCCTGAATTACCACTGAGTGGGGCACCTACCTTTGCTGCACTTTGTCACAGTTCGTCCTTGTCTGGTGCCCTGTGATTCCTGGTGCCAGGGTGGGATGGTGAAGAGGGGCTTTAAAAGAGAGGAGAGGGGAGGGGGGGCATCTGCTCCACATGGAGAATGAGGTCCAGCTGAGGACCAGAAGAGGACCAGCAGAGGAGTGCAACAAATTCTGGGGAACAAAAGTAAAGGTTGAAATGCAACCTGCTCGTAATCAGGGGACTGGGAACTCGCTGTGTCTGTTGTCTGGTAGACTAGGAAGGAGGGGGAGAGGAGAGAGGGAGAGAGCAGAGAGAGAGAAAGGGGAGAGGGAGAGAGATGATGCGAAGAAGGAGAGAGAGAGAGACGGAGAAAGAAAGTGGAGAATGAGAGAGAGAGCGGTGAGAGAGAAGAGGGAGAGAGTGTGGGGAGGGTGAAAGAGAGATTGGAAAGGGAGAGAGACAGAGAGAGTGGAGAGGGAGAGAGGGAGCAGAGTGAGAGAGAGTGTGGGGAGGGTGAAAGAGAGTATGGAAAGGGAGAGAAACAGAGAGAGTGGAGAGGGAAATAGAGCAGAGGAAGAAAGAGTGTGGGGGACAGAGAAAGACATGAAACAGAAAGGGGAAAATAACATTGGATTAGAGAGAAAGGAAACAGAGAGTGAGCCAAGAGAAAGGAGTTGTATGGGTTGTACGGCGAGTTTGGGGTAAACAGAGGGTGATGGGGTACAAAAGTGAAAAGGGAGGGTAAATGAGCGCAAAATAGGGAACACCTGGCACGGGGCATGAGAGAGGAGCATGTGAGTGCAACAGGGGGAAAAGTCCAAGGGGGCATTATGAGATGGGGCTTTTGCAAAGTGGAGGCTGGTGGATAAAATTAAAGAGGTGGGGTAATTCAGAAAAAAGGACAGCAAATCCCCCCTTCACACACATACATGTCACTGTTCACTGTCCATGGCCCCCAAACCCCCCCAAATAAATGATGACAGTGCGTGTGCTAGGAGTGGGAGTGCAGCATGAGACATGGGGCTGTGCCAGGGTATGTGAGGACACCACGGAGTGTAAGATGCCCCTATGGAGGGTTTTAAATACACTGCACTGGAGTATTTGGGGTTACTCAGTTTATGGTTTGCAGGAAAAGAGTCAGACATTGAACCAGGGGGAAGAGGTCCAGCCAAAGGGAGTTCATGACCCAGAGGCAGAGGTATTACATGCATCAAGGAGATGAGTGATGTCACACATGCACTCTTTCTATGTCATCTTAGTCAAATCCTGACCCTCATCATCCTTCTCACACTCTGACCGAAGCTGTGACCTCTGTCTCAGACCCGAACTCTGTCCTGCAGTTTACATCTGAGTCAAACTCTTGACCTCCAGGTCAGGAACGCATTCTGTGTCATGTAGCTCAGGGACATTAAACCCATTTCATCACAAGCTTAACAATGAGCTCTACTAGTTCTCTTTCTGCTCTCTCTACAGACTCAGACTGTCTCTTCCTTTCTCCCCCTCTCTTTCCTGGCCCATTGTCTCCTCTGTTATTTTTATTTGCTCTGTCTCTCTCTCTCTCTCTCTCTCTCTCTCTCTCTCTCTCTGTCTCTCTCTCTGTCTCTCTCTCTCTCTCTCTGTCTCTCTCTCTGTCTCTCTCTCTTTCTCTCTCTCTCTCTCTCTGTCTCTCTCTCTCTCTCTCTCTCTCTCTCTCTCTCTGTCTCTCTCTCTCTCTCTCTCTCTCTCTCTCTCTGTCTCTCCTCTCTCTCTCTCTCGCTCTCTCTCTCCTCTCTCTCTCTCTCTCTCCCCTGTCTCTCTCTCTTTCAAGACTCAGTCTCTCCTTCTTTTTCATGTATCATTCTCTACCCTCTTTTTACCTTGGCTCTGTTTCCCCTGTCTCTTTTTCCCTTTATCTCTCTTTTTCCCTTTATCTCTCTTTTTCCCTAGGTCAGTCTCTCTCTTTCTCTCTCTCTCTCTCTCTCTCTCTCTCTCTCTCTCTCTCTCTCTCTCTCTCTCTCTCTCTCTCTCTCTCCCTTTTCTCTGGCTCAGCCTCTCTCTCTCTCTCCTCCATCAGTGTGCTATTGACCTGCATTGACGTCATTGCGTCATTAGGTCTCCCTTAGAAACACTGACTTTCAAAAATAGTATCAAATTAATTCAGCGGGCGGAGGGAAGCTCCGGGCCGGATCGCAGCGGAGCGGAGTCTGCGGAGATCTGCCTTTCCATGCAGCCAGACAGACAAACATTGCAATGTTTAAAAACAGCTGGGCTACAAAAACAAACACAATCCCAGCACCCTCAGCTACCCCATCCTTCTGCCTGTTTGCACCCCCTCTGAAAACCCCCTCTTCTCCCTCCCGATTCCATTTTTCCCACTCCCCCCTCCCCTTCCTTCTCTCCTCTTCTAAAATAGCCTCTGCTTTAGTTGAATGCGGATATTTTTGTTGCAGTTTTTTTGGGGGGGCTTTATGATACATTGGGAGGGAGTCGGGGAGACTGGAAGTAGATATGGATCATTTGATGTGTTAAGGGGGGGCAGTTCTGTATGGATTTTAATGAAAAGGTTGTATTAGTAAAGGCTAACTGGAGTATTGGACGGGGTCATTTAAGGTAACGCCAGTCCTTATCCCCAAATTCTTCTTTCTTAAGTCCGTTTTGCAGACTATCGCACAACAACCTTACCGCCATCGCACATTAACCCTAGTGGAGTCCAAAGTGGAGTCTCTCTGGCAATCAAGGGGTTAAAAAGGAAAATGTCATCATGAGTTTTGTGGTTTTTTTTTTTGATTCATGTGTATCGCCCCCCCCCCATCATCATCATAATCTACCTTCAAAGCCTTCGATTCCAGATCCATTGAAAAAAAAAACCCCAAACAAAGCAGAGCTCCATTAATAATTTGTTCTTCGCCTTCATTAATGGGGGAAATGGAGGCTCCACCAACGTCGCTGTGGGGTTTTCGGACGCAGATCACAACCTCCATCGGGGTCCTGATTTTATTTCTGATAACGAATCTATTTTAGGAAAGTTTGGAAGAATTCCAGATTCCGTTTTACATCAGACTGTAAGAGACTGGAGCGGGGGGGGGGGGGGTAAGATAGGCTATTTATGTTCAAATAACGTGGTTATTCAGCCACACGTGATCCGTCGTACTAAATATATCCATTCCAAGCCTCGTTTTTTTTAATATTTGTCTTATTTTTAGACGGAAAGACGCTGTATGTTTGCAGAATGGATGGATGGGGTCGAACTAGGCAATGAGGCAATGGAGGGGGGTAAATTCCTTATTAAATCCGGGAAATGATAAATGAAGAGCAGTCTAACTTTTCCCCATCGTCGAACGGGTTAAGCCGGAGGTTTGGCAATTTACTTCCCAAGTTGGTGCGTAATATAATGTATATATATAATGTATTTCGATTTTATGCACCCGAAGGGTTAATACGACTTCGGATATGAACTAGGGACCCCCTGTCTATTTATTTCACCCTGCTGGGGTCATTTGGAATATTGGGGCTCTCCCTCTGGCGTAAGAGGTCACCCAGATGGAGGAGCGATGACACAATAGAGAAGTTGTCCTGAAATGACATCATGACCGGAGGCGGCGCCTGAGACACAACAATCAACGCGGAAGCAGCAATGAGAAGGTGATCGACGCAAAAGTCACCCAAAGTATGTGGACAACTACTCCCATCATCCACATAAAATCATTCAGCAGACACTGGCTCTTGGGAATTGTAGTCATGAGCTAGTTACTAAATCCGTGGCTTCTCAGACGCCTGAGAGGTGGAAAACGGAAAGAAAAGGGGAAAATAAATGCATCGCACGTCATCGAGCCCAAATATTATTTAGGGATTTATAGAGCGCCATCATATTTCACGGCGATGTAAGCTAATGATTTTGGTTGTTGGAAACGAGGAAGCCACCAAAGATGCATCACGGCCTGCAAGAACGTTACCGGTTTGGCCAAGTGTGTTACTTTACATTTATGAGGGGTCACTTCTCTTATACCTGATGAAACATATTGCTGGGGTTAACAATGGAAACTAAAGACCTAAAGTCAGAGAAGAACTTACCCCCACCTCCCCGGGCTCTGCTTCCTCCATCACCGGGAAATGATGTCATCACGAACATCAAATGGCTGTAATGGTTCCATTTTGGAATCTTATTTTAGATACACTATAGGGACAAAAGTATTGGGACACCCGACTATTACACCAACAGGGATTTGATGACATCACATTCTAAATACATAGACATTAATATGTAGTTACCCCCCCCTCCCTTGCAGCTATAACGGCTTCCACTCTTGGAAGATTTTTGGGGAGTTTCTGTGGGAATTTTTGCCCGTTCATCCAGTAGAGCGTTTGTGAGGTCAGGCGCTGATGTTGGACGAGACGACCGGCTCGCGATCTCTGTTCCGGTTCATCCCAAAGGTGTTCGATGGGGTTGAGGTCAGGATGACTTTGTGCGGCCGGTCAAGTTCTTCCACCCCAAACTCAACGAACCATGTCTTTGGTCAGGCGTCCCAATACTTTTGTCTATATAGTGTAAGTGGCTGAATTAAGTGTGTTCAGCACCATGGCCAGCAGCCCTGGCATTCTGCACTCACTCATCAGGTGCCATTCGCTGAGCCGGGAGATATTGGGAAGGAAAAAGCCAAGGGGGGAAATCCCAACTCCTATTGTGTGGAATCATTTTATGTGATATTTGGAATTATATATGAGTGACCCCAGAGACCATGCCCATCACGGACAGGTGGTCCAATGGCTTGCAGAAAGACTTAGGGTCTGGATTCAAGGGCCAGTTGCACCCCCAGTTGCACCCCTTCTAACCAACACCAGAAAGTAGTTTAGACGAGGAACTCAGATCGCTAAAAGCTATCACTACCTGGGAAACCGTTTTGGGCTCAGGCTCTCCTGCGCGCATGCACTCCCGGTATACCCTTTCCGCTTATAACATGGTTTTCTGGAAAAGTGAACTTGGCGCGCAGTATTTTAGTCTTTTCTGTTTAAAGTTTAAATATCACGTACGGACATTTTCCCCATTATTATTATTTTTTTTTTTTTTTTAAACTTGATTTTCAGCCCAAATTTTCTGTCTAAGCCAGTTTCCAAGAATGTCTAGCCCTTCGGTTATTTTTAACAATGTTGCACTCATGTTGACCAAGTATTTTGGGATTGTAGCTAAAAAAAATTGAATTGATACATCACATTCTATACTTACCTGTTTAAACTCTATCAGGTACTGCTCATTTTCCCTAAAAATAATAATAATAATTAAAAAAAAATAAAAAAAACCCAGATTTTTACCCCAAAATGTTCCGATCCGGCCAGTTTCCAAGCATCTCCGGAGCCTGGGTTATTTTTAAGTCACGGGAGATATAAAAATAGGTTTGTATCTGGCGCTCATTGTCACCATTAGGACAAGACCGTGGAAAGGTAAACACACGAAACTCTATTCTGGACACCCATTCAAACAATGGTACACAATCACAATAACACAATTTCCGAGAGAGGTGTGCGCGCATGGGCGAATACACTTATATGTCTGAGTCAATAATATCTCTAGGATCCAAACAAATGACAAACACCGACCCGTAGGTAAATATTTTGGTCCCCTTAGGCTTCCTAACTACACAGATTGAATGGGGGAGAGACGGATGTGTATTTCTTGGAGCTCAAGGCGCGGGGTTATTATTATTATTATTATTATGAACGCAGAAATGTATCGAAGGGGAACCGGCGTAGACTTTGGTAACAAATTATCCCATGTTGATGTTTTTAATGATGCATTTCTCAGCGGCCAGATAAGAGGTTGGGAGTAAAACAAATATTTTGAAGTTAAAGAGATTAATCTTAGATTGACGACGGTTCCTATTTGGGTTCGGTGTTTTTTTTTTTGTTTTTTTTTATATTTTTAGGTTATTGACAGTTCCGACGAGATCGCCATTTTTCGCGTGACAGGCGGAGATAGAACATATCGTCTAGGGCTTTAAACAAAGGAGTGCGTGTTTTACGTCGGCTGCGCACGTTTTAGTTAGGACGGGCCGCCGTTAATGCAAAGGGGACGTACGGGGAAAATTGGTGACGGAGGGGCAAGCCTGGCGCTTTAAGAGCGATGGCCGCCTGATGACGTAAGTGCGCCTGATGGCGGAATACGCCAGGGGCCGCAAATGGCAGGACTCGATCCCTACTGGAGGCGGGTGAATATGGGTATACCTGGGAACTTTTGGGCTCCTACTCTTGCGGGATGTGGCCAGGGCTACCTGCTGACGTCAGTGGGTGGTCCTGCTGACATCATAGCCGGTCCCGCTGATGTCACAGGAAACACCTCCATTTAAGGCGAAATGGGCGGGCAGTGGGGCATTTCAGGACCCTGCTACCGCGACCCAGAGGATTCGGGTGTCCACCTGGAATAGCGGCGCTTCTCCTGTGTACGGGGTGCAGCGATCCACTAAGAAGTTGCCAGGGGTGCCAGATGGCCAGTCTGGGCCTGTATTTGCGAGAGAGCAACTTGGCTTCTTGTGATAGAGTGGGAGAAAGTGACAGAACTATTGCCCCAAGGGGGGCTTGAATCTGGGTAGATGCCCTTTGTGCTCTATGGGAAAGCAACCCACAGCAAACATATAGACCCAAGACTGCGCAAGTTCAGGTTTCATGTCCGTAACAGACATTGTCTCGTGTGTATGATGAACACAATCTGCAAATGAAGGTTTCAGGGAGCATCTCATATTCCACAGATATTGTATAATAATTGTAACAATTTAAAAATGACGTTTGCAGGCGCTATCGAAGTCCTAACTTAACGCAGAGAAGTAAATAAAATATCTTACACCAATTTTCTTTGGTGTCTCTACAAATCTACAGTTTGGTCGTCGACACACTTGGGTGGTCTTTACAAATCATGCCCCCGCATTTAGTTGGCTGAGCGCTTTCGTTGGGTTTGGGGCTGCTGGAGGAGCCATCCAGTTGCGCTAAGACTCTTTCTTTGTGTTCTGAAAAGGTTTCTGTGTCGATGGAATCCACTGGGGGACCTCCTCTTGAACCTGCAGCCATTACATGCATGGTAACGATATTACAATGAACAAAAACCTTGTCTTTTATCTATGATCGGCGGAGTTTTTGGGGGGATTTTGTTTAGAATTACATTTTCTAAATATATTATATTATCTTTTCTACAACCTAAACCGGTGATCACCAAAGCCTGAAAACTGCCCAGGGGCTTGACGTCATTCTGTTATGCTGCTTACATCACGTGACATAACATTTACATCACAATGTACATAACATTCTAGGTAATAGAATTATTTGGATATTGGCATTTTTTTTCTGTGTTCTGCAAAATCATTCACCGGACCATGAATTTTATTACATCTGTATACAACT
The DNA here is from genome assembly GCF_027358695.1 of Spea bombifrons. Classification (NCBI taxonomy): domain Eukaryota; kingdom Metazoa; phylum Chordata; class Amphibia; order Anura; family Pelobatidae; genus Spea; species Spea bombifrons. The sequence goes on from NC_071096.1 coordinate 3,877,649, forward strand.
TGTTTTAGCGCCGTTGCGAAAAAAGTTAATTTTGGTAAAAAGACATGGAGGACTGTGTTGGGATATAAATTCTATATTTAACAACATGGAGGGGATTCCCACCAGTGCAAATAGAACAAAATCTGCCCTGATAGGTAGTGTTATACTGCCTCCTCCTGTTTGTCGCCTGGAACTACACCTGGGAAATCCTCTGCATATATATTAAGCGAAGTAAATCGCGATCCCTCTACAAAGAAGACTAGAGATTGAATTCATACCAAACCCCAATCATCGTTACGATTAACGAGTTAAAACGTAGGGAGCTCTGCTGTCTGACCCAAGCAATATGGTGTTAAGGTACCCGCAGTGGACCCCTTATGCAAGAATAAAGGGGCTAACTTTAGGGTAACCATATTTTTTTTTGTTCATGTGCATCGTAAAAGGGACACTATACCATTTTGTCCATTTTCACCCCAAAATGGGGCATGTAAATAGCCTTTCCAAGACAGTTTAATGTATATCACGTTTCGTTATTGAATTTTTTGGCCGATGTAAGAAAGGTTTGGGGGTAGAGGCGTTACCCGGTTGAATTGGTCAGAGGAACACTTACTACGCTACAGCTTTTAAGCTTGCAGAATGTTGTTTCCTTCACTGTCCTATTTTGGCCACCATGGATTTCATGTCTCTGGGTGTGTGGGGGGTCTCAATAGACTGCTTGACCCTCTTGAGCGAGCCAACAAAGGAGATGGCTGGTGTCGAGTATCCCATCCACACACGTGGCTGAGCAGGAGGTGCATTCAATGAAAGGCATTGCCCGTGAGGAAAATAGTTGGGGGTAAAAATCCCTTTATGCATTCACAAAAAATAGTCAGATATAATGTATCAAAGTGCACTGTACCTTTAAACAATCAGAATGATAAATAAGATTCTCTTATCGCTGCAGAGTCTTCAATTTAAACTTTCCCGGATATTTCAGCCTTTATTCTGCTAACGTTGCCTGCTACGTCTTCTCATTTTAACTTAAAATAGAAGGAGAACCCTGGTCATGACACAAGACCTGCGGTTTTATATACCGGGGACCACATCAGCCAGGAAGCAAGAGAGATGAGATACTCCCTGTGGCGCACCTAGGATCACTTAGCGTAGTCACTAAATTTAACTCACGGGAAACCTGACCCAAGTCAGCAGATGAACCAACTCCAAGCAGTTCCCTTTGGCATTGGAGAGCATGATGAGGTCAGTCACATCGGTGACAAGCCGTGCAGAGCAGGAAAGCACTGCTAACGGACAGAATCAAACTTACCAGTGCTTGAAATATTGCCCCCCCGAATAGTCACAGACCCCGCGGCGATCTATCCAACTGGACGTGACACGCCAGGCGCGAATTTACCAGGCGGAAGGTGTTATCTTCTGTAGCCAGTAGTGCCTACTAAGTTTTAATTGAGCTACCGAGTTAAAATTATATCTTTTATGCATATAAAATCAGACGCTTAACATTATCTCTTGATGTGAGGTATCTAACTGGCAGGTGTCTTGTATCTCGCTACTAAAACGCGTAGGAAATCCATGAAAACCAGAGGAACGCGTCCTTTCTGGTGTTACGACGGTCCGTGGTGCATCACGATGGCATAATGGTGCATAGCCCCTCCGAAGAGTGCTTCGCGGGAAAATGAAAACACCGCACGTACGTTAATGGCAGCATGGATATTTATTAAAGGTCGCCCCGCCACCTCCCGCCCCAGATCTCACTTTCCATATAACAGGAGTTACTTTGTTAATATTTAATCAGAAACCCACATATTCCTTTATCAGGTACGAGTAAAAACAATTACACCCTTTTTTTACTCATCCACATCCCGTTGGTCTGCAGACTTTAAATAGTTGAGTTGAATGAGGTAAAAAAGCTCAATGTGCTATACGCTGCGGGTGGCGCTAAGGGGCGCGTCTCCCCTTTTTTAACAGTAGATGGCATTGGATGGCACGGATCCTGTCCTTTGCCGGGGCAAATTCCGGCTGCAGCTTAAGAGTGGACTCGTACCATCGCATGGCTTTTTCATACTCTTCCTAAATGGAAAAAAAAGAGAAATGTGAGATCAAAGCGCGCACGGACTGCTATATGAGTAACATGAACACTGGCTGGAGTGAGAAGGGTTAAGTAATGCTTGTACCCCAACAGGTATGTTAGGGTACAGTGTTAACCCCCCCCCCCCGGGGACCATCTGTATAATGGCAGATAAAAGAGAAGGACTGAACAGGAACTCAATAAACTCTTACCATTGCTACGTAAACATTGGCCAAGGTGAAGTGATTCACCACAAAATGAGGAGCGATCTCTACTGCCATCGTGGCAACTATGATGGCATCGTTCCAGAGTTTGGCATTGTGGAAGATGTTGGCCAAACTGATGAGAGGCACATCCTGGGAATTCAGAAATGACACAATCAGAACGGAAGCAAGAGTTGAAAGAGGCCTTTAACTAGAGAGAACTAAGCATAAATCACATTAAAACTCCGCCCCCGAGGAGCAGCTGGTTGGACTATATCTAGATTAGAGAGCAATAGTCCAGGAAACGGCTAAATACCTTCATGTGGTGAGGGGCGTAATGTAGAGCATGGCGTAAGCAGTCAATGGCTTTCTTCCCCTGTCCCTTAACCCTCCAGTACAAGGCAGCCATACTGGATAAAACCCACGATGTCTGGTTCTAGTGAGGGAGAAAAATAAAAGAGTAAATAAATCGAGAACTCGCACACTGACTGTCAGATTTACACGCAGAAACTGTCACTGAGAGCGGCTATTAAAATAGAATTTCATCCAAATCCAATAAAAAAAATTGCAAGATATCTGCTAAATATGTAAATGACACATTAAACCGAATGAGCAATACCTTGCATGCTTCTATGTTCGCGGTACGTCTTATAGCACCACGGTTTATGTTTCATGCATAAATTTCACCAGTTTTCAAAATTTTCATTTAAAGGCTCTAATATATAATGCTTTTCATTTACGGACCCCGAGAAGCCCTTCACACCATACATGGATATTATATATATATATATATATATATAATACATATATTTATATACTTAATATCAGACACCATTAGTTCTCACCTTTTCAAGGACTTTCATTATTCGAGTCCCCACTTGCTCCAGTGACTGCGGGGGGTATTTGTCTTTTCCGAGATTCTGTAAAACCTACAAAAGCAGAAGACACTCGAGATTGTAAGCTTGCGAGCCGGGCTCTCTCCACCTAATGTATCGGTCCGTCTTAGTCTGTCAATTCTAGTCCTGTCATACCCCTTGAATATATGTATTGTATTAAGCGCGGCGTAAATTGCTGGTGCTATATAAATAAAAGATAATAATAATAAGATGTGTCATATGCCATAGCACAGGTTGAAAGGACAGCAGCTTGTGGGTATGCGAGCTCTGGAGTGCCTACCTCTTTGAGTTGGCTCTCTCCGGTGTAGTGTATCGCGGCACGGTTGGCAATCCCATGCAGATGGTCCATCGTGTGCATGCTGGCAGGGAAGTTGGCATTACAGAGGGGTTCTACTCCCGGCTCCTGCAGCGGAGTGGCGAAATCGACATGTTCTGTGATGCTGAGAAAAGGAACGCAGTACTATTAATAAGTGGATACTCACAATCACACATGGAAATAGACTTTGGTATCATATTGAGTATTTGCGGCATCTCATGGTGCGCGTTCTTGTTTTGAGGGCATTTGGTTACCCTATACGCATAAAACAGAAGCGTTCATCGGAACTGGCAATTAAGAGATAATCAGGGTTCTGACGCTGCACTCACTCTATGTTTTTAGCAGATACCGCGAGCCAAGTGCTGGCCACTGTGGACAACTCCACTCGACGGAGCTTCAAACATTCATCAGGGCTTGGCCATCCAAGGCTACGGTAATCAGGCCTTCTTCCTGGAAAATAAAACAACCCAAAATGCATTAAATAAAAATTGCCAACAGAGACAAGCAACAATACAAGCAAATAGTAAAACAAGAAGGATCATGCGGCATTAGCATTAAAGTATCTTTAAAAATATTATATTAATTTTATATTTATATTAAAAATATGATTCTGCTGCTGAAGGACCGCAAAGGCATTACATGTTAGTTGCGACGTGTAGTAATTTAACTGTGTCGTTTAAGGGAAAAGCAAGAATCTGACAAGGGAAGGGTCCACAGAAACCTCAACGCTGGACAAGCCTCAGAAGCCTGGTGATGAAGGCTCCAAAAATATTAGTTCCAGTTAGTTAAATCTTCTACAATTCTGTAGCCTCTCGATTCTGTAAACAGATAAACGACACATTTATATTAGACAGACCACCCGTTTGCATGCCTACCTTGTGGGTCGGGGGCTGGTATTTTTGGGCCACTAATTTCTAGCCCTGCTTGGAAGTCATCGCTTTCTCCGTCGAGATACTCCTCTCCAGCGGAGTCTGTGTGGTCCGACGGGTGAGAACCGTCAGCTTTTGGTTTCTTCAAACGTTTTACTTGGAAAGTGATCTGCGGTACAAATAAAAACACCCAACGCATTACAGATTGTAAAAGAATAACGGATCTGTAAACATGGACTCCGCTCTACCAAGTCTCCAATGAGACTCCAATGATTTCTACTGCCTGTTGCTACTTTTCCAGGTATAAAGGATGCTCCACATCTGAAAACACAATTCCACGCTGGACAATAGTCAACTTTCCACCATCTAACCTAATAGGTCTACAAAAACATCATTACACGGAGAAAGTATAAAATGTTACCCATTCGGCCTCCTCGTCATCATCGTCACAGTCACCAAAGCAGGAGCCGGACTGTCCGTCTGGGTTGCCCTTCTTTAGAACTCTGATTCCCTGAAGGTCCATCCGTCGGCCCTTCAGCTCCAGAGCTCCCTCGAAGGCTTCCAGGGGCCAGGAGTTCTCGAACTCGTCGACCAGAGCCAACATTTCTTCGGACATCGGAGCTTCCCCTGCCGGCTCCTTCACCTCTGATGTGTTTGCTTCCACCAAGATGACATCTGGGAAAGGAGATAGAGAGAAAGCTACTTACTAAAACACCGGGGACAAATAAAAAATAAAAAAGAAGGAGAGAAAAAAAAACTTCTACAAACAGCAAAAGACTTATTTGCCAAAATTTATGGAATAATCTAAGCTTATCATTACTAACCAAAACATGCAATATTACGATAAAAGCGTCTATTTGTGATGGTTTCGTAAGACGTAATGTATTTACATCTTTGACGGTACAGCCAAGGGTCAACGGCAGTTGGGAAAATTGGGTCTAGACTGTCGTAGTGCACGAAAGAGGAGTGTGACGCAAAAATGGTTAATGAAGGCATGTGGGTGTAAGGGTTAATTGTTGAGAAAAGGGTTAATATGGTGTTTTTCAGTTATTCTCGGTATAAAAGCATAAGAGGAGCTTTAACCAAAAAGCGATGTATTGCAGAAAGTTCTAGTGTCGTTAAACAGAGCTAACAGTCCGTGAGCTCAGAACGCCGAGTTGTTGACGGAATACGGAGAACAGTAAGAGGATCAGATTTTAGTTCATTAATAGGTGTATGATTATGTATACAGATAAGTATATATATACATATATATATATACATATATATATATATACATACTGCTAAATGATATAAATATTGGGACTTTTGCAGCGATGAGGAGCCTCGGTCGGGGATTGGTGCCTGGCATTAGCCCCGACGTAAGCATAATATATTTAATTGCTCTTTTGTTTCTTATTATTAGGCGTATAATGTATTTTGATTTGGTTAATAAACTTTACGTATGAATCCATCCATTGAGTGAAAGTGTCCTCTCTGTATCAGCAAACCTGTTAACCCCTGCCTGTCCACGCAGTAGCGGGCAGCCCAGGGGTTAAAACAACTGCGCTTAGCATTACGTGAAATCGAAACTCTTCATTACAGGGTAGACAGCTTCTGCCCCCTTACAATGGGCCGCTGCCATATGTAGAATCTACCTGGTATTGTAAAGGCCTCCTATATATAGACGAGTCTGAGTGTGTTTATTAGAAGAGGTGAATAAGCTCAGTGACACTTACTTTCGAGTTGTACAGAGGAATCCTGCTCCCCTCCGCTTCCCTGCGATCCGTTGTCCTCTTGGTCATTTGAGGTCCGCGTGTAACTGTGGAAACTTTCTGCCTCGTGGGGTCCATCTTTACCGCCGGCGTGGCAGTGCCCTGAAAACACAAGACAATAATGTATACGTCACATAGAACTCACAGGACCCACGTAGCGTTCACTATTCCTGTGAGTAGAAACTATTTCTAGATTGTAAGCTCCTTTGACCAGGGCCCGCCTCACCTGCAGTTTCTATAAGTCAAATTGCTATGTTACATACTACTTGTTATGTCCTGTCCACCCATTGTACAGCGCTACGGAATATGATGGCGCTATATAGAACAATAAATAATAATAATTTCCAAGTCCGTGAATTGCGTTTCTTTTATTTTGTATCCTCTATTAATGATGTAAAAAGGACAGAAACGCTCCATTCCTTATTTTTTTTTACTTTTGAATCTTAATTTACTCGAGAAGCCCAAACACCTACACCGCATTCTTAAAAGAAATAGGTTTTGTGCTAAATTGAAATACCAAGGGAAAAAAAATAAAAGCATCTACAATGTGTGATCCGCGAGCCGCTGACGTGCGATTCCTTCCCGTGTTTTGCCGGCTAAAATTAGTCTGTTATTTCCCATCAAGCGTAATTCTGAAAGCAGTGATGCACTTTGCTGACACACTCTGCTTTCTTTCATCATCTAACAGATCCGTCGGTGTCATAACATCCCCGCGTTATCGCAGGAGCCGTCCCAATCACGCCTGAACTACGCATCGCCGGCCGCGCCGATCATCACTCGGCCCTTACGTGAACGGCGGGAGTAAGTGGTGCTGAGCACTGGAGATGGGGGCAGATTCACTAAATGAGTGATCAGACTGAGACGGGCAGCAGAATACCCAGAACCGTTTAGCACAGGGGGAACAATGGCTTTAAAATCCCTGATGCTGCCCCCCACCCCCATGAGATCATTCACCGGAACCCATACTTATTCTATTATAATTTGATATATATATATATATACTTACATACATACATATATACACACACATAAATGCATACACTACCGTTCAAAAGTTTGGAGTCACTTAGAAATGTCCTTGTTTTTGGCAGCAAAGCAAATTTTGTCCTTTAAAATAACATGAAATGGATCAGAAATCCAGCGCAGACGGGGTTAATGCTGTAAATGACTATTGTAGCTGGAAACGGGCCCTTTATCACTCCCATCACTCCTGTGTTCCAATGGCCCTTTATCACTCCCATCACTCCTGTGTTCCAATGGCCCTTTATCACTCCCGTCACTCCTGTGTTCCAATGGCCCTTTATCACTCCCGTCACTCCTGGGTTCCAATGGCCCTTTATCACTCCCATCACTCCTGGGTTCCAATGGCCCTTTATCACTCCCATCACTCCTGTGTTCCAATGGCCCTTTATCACTCCCATCACTCCTGTGTTCCAATGGCCCTTTATCACTCCCGTCACTCCTGGGTTCCAATGGCCCTTTATCACTCCCATCACTCCTGGGTTCCAATGGCACGTTGTATTCGCTGATCTAAGTTTAAGTTTAAAAGGCTAATTGATGGTTAGAAAACCCTTTTTGTAATTATGTTACAGACAGAAATCTCCTCGTTTTCCATGAAAACAGCTCAGTGACCCCAAACTTTTGAACGGTAGTGAATATCCAGTATTATCTGACCAATGCAACATTGATGATATCCCTTATTGTTAGCATTAGCTTATCTTTTGGAGATTTCTGTAGGTATTTGCTCTATACCGCGTTCCTCTAAAACCAAATTTACGCGTAAGATATATTTGGGGGCAGTAAATTCTGGGCACAACATAAGATGCCCGGGCTGCCGATTCATAATACATCAGACGCGGATACCTCTATGTAAGTTTTTTTTGTAAAATAATAATAATTTGATCAACAGATTTATTGGTGATTACACCCGCAGATTTTATTTTTTTCCACTCTGTGCCAAGACTTTGTAATCCCTGAACAGACATCGTTCCAAAAATCTGTATACGTCTTGAAATCCGAGAGAGAGGCTGGTCTAAAAATAGCTTTCTCAATAATTAATGGGGTTCTGCCTATTGTATATGAAATGACTTTGCTTCTCCCCTGGGTGATTTCTTTCGCAGCCCTCCCAGTCTCTGGCTGCGGCTCAGCTCGTGACGCGAGAGCGCGCCGGCGACTCCGCTGTTTGGGCTCCAACACGGACGACGGATTCTAAATTTAACTCTCCCAACCCGCTCGCAGACGAGAGAGACCAGGAAATCTCATTAGAGATGCCGCGCACACGACGCTCCGCTGCTACATATAGAGAGGCAGGCCGTGCCCCGAATAATAATGACGTCCTCGGGTAGCTCGGTTGCCAGCAGAGAGCACTGCGACAGAGAGACAGAGAGGCAGAGAGCGAAGAAGAGTGTGTGTGTGTGTGTGGGGGGGGGCACGGTGGGCGATATATATGGGATATCGCGCCGTATTTTAAGAGCTCATCAGGTTTTCTAAACATCCAGAAATAATGTTTTTTATTTTTATTTTTTCAATTGTCGCTTTGGGACCAAAAAACAGTCTGGGTATCCTTGTTCATTTATTCATTACTGGGTCACTGGATATCCATGACACCCCCCTTCCATACAGGCCACCAGGTGATGGCACCTTTACATTCAACAAAATACTTTTTACTTACCCACCCCATATGGCGTGGCATATGGGGGGGGAAATGGCCTGGGTATGCATATAATAATAATAATAATGACAACAATAAATAATAATAATAATAATAAAAACATCCATGGTTCCACGCTAGAATAACACAGTGTTTTCGGCTTTTGAGTGCCGCCCCATTATTGGTCACTACTGCGTCTTTTTTGGCATCACCCCCCTAATACCCCAAAATCCGCATCTCTATATGGATTGAATAGTAGCAAAAAAACTCAACTTGATGCTTAGAGGATACATAAGAAGAAGCTAAGAGAATCATTTCTAAGAGCAATGAGAGTATTAAGATGTCTAGAAGTGCTAGAAAGTGTTGTGTGGACACCCCTGCTTAAAGCTACCAGTCATCAAACCATTACAGCCATGAAACAAGACTATATCAAGCCGTTATTTCTCCACAGGTTCTGGTGCGATCCATTTGGTAGAATGGATCAACCCATAGAAACCAGAGGCCAAACAGTTCATATTCTAAAGGAGAACTATTGGGAATAAACAAGTTCTATAAAATAATATAATCCATAGGGAGTCCATGAGGTTACGGTGAGGACAAAGAAATGCCGGGATCTTACCGCTGCAGGTAGCCGAGCTGACGTTGTAGAGGAACGGGTACAGTTGCAAGCAGCGGATCATCTGTAAACTGCCCTCGCATTCGGGGCACGGTGTTTTGAGGTCCAGTGCTGCGCGGAAGACGTGAAGAGCCCCCGTCAGGTTCTTGAGAGACAAGTAGCTGTTCCCTAGGCTCAGTAGTGTTATCGGCTGCGGGGAAAAAATGCTACAAATTAAAATACAAATCAAAAGGAGATCGACGATCACCAAAGCTGCTGATGCTACAAATGTAAGAAAATAAAATAAAAAATCCAAAAAAAAATTGGGCTTCTGAATAAACCAATAAGAACTCTATACCTTTTATTTCTTAGGACAACAATATTTTTAAAGTGTTCCCCTAAAGAAGTAATTTATTGACCTGTACCCTGCAATGTTAATAAAAGGAACTTAATAAACCGCACGGATAGTTAGTTAAAGCCGGCACGGAAGGGTAGAAGAAACACCTACCTCTTTTTGATCTATAGACCCTGCCTGTAGCAGCAGCTTACTGGCCTCGGCGTGGAGCCCGCGGTGCATCAGTAAGTTGGCCAAGTTGACCAGAGGAATGTGTTGGTTCTGGAGCGGCGAGAGGTTCAATGCTCTGCGCAGACACACGAGCGCCTGGGTAGAGTTTCCCACTGCGCGCCAGAACAGAGCAGCTTCATTTAGAACGGACCACAGCGGACCGGACGGCTGGAATAAGAATTATCAGGTTTAAAGAAGAATTTGGAATTCTACATTATAGACGAACACACGGTGTGAATAAAGAGGATGCACAGACACAGCATAGCATGCAAAATAAAGAATAGTTTATGCAATTGGTTATTAATATTATATAGTACTTTATTTACTGTGGCATGATGTAAATTTTACATTTGTATACATTCTCACCAAGAAATCATTCGCATGCCTTTATTCATTCCTATACATAGACCACAATTAGGAAGCTTCAGTGCTAGGAACAAGTGCTCTCAAACACGTGATGTAGCTATTAGAGGGTCTTCTGTGGAATGCCGGCGTACCCTATGACAGGTCCTATAGGACTCCTAAAATTCACATATTGCCCATATATATATATATAGTAAGAATTATACCCTAACTGTGAATGTAAAGGGGTATAAGGGCAAGGTCTCTTTCTCCCATCACTACTGTATGTATCCTACTTTGTTCTACCAAATAAACCTGTTTAAGAAGTTTAGATATTTATGACAAATGAATTTCTAACAAATACTTACCTGGGTAAGGGAGTGATAGAGAGAGGCTCCAACTTGGTCTTCTGAAACACTGAGGTTATTGAACTGGGAGAGCAAAATCTAAGACGAAAATAAAATCATTTCCAACATTGTAAAAAAAATATATATGCTACATACAAAGCGGGTTGTGTGCTTAATACAACTTTGGTCTGACATAAATAGCAGAAAAATGGCATCTTAAATATTAAAAAATATTCTAAATCTAGTCAAACAGAAAAACAAAGTGCGATATGTTTTTATAAAAAAAAAAAAAAAAATTATATTCAGATAGATGCGGGTAAAGAGTTCAGTGCTCTGTACAGAATCTATCTGAATCTCACGTTTTCTTTATAAAAACATAGGGCACCATATTTTATTTGTGTGTCATCTTTATATTCGTATTTGGAATATTGTTTGTATGCATTTATATTTGCTGGTTGAGACACCAGAGGGAAGCTGCAGCTGGTACGCATTTTCGATGGCACTTTTAAGGAGTATAATTAACATGTAAAAAAAAAAAAATTTCTTCAATACAAAATAATAATATGAAGAGAATGTGTATATGTACGAGTAATATATAGTCAAACATAAATTAGGATGTTCCAAAACTGTCCCATCAGCGAGCGTTGCTATTGTATAAACCCATAATAAGCATGGTAGGGAGGCGGCTGTATTCACCTGCTTTGCATACTTGTCCGGTTTGATCTGCTGCAGCTCCAGTCGGGTCTCCAGCTCCACCAGAAGCTGGTGCAGAGTCTCGTTTTTGCGCACATCGCCGGCCGACGCGCAGTCCGGCCTCTGAACGTCACCAGCGGCATCGATCTGCTTCGAGATGTGTGGCGTGACTCTGCGGGACGGAGGAAGGAACGTTATACTAACCAAGCACGCAACGTGTTTATCTACGCAGAAACTATCCCGTGATTTTATCCGGGAAGCCCAAACTAAATGCAGATTAACAAAGGTATCCATCTTGCCTTTACAACACTACACGACCCCTACGGAGAGCAGAGCACAAGTGGGACACACGTTGGGTATAAATGATGGAGTGGCTTCGCGGGGAAAGGCTGGAGTTATGGCGTAACAAGCAAACTCACCGCACGGAGGGTTGTTCACGAGGTAGGTGATAGGTTGGAAGATCTTCAGGCGAAGGGACTGCTGGGAACGTATTGGCACAGTCTTCCTTTTTGGGCCACAGCTTGTTCAGGTCTTCCTGATGATTAAGAGCATACCATATTACAAGTAGTGCGAAAACTATCCAACGGAAAGTCTAGGTTACAAGCGGCAATGACGTCCCAATGTTTAGGAAGAGTCTTCTTTAGCTTTACCTTCTCACGCCTGGCTACGTGAAACACGGCTACTGAGGGCAGATTTAATGAGGTAAAGGCTTGTGTAAAGCCCTGCGTTATTCCACGGTGAGACATTTGTGATTGTAACCAAGTCTACCCCGTTCTAAAGAGATGAGCTGTGGATGATGGGATACGTAGTCTAACAATCAATCATATTATCATGCCTATAAACATATAACATATGGACGTCAGGCTTGTGTGAAGACTATGAGCATTAGGGTTTTGCTTACAGAGACAGCGCTGGGGTCCATGTCCCACACTTTGTACGTGGAACGCGGCACCGGGGTGCGCTGCTGAAGGCTGCTCTGATTGGCCTGCAGTTCCAGATTCACGGACATCATGTGGGCAGAAGAGGTGTCTTCACCGAACTAGAAAGACAGAAGGGAGATTAAGTTGATCAGCATCAATAACCGGAGATAAGCCAAAGGATTGCAGGTTTTTAAAAAAAATTATCTAAACATAAGCCTTTGAACCCTTTTTATATTTTTTCTTCCATTATTCGACTAATGTAAGCAACCGGTTAATGCGACTGTTTAGATTGGCCCACAGATCAGCTCTCTTAACGCTCTCTGTGATCAGTGACAACGTCGGGACACAAGAGATCTTCCTCTATATTCCCATCTGAAAGCATCATGGTGAATCCCTACTGATATACAAAGATATATATCATGTAGCTCAGGCCAGGCCGGGTTCCTCAAGAAATGTTACTGAGCAATATGTCTAGAATAATGGCTTCCTACATGGGGCAGAAAGCGTAGGAAAGGCGGTTTCTACCGTTCTTTTCTCCCGTAAGAATCCTGAAAAGCCATTAAGATTTTTTTTTTAACTTTTGCAAGATCTAATACACCTCAAACCTTTCAGATGAAGCAAACTCTGACCACAAGTATCCCCCATGTGCACCAAATATTCAAACACTACCCTCCATAAGGGGTTCACTTTAAATATAGCTTTGGTTCCACTTACCAAGACTTGCTCCACATTCTCGAAGATGTCCCCTCTGTGATAGCGCACCGGTAGGTCCCACGGACAGTGCAGACGCTGCTTCTGGTTACTCATACGACATATCTGATGGTTTCCTATCCGTGCAAAAAAATGTCAACAGGCGATCCAGCGACAGAGTGGAAACTCAAAGTAAAACGATTCTAGAATGATATATAACAGAACAGTACGGAAAGCGGACCTGTAACGTAAACATGACCCTTTATGACGCGTTTTAGTTTTTTTGGCTGTGTTTAAGTGTGTTTGGTATATGTTGCCCCAAAACACTATAAACACCCCACAATGTGCTGTAGTAGAGCCCCTGTTACAAAGAGTAAACCTGTACGTGACGTATGAGCTGTGTTATCATCTCTGTTACCCAGTTGCGACTCTTTGGCCATTTGTGTCTCGTGGATGATGTTGCGCAGGATTTGCTCTTCCTGGATCAGCTTGTGCTTCTCCAGGACTTCTTGCTGTCGGAGGTAATGGTCGTGCTGCTTCTGGTACTCCTTCAGCTCGTTCAGAGTTCTCTGGAGAGACCTTCGAATACACAAACAGGAGATAAACATCCAAAAATACGGTATTTAGGCCCAGCCTGGGATGATTAAGCTGGCAACCTGCTTCAATTCAGGGCACCAGATGCCTGACTCTAGATAAGGGTACCAGAAGGTGGGGACACAGGGGCGCTCACAACAGATCTGATTGGATATCGCTACTTTATTGGGTTAAAATATAAATTATAAATCATGATAGAGAGCTCGACCGGACAGGGATCTCTTGTTCTAATCTTTGCGTACCTACTGCTTCCATTATTTTAATGTATATTACACATATATGTTTTTCCACTGCATACCTATTCAATTATAAAGTATACCAGCAGGCGTCACATGGTTCGAAATATGTATAATATAGCCAATATCTGCCTCTTTAAACCCCAAGTACCATCTCATCGCAGGCTATGTTCTTACCTGTGCTGCGCCTCGAGTTTCTGTTCCAGTCTCTGCTGGCATAACACGGCGTGCTTTCTCTTAACGGCCTGCTCGAGGCCGGGCTTCGCTTGTAAAGCCCGGTCGTAGCAGAGCACGGAATGATTGTACTCTCCCAGCATCTACAAAAACAACAACAGTTTGTACAAAAGTTATACCCCCCCCCTGCAAACAGTCAGGCATATCATTTAAAAATGGTAGGTTTTAGATCCAATGTACGGTTTGTCCGGTAAGAGCTTCGCTTTATCTACTCACCGCGTATATGTTCCCCAGCGTGTAGTGGCCGGTCAGAAAGTCAGTGGACACGTCAAGCGCGGCGTGGACCAGAATAGCAGCGTCTGCTGAGAAATGTGCTCTGTGCAAAACATTGGCCAGGTTTAACAGGGCAATGTCTTTGTTCTGCCTGCGAGGAGCAAAAAAAATGAGAAAGGTTAACGTGCAACATAAATCCCGCTGGCGGAAACGCCGTTCAGATCTTATCTAGAACTTGAGGACAGGTAAAGTCACTTGGCCAAACTAGTCTTCCCTAGCTGCTGTAACCCTTCAAACCTCACCTTGTCCTTGGTCTTCTCTTATGTTCGGGATAACCTTTTGGCTGCCCCATGCATGCTTAAAGCCCTTCAACTGGACTAACCTCTATGTCTTCTGCTGGAAGGCTTACCTTTCACCCTCTCTGCGTGAAAACGGGTTCTTTGGCCGAAAGAGCCATTAAAAAAGTTGCCTAGACAAGTAGCAAGCTGTTCTTACCGGGTGGAGAAGTGAAGTGCCCTCATGGCACATTCCACCACATGGTACGGCTCATTCTTTATCCTCCAGTAGAAAGACGCCATGTTATACAGGACCCAGGAAGTGGTATTCTGCAACAACAGGGGAGAAAACAATACATTTTTAAAATATATTTGCAGACATTTATAAAAAATATGAAAACTGGGGCAACTGTTTTAGCATTAAGCCCATTAAAATAACCATAAAAAGACTGCAAATTCATGCAAAATATACACAACTGTTTAAAAGTTTGGGGTCACTAAGGAATTTCCTTGTTTTGGGCAGAAAAGCAAATTTTGTCCGTGAAATGGATCAGAAATCCAGCGCAGAAGGGGTTAATGCTGTAAATGATTATTGTAGCTGTAAACGGCTGATTTTTAATGGAATCTCTTCATAGACGTACAGAGGCCCTTTATCACTCCCATCACTCCTGTGTTCCAATGGTCCTTTATCACTCCCATCACTCCCGTGTTCCAATGGCACTTTATTACTCCCATCACTCCTGTGTTCCAATGGCCCTTTATCCCTCCCATCACTCCTGTGTTCCAATGGCCCCTTATCACTCCCATCACTCCCGTGTTCCAATGGCACTTTATTACTCCCATCACTCCTGTGTTCCATTGGCCCTTTATCCCTCCCATCACTCCTGTGTTCCAATGGCCCTTTATCACTCTCATGGCACATAGTGTTCGCTGATCCAAGTTTAAGTTTAAAGAGATAATTAATCGTTAGAAAACCCTTTTGAAATTATGTTACGGATATAAATGCCCCAAACTTCTGAACAGTAGTGTACTAATATCCTCTAAAGCCGTGTGACATAATCAGACAGTATTGTAAATAGTTCGCAGTTAATATGCGACATCAGTCAAGGCACAAGGAATCATGAGCCACACGAATCATGTTATGGTGTAAGTTACAGTTTAGGTTCTGTATGTCTAAAAGCATTGTGGGCTACCTTAAGAAGGCCATCTTGAATTCTATGGCCTATGTCTTCGACGGTCCTTCCTAGTTGTCGAGGCAGCGAATTGAAGATAGGGTCTTCTTTAGGCAATAAAGGAGCTGAGAGGTTTAGCCGCTCCTGGATGCCCTAAACAAAGCCCAAGATGCAAGAGGTTACACAAAAGGAATGATTTAAATTCTGACCAGGTTTTGACCAAGAATCTGATATCGCCGTTTGAAAGCAAAGAGATAAAAGACGTGAAAGATTGGTATAACATATGGGGTGAGCTAGGACCCCCCTAAAAATGGTCACAACTTTTAGCATAACTTAATCAACTGGGCTTTTTGGAGATATTTGAAATGCACATATTTACATGAGAAGATCTGGCCAAACCAGCCATACATTATATATATATATTAGACTTGTGCACCAAGTTTTGGTTTCGTTTCTGGTTTTGAGACGACTTCTCCCGGAGCACATCCTCCCATTGGAGGAATGGTGGAGAGGCCATCTCTGTGGCTCTGCTCTTTTGCAGAAGTACTGTGAGAGGCCAGAATAACGACGACGGATTTGCGGAGAAAGAGGAGCGTTTCTGAGCCTCTCTTTCACCGCTGGGATCCCTCCTCGTTTTCAGACATTTGTACGAATTGACAAAATTAGCAGATTTCTTTAAAATTAAAATGTGTTTGAATCCGAAAGCACAAGTCTAATTATATATATATATATATATAACTATAACTGTAATCTGTAAAAGCCATTATATAGGAATATAAAACTGTAAAATGTTGGCTGAGGGAAAGTTTGAGGTCCACTTTAAGCATTCTAGGTGTGCGTTACCCGGAGGTGCTGAAAGGCATGGATACTGAACGGAAGCTCGATGATATTTGTGCA
Source organism: Spea bombifrons (assembly GCF_027358695.1). Classification (NCBI taxonomy): domain Eukaryota; kingdom Metazoa; phylum Chordata; class Amphibia; order Anura; family Pelobatidae; genus Spea; species Spea bombifrons. The sequence goes on from NC_071096.1 coordinate 3,894,151, forward strand.
GTCTGGCTGAATTAAGTCGGGAGGTAAGGGACTGTGTAAATCCACATAATCTTCAGGGCTGCAACGAAACACACAAAGATCACACAAATATTTTGCCTTATTTTTGAAAAAGATTACGATCTTGGTTCCTCTGAACGACCAGTAACAATGTGATAAGGAAAGTCGGCGTCGGAATACTGTATATCGTACCTGATATTCTTGCTTTCTAGGGATATGTATGTGCCGTCGTATAAATCCAGATCGCCCAAAGGCACTTTGGCTTTTATACAGTCTGGATCGTCTTTGTAGTGTCTCTGCTCCAGACCCGTGTCCCGGTCTTCATTCTCCTCAATATGGATCTTCTGTGCAACCAGGTGTTTCTGCAGCAGCCAAGGAATACACAACAGTGAGACCTGATGTTACAACACACAGTACTCTCAGCCAGACAGACTGCTTCGTATCTGAGACATTTAGGGTTATAGAGCAGCATTCAAAATGTTACCTCCAATTCTTTGAGGTATCCAACTGTGGTCTCTTGTCTCATCAAGATCACCAGATCATGAGGGTGCTTCAGGTTCATCGGAGAGTCCACCTGATGAGCAAAATCAAAGTCACACGGGGTAGAAATGTTTATTTACCTCCGCCTGGATCATAATTCTGGCGTTCTACAGATACCCTTTTCCGGAATGAAGACCGAAACGCTAGACAGGTACACAAACTCTGCTCCCGACTCCCTCTATGAAGTCCCGTGGAAATATTTTGTGTCGAGCATTAAAGGAATGGTAGCTGTTATACTTTGTAGCCTAACTCATGTATTAAAACTATCTCTATCTTGGACTTTTTTTAGGCAGGGTAATAATTTTTGAGATATCAAGTCTGTCGGCAGCCGTCGGGACGTCAACAACAAGGAAAGAGGTCATTTATTGAGAGGAATTATAAAGCAGACCCCCCCCCCTAAAAAAGGAAATTAAGACCCTTTAATTTCGCTATAGCATATATAAAAAGTTAGCTTCACTTCTTAACCCTACAGGGTCCAAGGAGTTACCTTTGGATTAGTAACGGCAACAATAATCGCGACAGGTATGTCACGCAGCTACACATATCCCCGAAAGCAGGGAGCATAAAATAACCCGCTTGGGAGGACCTTAAAAATAGGCTGAGATCCTCATGATTTGGTTGTGACGAGGCTGCACAGGGAAATTAGCATTTATTTACGAAGCGCCAAGCGCTCTCTGGAGTTGAGCAATCGGGCAGTAATTATTAACAGGCGGAACGGCATGGAAGCACCGTTACAGACGGCTCCGAGGTCAGCGGTAACCTCGCTCTGTGAGATAGATCGATAAGGAAAAGGCACAGAAGGTTACGGAGAGGAATTGCGCTCGGCCATTGATGGATAGAGAACCATTGTGTGTCTTGTGTGCAAACGAGGAACGTGGAATGAAAGGGCTACAGAAAGCATTATCTCCCAATCTCGTCAATCTTAGACACAAAAGCTCCATACCCTGCTGGTACATCAGACAGGTGGGATCTATCCCCCATACCCTGCTGGTACATCAGACAGATGGGGACTATGCCCCATACCCTGCTGGTACGTCACACAGGTGGGCTCTATGCCCCATACCCTGCTGGTACGTCACACAGGTGAGTTCTATACCCCATACCCTGCTGGTACGTCACACAGGTGGGCTCTATGCCCCATACCCTGCTGGTACGTCACACAGATGAGGTCTATACCCCATACTCTGCTGGTACGTCACACAGGAGAGCTGCATCTGCAGTCATTGGCCATCCCGACGCAGCAGCGTTTTGTAGGTCGGGGAGTGGAGAGGCTGAGGAGAGGGATGAGAACGATGAGAATGGTGAAGAAGGCTGAGCGCAGACATTCTCAGAACAGACAGAACATGAAAGCATATTAAATTCACAACACATTTACGGGGGTTATGACCGCACAACAGAAAAGCACGGCGCGGACTTTGCACCAATTGTGATTGTAGAGGAATGGCTTCCTGGTGAGAATACAGGACAGTGTTTGACGTCACAGGGTATGGCTTCAGGACCCGGAACCAGGACAGACAAAGCTATACATCAAACAACTCAGGTCTTAACGCCTCACCCCCACGGAATATTTTACCGACTCCCACCGCGTCTAACGGCAACGCAAACCAACACAGCCGTTCCAGAACGCTAAAGAAAACTGGCCAAGTTCCATGTCCTCCTGAATGAATCCGGATTTGGGAAGGCATTCCCCGTTCCCCGGTCTCTTTAATATTTTTATTAGTGATATCGCAGAAGGTCTTGATGGTAAAGCGCGTCTTTTTTGCTGATGACAGGGTTGATGTTCCTGGAGCGATCAGCCAAATGGCAAACGATTTAAGTAAACTGGAAAAATGGTCAGCACTGCGGCAACCGGCGTTTAACGTGGATAAACGCAAAGTAATGCATCTGGGGCATAAAAACCCAAAGTATAGAATATCTGATACTGTCCCGACTTCAACGTGCGAGGAAAGGGATCATTTTTACAGAGCCGCAGGAGATGCCGGCAGAACGCCGGGCTGTACAGGGAGAGGTATTAGCAGTAGATAGACGGAAGAGCTCGCGCTCGCTTGGGAGTGATATAGACATGACGGAGAAAGTTCAGAGAGGGGGGGCTACTAAAACGGTTCATGGATTACAGGATAGAATTTACCAGGAAAGGTTAAAGGATCGTAACATATATATATATATATATATATATATATATATACATACACACAGCCTGGAAGAAAGACGAGACAGACGGGGGGTATGATAGAAACATTTAAATACCTAAAGGGATACACGATAAAGGAAGAGAGTTTATTCAAAAGAAGAACTAAAAGCACAACAAGAGGAAATAGTCTGAAGCCAGAGGGGAACATTACTTTACTGAAAGCGTAGTGGATGAGTAGAATAGCCTTCCAGAAGTGGTAAATGTTAATAGAGTTTAAGCAAGCATGGGATAAGCATAAGGCTAAGCTAGATGTAAGATAAGGCCGGGACTAATTCAGAGGTTGGGCAGACGGGACGCCAAATGTTTTTTTCATCAGTCGTCACTTTCTATGTTCTATTGGGTAGTTTGTTAGCGAATATCTGGGGTAAAGCGCTGGCGGTCCGTACCGGTCGAGGACCCCACGCTGACCCCTCTACCTCCCACCGGATCTAGGAGCCTGATCCCTTTCTGACCCTCTCCAGTCCCTCCCGCATGAGGTCTCTCTGTCCCTATGCCTCCGGCTCTCATCACTCTCAGCCCACACTCTCTTTTCTTATCCCTCTCACCTATCACTGTCTCTCCTTCCTTATCTGCCCTCTTCCCTCTCCTATTACTCAGAAACAGAATTTCAGGTCAGATATTATTCTAGTTCTTCATCATGTCCATTTCTGCCTCTACTTACTTCCCTGTTACCCCACCTCTCCTTCCCAGCTCTCTGTGGCCCTTCTCTCCCCCGCCCCATTTAACCCTTCATCTCCTACCTCCTCCCTTTCACCCTGCCCCTCCCTCACACCTCTCCATTATCGCGCCCCTCTTTCCCACATCTCTGCCCCCCCTCCACACCTCTCTATTTCCTTCCTAACTCTCCACACCGTCCAGTCCTCTCCCGCCTCCCCCTCCTGGATTAACCCTTGCCTACCTGCTGCTGGATCTTGCCGTCCTCCGTCACTACCCAGTGTGTGGTGGCCTCGGAGGGCCGGGCGCTGCTGAGCAGGGAGAGGACCCCAATCAGGCCGCTCCATGCTCTAATAATCCGTAATGAACCGGCCGGGAACCCAGTCTCTGAGGGGCTGTACGACCCGTTCCTGCTCTCCGCCATCTTTCCCGATGACGATGCTTCCGCCAACACAGCCGGAAGCGGAAGAGATTCCGCCATCTTGGCAGAGGCAGACACAGCTGGGCAGCGGTGCGACGCGGAGAATACCATCAAGGAACATCTTAATGCCACAAAGTGATCTTCGTGTCTTCTGATGTATTACCCCCAGTGCCAGAAAGTATATATTTTCTTATTATTATTATTAATTATTATTATAAGGGTAAATTTGACCCATAGCGTGCCAGAATAGAATTGTCTATTTATTATAATAGTTTACAAAAGCAAATCCACATAAGGTTAGTAGCTGCACTAAAAGGTTCGTTTTTTGGGTAATCATTAAAAAATAAAATAATTCAACTCAGAAAAATAAAATTATTCTATTCCAGATTACAAAATACCCAAGGAGAGATGGCTATTTAAATAGGAAGCCCCTTCATGTAGTTAGAGGAAAACTACTCCAGATCAGAGCTGGAACAATTATCTAAATAAATAAAATAAAAATTATATTTCAAAGCCTTTTCTATATTTTTAATAAGAAATTAAAATGTGGTCTTTTTATTTGGCATCTATTTTGTAAAAAAATCAAATCCACAAATACCAAATCTTGACTTTTTGAAGGCAAAACAAATCACTCCACGTTACAAAACAAATTTATTCCAGATCAACAAAGAATTTGTTACAGATTGGGAAAGAAAATTGCAAATAGTTTAGAACACAACTGATTTTCATTTTTTTTTTTACAAACATATAATTCAGTTCAAACTCTGGGAAAATAACCATGCCTCAACATCTATTAACAGAGGAGAAGACTACGATCATCTGGGCGCAGTTTCAAATGAAAAGTACTAAAATATATCAAATAAAACTAAATTCTCATCTTAAGCTGAGCCCAATAACTCCAAAACATGAAACAAAGAAAAAAAAATGAAAGTATTGTACTGAAATGTAAAAAAACCCCAGAAAATAATAAATATACCGGAAAAAAAAGCAATGAGAGCAGAAAGCAGAGATATTCTATTGTACGGAGCTCCGACCCAAAACAGTTCAGAACGGTGTATGGAAAACAATTCATTTTTTGTCAAAAAATAAAATGGACAATTTTGCATATGATTTCTAAGCAGAATCTCAAACCCTTTCAAGATGCACACCCAATATTGCCGGTCATTGTACTTCCCATGTTTAATATACCTACTGGTTCCTATCAAATAAAGTATTTTGTCATTTTCTAACATTCGCACGGTTTGGCAGATTTTAAAGGTTCACCGACCAACGATCGCCTTTGCGCTCATTCATAATAAATAAGAGTCTTGAAGACATTTATGCAGTCTTGGCGCGCAAATTAAGGGTACGCGACGCACGAATACCCAAGACTAACGGCGGCGCAGACAAGCATTGGTCTTTAAAGGGTTAACTTAGCCTGCCATAGCCGAGCGACCCGTAACTGCATCGGACGCGAGGAAGCCGCAGACATTCAGAAATTAATGGAAAACGTTCCCGAATTTATTGGTGAACGCTCTAAAATACACTATTATTCAAGGAGAGAAAGAAATGGTAACTTATCCTAGATCTTCCAGGGCCGATATTCGATAGTCTATAAAATAATTAAATCCCAGTTGATGGCATTTCAATCAAAGCTTTTCCCGGTTAAAACACAACTTTTAGGAATTCAGACTTGAGTTTCATAGGAGTTTATCCCTGGCATGGCGGCTCCGGGAGAACTTAGATGGACTTAAAGGAAATAAGACATGCAGATGTTCCAAAATGATTACATTTCAGAGAAGTTTCATCATTATGTGGCAGCAGAGAACTATTAGCTTGCTGGTCTGACCACAGCTCCCATCATTCTCAGCCAGCCTCGATATCGGACGGCAGTGATAAGGTGGCAAACGCTGTGCTATGGCGGGGCAAATCTCATGGACAAGTCTAAAGGACACAGGACACGCTGCTTTAGATAAACGCGGAATAGTTGCAGGTTTAAGATCGAGAGATTATAGGAACTGATGAGAAGCGGAATTTGGAGCGAGGCTAATGAGCTGCTTTTTAATCCTCAACTTTAAAAATGACAAATGCAGTAAATTTGTAGTCAAAACAAAAAAGGTTACTTTTATATAGGTAATACTGCACTGGAAAGGACGTGCTTCACACCTGCGCCATGTCTAAGGGCGCTGAAGCCAACAAGGCTCCTGGTTGATATTGAACTGCATTTCCCATCATGGTTGCCAACAGCGGGATAGTTACTTACCCTACAATAAGGACAATCCTAAAGACCTCAGACTTACCCTCCAGTACACTTTACATCGGTCCGATCGAAAAACTGGATGTCTAACATTTGACTCCCTGCCTTTTTGTTCCGGCAAAACTTATTCGGTCTTTAAACCCCACAAAGCATTAAAAACCGGTATTTTTTACTTACTCATGGGGGATAAAAATTGCAGTTTTAGAGGTTGGAATTTCTGTCAACCCACTTTAACTCCAAAAGGAAAACCCAGAAAAATAAATGTTACCCCTTATCTTAAGTGTAGATAGTTCCAATTAAAAAAACAGCACTATTTATTGGGCCTGGCTTCCCGAAAAAAAGAAAAAAGAGAGACTGGGCAATACTTTAAATTCACATCGGTTCACAGAAACCTGGCAGCTGAACGTCATTCTGGACCGGGCGAGACGCGTGCAGTGACAACTAGCCCAAAACGCAAATATTTTTCTAAAAATATCTACAATCAGCGCTAGCATTAAAATAGCCACAATAATTGTAATTGGAGTCCAGTGCATTTCTACCCCGCGTTGCCATTAAGACGTTTTCTTTAAAAAAGTTATTAATGGTCAAAATAATCTAAGAATAGCGTAGTAAAAATCAGAAGTCTGCACAGGAAAAATACTCATCTTGAATAACAATTTGCAAATGGAAAAGCAACTGTTTGAAGGAGATACTCAATTCTAGTGCAACGTAAATTTAACCATTTCCCGTCTGAATGCCGCCATTGCTCCCGTCTATGGCGCTAAAAGGAAGGAGGAGCGTGAAATGCAAAAATCAGACTTTTGTTTGCTTGAATTTAAGAGAAGCTTGGAGTAAATTGTCATGCGACTTATATCTAAGTCTACACACATTACAGCAAAGAAAATACAAAGGGAATCGCCGGCAGAAGAGGATCATCAAACTAGAAACCAAATTTATCAATAAAAACATACTAAAAAATAATAAACGCAGTTGTCGTTCAAGTCTGCCAGACACGTCCCCAAAAGCTTTAGAATTAGTTGATCGCCGCAAAAACGAAAACATTAAATTGGCCCTATATACGTTACAGGCTCTGTAGCCAATCATACGGTACCATTCACAGTTCTTGTGTTTTAAATATTAACGGGAAATTGCAGCAAACAGCCCAACGGGGCAAAATAAAGAATCTGGAAGCGGCTCAGAATCCTGGGTGCGCAACATCCAAACGGCAGAGCATTGATGGGGCCGCGGAACATCTGGATAGAAAAAGAGTACGTACATAAAAGGTAGAAAGAATGCTTTTAATGTTAAAAGTCTGTAGGCCAAAGGCAACCCCCGCCAGATCATTGTCATCAGTCCAGCCTTCAAGTGGAAATCTAGGCAGGTCTTCTGCTCCGGTTTTAAACGGCGTCTTTAATAGACTCTTCCTCTGCTGCGGCTGCCACGTCCACCCCAGCCTCTACCTCGGCCCCCGCGGAAACCTCCTCGTTGCTCTGCAGGAAGAAAGAACAGTTTAGTGATCCCAGAGTGAGCTTCGGGGGCCAGTACAGAATCATAGCAAGTAAATAGAGTGCCCATCCCGCGACGTTACCCAGTTCACATCACTTTAATAGCGGGCATAAATTCGTAGGTACGCGGCCACCGACTTACCATAAGGGAAATTCCCAAGCCCTCCGCTGTATTTGCCGCTGGGTGGGTTGTAAATCTGCCGGGCATCTCTTTTGGGCCCCTGTATTGGCTTTTTGGGAGGTGAGCTAGAGGTAGTCTCTTCACTTGTTCTTTTTTGTCTGCAAGAGGAACAAACTAAGATCAGAGATGTATGGCTAGTAAATGATTTGGTGTGTGGACCTCCTTATGGAAGTTCTATCGCACCAAAAACGGCAAGTTTGTATCTGACTTCTTTATCTACTTAGTGTTACAAATGAGAATACCATCAAACTTACGGGGTCTCTGTTTTTTGCACTGGCTTCCAGGACAGAGTCACTGTGCTTTTGTAGGATGGGGGAATGTGAAACAAATCCTAAAAAAAAAATATGAATAAATTACTAAAAGATCACAGAGAAGGAAAAAAAAAAAAAAAAAAATAGTAACACTTACCTTAATTAAAACATTGATATTGTTGGTTATTTTTAAAGCCACCACCTTGATTTTGTTCTGCAAAAATCAGAATAAAAAAAAAAAAATAGACTTTTGTTAGAAAAAAACATTTACAGGCGGTGATATGGTCTAAAAGGATCTACGATAAGGAAAATGGCATGGAGGTCAGTCCCGGACACACAGACGCCAGGTGAAGTTACAAAAACATCCACTATGCTGAATTTTTTTTTTGTAATTAGAAAGAATTCGGAAGCCTCTGGCCAGATTCGTGCCGACAAGCTTTTATTTATTTCAGCCAAATGTAATTATTTAAACAGACTAAGCGAAGAACAAGAAATACTTTGGAATTGTACCTCTTCGGTTTTGAGAGCCTCTCCGGACTTTCCTTGAAGAGCCAGGCGCAGCTGCCGAATGTAGACCTGAAGCCCCCGTGCGAAGTACTGCAACCTGCAGAAGGGAATAGAGTTAGTCTTACCGGTGCCGTCAAATCCAACGGATAAACGTTACAGACCCAAGCGTTCAATCTTAACATACTGAACCGACGGAGGGCGTTCATGCAAAATGCCACGGCGCTCACTAATCCCGACAGAAACCAAAATCATTTTCCGGGAAGATTTCGGGGCGAATTCCAAGGTTCTAGGTGCAAATGCATCGTGACAAAAAGAGCAACCAACCTGATTTTGAAATCCTTCAGCTGCTCTGCGTTCACTTTAGCGATAAGGAAGTCGGGGAGCTTTCTGCCGAGTTGGTGGAAACTAAAGAGTAAGCATTCCACGTAGCTGAACTGCAGCTTGGGTTCCTCACTCGCAGCGTTCTCGCCATTTTCTACTTCTTCGGGTGGAAGGGGCATGTACTCCTGTCGACAAAGGGTGGAAAAAGGTGAAACCACAGACAAGTCTTTCCTAATTAGCATATTTTTGGGATCTTCACCCATAAGAACTTGTTATAACAAGAAGCTACTGATGAAATATCAACGTTAAGACGTCTCTGTAGAACAGCTTTATTTCGGTGGAAAGGAAAGTCTTTCCATCCTACGTTGCCTTGGCCCTGCCGGACTACAGGCAGAAACCGCATCATGTAAACGTTTCTTTACTTCGCGTATCTGATTTGTATTTTGTAACTTCATTTAAGTAAAATACTAATGTAAGTCTTACCAACAGTTTGTCAAAAAGCTTGTTCAAGTTGGATTCCAGTTTATCCATGTCTCCGCAGAATGAGCTCATCTCCGCCAACAATTTAAGAACCTGGGATGAGAATAAGAAGATTAAAATGTGGATTCATGTGTTCCTGGACCATGGAAATCAGTTTTTACATCTCCAAGACCTTGAACACAGCGCCGTCTTACCTCAAGCTGGACGTCTATGCCTTCTGCAGGACTGGTCATGGAGCTCAAGACAGGAAGGACGTTCTCACAGAAATAGGTCACAAATTTAGTAGAGTGGACGTTTTTCTACAAAGACAAGAACATTGCGTTGACTTGATGCACATATGTGTAATCTTATTTAATTACATTAAAAAAAAAACATTTTAGTAGCTGTGTTATACCGAGAAAAAGGGCACAGCCTGGCGCATGCACTGGAGCAGGCGGTCTACAGAGTCAGGATCTGCTGGGTTTAGGGTTTGATGCATTCCGGCCTGCTCCGAAACCAAATCCACCAGCTGCTGTCTGCCGCTGAGTGTCTGCAAGTTCTTCAACGACGAGAGGATCTTCATGAACAAAACAAACTCTTCGCCGGTAACATCGTACAGAACCTGAAAGGAGAAAACGGATGAAAGTTCTTCTCAGACAGAAGGATTCTGAAACAAGTAGAACGGTTACATCTCTGCTTCGTGTTCTGCTTGTGGATACATTTGTATTCTTACCTTTTTAGATTCGGACAATATGAAATCCTCCACCTCCTTTGTCATAACTTCTTCTGGCAGATGTTTCATTTTGGAGGCAAGGAACTTAATGGCCCTCTCGCGGACGATATCTTCTCCTTGAAGGATCTGGCTGAACAAGCCACCTAAGGTGCCTGCACAACGTAAAACAATGGTTAATGCATGCAGAAAAAACTATTTACACAACAGACTGAAGGATTTGGGAATAACAAAACCTGAAACCCTGAGGAATGCTGTAATTAACAAAAAGATAAAAAGATACTAATTCCTTGAATAGGTTATTTTAAGTCTATTGGAACTGACAGAGCTTTTGCCGTCACAGAGATGCCCAGTTAGGATCTCAAAATCTCTTCTAAAAAGCAATTATTTCTCCAATTAAAATGATATGATAAATAATATGTAACTGATTGCCACGTACACTACCATTCAAAAGTTTGGGGTCACTTAGAAACTTATTTTTGAAGGCAAAACAAATGTTGCCCTTTAAAATAACATGAAATAGATCAGAAATCCAGCGCAGACGGGTTAATGTTGTAAATGACTATTGAAGCTGGAAGCAGCTGATTTTTAATGGAATCTCTTCGTAGGCATACAGAGCCCTTTATCACTCCCATCACTCCCGTGTTCCAACAGCCCTTTATCACTCCCATCATTCCCGTGTTCTCCAGCAGAACACACGCCAATCGAAAACGCCAGATCAAGTGAAGATGATAAAAGGCAATGTGAACGGCTCTTACCTTTTGCGTCCATTTTAAAGATGCTCAACAAAGCGTTGTTCACCAGGTTAAACTCCGCAGAGTCATCTAGATGGGTAGAAAGATAAAATGTTTTACTGCCGTACCACAGGAGACACAACTTGACAGCACAGACCTCGACAACTTCAAAGATTCACTAACAAAACCAAAGAACCGCGTAATTCTCAGCGCTTAAAGGGCACCAACATACGAAGGGCTAGTGCTGCCGGCACCTAATGGAACACTTTATTGCTCATCGATACCGTACCTGACTGCAGCAGCTGTGTCAGAATATCCGCAACGCGAGGAAGGTTCTCCCCCGTGGCAAACTGTGACAGCTCCTTGATCGCTTGCCTACGGATCTGGCGAAGAAAAGAATTTAAAGAATGTTTAACAAAACGGACGTTTTAAAGCAAAGTTTTCCTGCACTCCTTACGCACATTGTTTTCAGTTATGTATTAAATGTCAACACTCAACATTTACAGATGCGGAGAGATGTTAAGGGTTTTTTTTTCTGAGAGGGTGGTGGATAAGTGGAACAGCCTCCCAGCAAAAATGGCAGCGGCTAATACAGTGAGGGGATTGAAACATGCATGGGATAGACATATGGCTCCTGAATCTAAAAACGAGACCAACGACCGCGTTACAATTTGAGTAGCCGACAGGAACAGCAGGTCAACAGCTGCGGCAACAGCTGAGAGCAACTCTATCGCTTAAACATACGCCGGAGGGCTGGAGATGATCAGCGTTAGGCAGTAAAACATATAGGTTCTAAATACAAATAAAAAATCAGGTTGCCCTATACAGGGATTAGAAAAAAAAATAACAGGAGCAAAAAAATCTGAAGCGCTGCTGGATAAAAATCTCCCACAGAGGACAACTTAACAGCGACACGGAGTCCTAACAAATATTTGGGGACACAATCTGTAAACGCATTAAAGTAGAAATCGTCACAATGCTTCATGTTATAGACCTATGTTTTATGCCCTCACAGCAGAAGCAGGGCTATTTCTTTTAGAGCATTAACATATACACTACCCTCCAAAAGTTTGGGGTCACTTAAAAATTCCTTGTTTTTGCCACAAAAGCAAATTTTGGCCATTAAATTATTATTAACTCAATCAGAAATCCAGCACTGACAGGGTTAATGTTGTAAATGACTATTGTAGCTGGAAACGGCTGATTTTTAATGGAATCTCTTCATAGGCGTACAGGGGCCCTTTGTCACTCCCATCACTCCTGTGTTCCAATGACCCTTTATCACTCCCATCACTCCTGTGTTCCAATGGCCCTTTATCACTCCCATCACTCCTGTGTTCCAATGGCCCTTTATCACTCCCATCACTCCTGTGTTCCAATAGCCCTTTATCACTCCCATCACTCCTGTGTTCCAATGGCCCTTTATCACTCCCATCACTCCTGTGTTCCAATGGCCCTTTATCACTCCCATGTTCCAATGGCCCTTTATCACTCCCATCACTCCTGATTCCAATGGCACGTTGTGTTCGCTGATTCAAGTTTAAGTTTAAAAGGCTACTTGATGGTTAGAAAACCCTTTTCCCAATTATGTTACAGCCAGAAATCTCCTTGTTTTCCATGAAAACATCTCAGTGACCCCAAACAATTACACAGGGATTACTTACAGAAACATCTTCATCTTCGCAAAGGTCGAGCTGGGCATTGAGAGCGGCATCTGACAAGTCAGGGAAATGCTTGAAGAATTTGGGGATGAATTGAGCTGCGAGTCTTTTCTCCTTGGCTCCTCCCTTCACGCCGTCCAGAATAACCTGGTATGCATTTTTGTGCTAATAAAGGAAAAAACAGTCAGTGAAGGATATTTACGCAGAATAAAGCTTACGGGAAATACAAATGCAACATTTTGGAATGAATGCCGATGGTCGATAGAACAAAGAATATTAAAGAATTTAAGGAAGTAAATATAAGTATTCTAATCACACGGAACAGCAGGCGTATGAAACGGCTCACAGAACGGGCGATAGGCACGTAACCGGTGGATTAGGGGGGCTGCGTATATGGACGCGGTGCGGGGGTAATATCTATTCATGCAGCGCAGATAACAGATTATACTTTACGCATCACGCAGGGCCAGATACGATGGGTAAAGGACACTCTGCCTGCGCAGGTAGAGAATAACATGTTGTACTGGGATGGGTGTAGGGGTGGAATAGAAATAACAATCTGGGTGGGAAGGGAACAAAAGGGGCACTAGGGTAAGATGGGGACACGGGGGAGGCACAGCATTTGGATGAGAACATTGGGGTGATAGGTGGGCGCAGGGATGAAAAATACATTGGGGGGGTCACAGGGATGGAGAGGGCACATGGGGGGATCACAGGGATGGAGAGGGAACATTGGGGGGGGGTCACGGAGATAGAAAGGGAACATTGGGAGGATCACGGGGGTGGGAAAAAAAACACGGGGGGGGGGTGTTAAGGGGTGGGAAAGGAAAACCGTGGGGTCCCGGGATGGGAAGGAACACTGGGGTACCGCCGGGCTACATGGGGTCTGTAGGGTGAGTAGTAAGGCCCAGGCGTACGAGTTCCCATGGGAACCCGGCGCCGCGGCCTGCTCACTCGGCTCTCCGTACCTTGCTCAGGTCGTCCTTGGCATCGGCCAGGATGCCGTAGTTCTGGTATAGCTCCTCTACTGTAGGCATGGCTGCCTGGGGTACGGCCACGATGTGTACTGCGCTGGTTAGTCCGTTAGCCTTGATGCTCGGGCCTCTGACTCTCCCGGGCTCCCGTGCGTGCGTAGCGACAAACAACCGAGAAACGGCAAGAAAGGCAACAGGGAGCTGAGCTAAGCGGGAGAAGAACAGCGACACCTAGAGGGCGTTTTTCGGACATTTACCACCAAGGCAGGAGAGAGGCAGGAGAGAGGCAGGAGAGAGAGCTCTGCTAAACTACAGCACCACAGCGCCACCTGGCGGCACCATGTGGACACACAGAGAACAGAATACTTACAGAGTGCAGAATACAGTTCTAGAGAGTGGGGGCAACTGAATGCAGGGGATGCTGAGACAGCAAACAATATAATACAGAGATTGCAGATAGAATAAGAGGCTTTAATCTAAAAGAGGGTCAGAGGCTTACATCTAATATAAGGAAGTTTTACTTTACTGAAAGGGTGGCAAATAAGTGGAACAGCCTCCCAGCAGAAGTGGTAGAGGCTAATACTGTGAGGGTATTTAAACACGCATGGGATAGACCAACGACTGATTAAGGTTTGAGTCTTTACAGCAGGAGAAACGGGCAACTAGACGGGTCAAACGGGGCCGATTTGCCAGCACATACTAGCTTTCAATGCTGTGTTGAGCTGGCGGAAAAATTAATAAGGTACAGAGGATGGACAGGTTGGCACATACAAAGGTACATAAAACTATACAAAACTGCGGCCATGTACTAAAAGTCCAGTGGGGAAAAGAATTGTTAAGCCGTCAAAAATCAAACACATTTCCTAAAACTGTGTTGTGCAGAACCTTATATTTTTACACATAATAGACGTGTATCGTAAAATTTTGTTATAGATGGGAAACGTAAATATATAAAATATTTGCCTAAACTACCATGCAAAAGTTTGGAGTCACTTAGAAGTTTCCTTGTTTTTGAAAGAAAAGCATTTTGTCTATTAAAATAAAATGAAATGGATCAGAAATCCAGCACAGACGGGGTTAATGTTGTAAATGACTATTGTATCTGGAAACGGCTTATTTTTAATGGCACATAGGCCCTTTATAACTCCCATCACTCCTGTGTTCCAATGGCCCTTTATAACTCCCATCACTCCTGTGTTCCAATGGCCCTTTATCACTCCCATCACTCCTGTGTTCCAATGGCCCTTTATCACTCCCATCACTCCTGTGTTTCACTGGCCCTTTATCACTCCCATCACTCCTGTGTTCCAATGACCCTTTATAACTCCCATCACTCCTTTGTTCCAATGGCCCTTTATAACTCCCATCACTCCTGTGTTCCAATGGCCCTTTATAACTCCCATCACTCCTGTGTTTCACTGGCCCTTTATAACTCCCATCACTCCTGTGTTCCAATGGCCCTTTATCACTCCCATCACTCCTGTGTTCCAATGGCCCTTTATCACTCCCATCACTCCTGTGTTCCAATGGCCCTTTATCACTCCCATCACTCCTGTGTCCCAATGGCCCTTTATCACTCCCATCACTCCTGTGTTCCAATGGCCCTTTATCACTCCCATCACTCCTGTGTTCCGATGGCACGTTGTGTTCGCTGTTCCAAGTTTAAGTTTAAAAGGCTAATTGATCGTTAGAAATCCCTTTTGTAATTATGTTACAGCTAGAAATTTCCGTTTTCCATAAAAACAGCTCGGTGACCCCAAACCTTGGAACCTTTGAAGGGTGCGTATTAAATAATAATAATTTTGTGCTTAACGTTTCCTCCCGCGGGTATTTTAGGTAACGCCTTTGACTCGATGTGAGATTCTGTGCCGTTCTCTTGACAAGCTGTGACATTTTTTGGCATAACAATAAGAAAGCATCCTGATCCCCCGGGGGGTAATATCACGCCTACCCCCTCCGCCTCAGCGTGTCTGGCACGTTCCGTGACATGTTCACTAGTCTATGGAGAGCAAAATGCAAAGCGACCGAGGGTTAAACTGAACCGGGGGCGAGAGGGGGTCTCGATAAACAGAAAAGAAAGGGCGTAGGTTACATCTGCACAAGAAATGAATATATTTGTCCTCCTCCGACACCTACAAACAATTCATTGATTGGCTTTTTATATGCAGACTATGTAATATTCTGTGTTGAGTAGTGAAGGGTTAACTAGCATGATCTGCAGATTGGCCTCATTTACGGCATCAGGAGGCTGCTGGCCTTAAAGTGCCGGGGCCATCTCATGATCAGCAGTCCAGCTCTGAGCCGGAGTCTGGCCAAACAGCTCGACGGTTTCCCTATGGGACAAAACCACTGGCCTAATGGCATGTCGTTGGCGTGATGGCCACAGGGAGCTCGTCTTTGGCCCTTCCTCTATTGAGCATCCTGAGAGTTCTCTTCCACCAAGAGAAAACATTGTCATAGTCCTACCAACAATAATTACATTCTAGATGTTAAATTTTATTTATATACGGTATCAAGACATGGGATAGAAAAGTATTTCCTTTACTGCGATGGTAGTAGATAAGTGGAGCAGCCTCCCAGCAGAGGTGGTAGAAGTTAATACAGAGGGGGGGGGTTAAACATGCATGGGATAGGCATATGGCTCCTGAATCTAAGACGAGACCGACGACTGATTAAGGTTTGAGTCTTTATAGCAGGAGAAACGGGCAGACTAGACGGGGGCCGAATGGGGGCCGATCTGCCGGCATATTCTGTGTTTCTGCGTTGCAGTTCCTCGCTACTCCATGAGATGGCGCTGTGGGATAACAACCCGCAAACATTCCGAGAGAGAATATTATACCGTCACTTTCAATAAATTGGAGCTGAAAACCTACTGATAGATTTCTAGTTGCTTAGAGGGTGGCTTTGGATAATTCATCCTGATTCCACCGCTAAAACATCAATGGCCACTAAAAGGCAACAGCAGAACAAAGGCCAGCGCTCGGGATTTGCAATCATCAATAACATA
The DNA here is from genome assembly GCF_027358695.1 of Spea bombifrons. Lineage (NCBI taxonomy): Eukaryota > Metazoa > Chordata > Amphibia > Anura > Pelobatidae > Spea > Spea bombifrons. The sequence continues at coordinate 3,910,499 of NC_071096.1, forward strand.
TAAACCTAAACAGATTCAAGACCTAAACTGAATATAAAACACGATCTGTCGTGGAGCTCCGAACCGTCCCTTCCCGCTGTCATTTCTGCTTCCTGCGAACTCTTATTTCGTTTAACACAAACGCTCTCTTCCGCCATTATTATGCGGAGCGCCGTGAAGGTCGAGGTGAACGCGCCGTGGCCCACAGATCATGGCTTGATAGGAACTGAATTCAAACAGTCGTACGGAGGTGGCCTTCTTGCCGATTCCTTAACACAATATGAAGGGTTTAATAAGCTGAAAAATACACTTTTTATTCAGAAAACCTTGGTGTTGGGCTCCAACTGTAAGCCCAAAAGACGATTGCTTAGTCTTGGTCCTGGAAGGGCTTTCATGGTGAACACCAAGGCCAGTTTTAGGGGCCAAATAAACACTTGGGCATTTCTGTTTGGGTGCCAAGAGCTCTCTGTGGGTATCCAGCCATGGTGACTACAGGCATTTCCGGAACTAGCCAGCAGATTACCGACTTTTGGTCTCTGTTATGGCCAAAAACTCAACGCCAACCCTTCACGGTCCTGCTCATTTCCCACCGATTATCCAACAAACATGACTACGTGCACCTCCAGCATGCCGACCTCCACAAGGATTGTTGCCCCTCTTTTGAATTCCTTTTAGGGCAGCGTACATTTGTCTACCATCGTAGGTTTCCTCTATCATGATATCTTCTGCCACTGAAAAACCGTAATCTCATAAAGGATCATGAGGAGAGATATCATGGTCGCTGTTCCATCCTCCAAATTCCAGTGGTTGACTTCCAGACCACCATTACGTATGAATACTTGGCATGAATGTTTGTGCTCTAGGATCATCCACCTTGTAGTGCCTATATAATAACCTATATAATATTTTTCTAGTAGTTGGATCTCTACAATAGGCTACGTGGACCCTCTTTGTCCCAATATGATGGAGATTATTCGAGCTAACTTGGGTTTACTGGCAGGTATTCCAATTCCCAGAGCTCCCTTTTGACCTTTCCATTAAAATATTCCATTCTACGTTCCTCCAATAAAGTAGCCGGGTTATGGAAATAATTGAAGGGACCATGTTTGAAGCCATCACCATGGGAACTGAACCCTGAGGCTGTCTACTGGAATGTTTCCAAAAAGAACAAATATCTTTTGACATAATACGGTTTCCTTCATGTACAGCGGTTCTAAGGTCACAATGTCTCGTTCTTCTAAACCTAAAGGTTAAGTGGACCTCCCAGATGGTCTTCTCCTGAGAAGGATCTCTCTTGCCTTCACCTCCATTCTCCTACAATACAAAAAGTGCACCCAAGTATTTTCAAATATTGGACAGTTCTAAAAGTTTCTATAACTTCATTCCCAGATCTTGGAAATTTATCACTGGGATATTCTTCAGAGCGTTCCTTCAATTATTCCATACTGTCAACATAATTAGAAACATTACTAAAAGATTAATAAAATGCAAAAAAAAAGAAAGAAAACTAATGAAAAACGCATTTCATTCACCATTCAGCAGCTCGACCTTATCTGCATACCCTGGTTATTTCTCAGGGATTTAGGATGAATGGGCAGATTCTCAAGGTCACATCTTCTGGAGCAGATGCCTTCATATTCTGCTTATCTTGAATGAGTTCTGAGCATCCCAACTGATGGTTTCTTTTACAGTTGAAATCCCTGCTTGAACACAGTTTGGCTGCTATAAGGACCATTTGGTTGTCACTACTAGCATGTTGCTATAAGTAAAGGGTTGATATTTAAGTAGTCTCTGGGTCCACTCACTCACAAAGTGAGTCAATCTGTGTTGACATGAATCTTGTGACATACTCTTGGGGCTAATACATTGTTACTTTATTAAAAGTCATATTGTCCCTCTGTTCTTAACTTAAAAAGAGCATAAGCCTTACGCATTTCACAATTTACCAGCTTTTAATCTTGGGAAACATAAAAAAAAAGAGCTTCAGGCTTTGATGTTCTTCATGGCACCTTACACGTTCTCATGCATTTAAACAATTACTACTAGAGATCGAAATGCGTTGGACCGCTTATTCCACCACGGTGACTCTCTTGCTGTGTTCTATTGGACTTCCAATAAAAGTAAGGCTTCTTATCATTTTCTGGTTTGGGAATTCACTACCATTAACTGGACCAGCTACCTGGAAACATGAGGAACTTGCCCGGCCATCCACATACAGTCGGTCACGCTTACACTATCAGGTGGCCACTGGCCTTAAACTGCCAGGGCCGCCTCGTTGTCCCTAGTCCGGCCCTGAGTGTATTTGTATCTCTGGATCCCATGCTACTTGCAGAAGAATCCATGCATTGAATATCAGCTGAAGGTTCCATAAACTTGGACTCCATATTAATAAGCAGTTTGACTATTTACACGTTAAGAGGCTAGTTAGCCAAGACTTATTTATGTTTTTCTAAATAACATGTTTCCCTGGGACATCAATTCCTTCCTCCTTACATAAGCTGCCTTTATTTGCCCATGTGTAATTACTGGTAGTTAAAAGTTCTGCCGTGAATGATTGTGTGTATGAGTAGCAACAACTCATAGTAATTACCGGGAAAACACGCGAAAATGAAGTATACAGGAGGTCTGCGTGTTCTCATTAAAAAGTGGTACCAGAAGTTATCAATTATTAAGGCACGCTATTTAGATTTCTGCTACGAGGGAAATAAAAGAACAGAATGTTCTCACAAAGAACTTCAAACTTGTTAGTGAATAGTCTAGCTTAAAACTTATTAGTGAATAGACCGATCTGTATCCACGGGTTGTTCTCCAAAGATCCCATGGGTTTTCCTCATTAGATGGTCTTAGGCCAATGCGGATTTCGTCTCATACCCCTTTTGGGTCCAGGTACGGTTTCAAGGTATTAGGTCCCGGGTGGGTTCCTTGTGGTATAGATACATTGTTTCCTCAGTTTTCTCCATACCCCTTTGTTCTCCTGGCAGCTCTCCTTTTTTCTCTATATCCCTCCACTTCCTTCTCCCCGTTTCTCCCTTTCATTGAGTCTTTAACTCCTTCTCCCAGAGCTTGTCCTCCGCAATCGACATTTTCCCCACAACCGTCCAGATCACTCCCCTCTGTCTATCAATATCCCCAATAACCACCACCCCACTCCAATATTTCAAGAGCCACTTCTAGTTTACTTACCCTTCTTGCCACTCGAGGATTCCTTATCCCTTATGATCCAGTAAAAGAAGTGGAGGTCTTTTTTTCTCCATCCTCGTGCAGTTGGGTTCAGAGTGCTGGGGTATGATGTCATTTTATGGTGATTTACATCTACTTGTGACACGAGAACCACTAAAGTAAAGCAATGAGGAGGCCAGAACCCCGCTCCACCAATTCCCACCTGTCAGCGGGCTATGAGCCTCTTCTCCTCTTGTCACCCTGACCTTCCTGAAACCTGGAGGACTTACCCCTTTGAACAAGCGAAGGGCTGGTAAATTGGTACGCTTGGGTTAAGTATACCCTTTGGGACCTTCTTAAAATACCCGCTGAGGATGAGGAACCTCAACTGCAAGTGCAAAGTTCTATGTGTCTCTATCAGTGGAACTTTAATGGCCCATTGGGTCACAACTGCACTCCATGGCTAATGAAGAAGTCAACTTTGGTTCTCTCTAACAGGTTTGGGTGGAAACAAGTTAACTTTTTTAATACAGGAGAGATATACAATGTATCGAATGCCTCCAATGAGTTAAGATAAAACATCGAAGGTTCCGATGACCTCACTTGGTCCTCCAGATGCGTTGATGAAGCTCCAGTTGAAATGACCGATTCAGATTCGTTCAAGAGCTCGCCGAGAACCATTTTAATTTTATTTTTTTGTGGAATGATGGAATAACCCTACCTGCCTTATTCAAAATCCGTAGGGGGGGGGCAAGATGCAGAAAGGCAGCAAATAAAATACCACGCGCATGGGCAAAACATGACCTTGGGAATGTCATACTTTTTTGAGCAGACGAGTGTTTCCGATGCTCAGCATCGTGAAGTGAATGAAAATATAGCCCCCGGCAGATAGCGGTAATAAGCTCATCCAAATGTACAGTTGGATTATTGCGCGAGTGTCTCTTGCTGTATGAAGATGATAAGACGGAGGTAATTATATAAACACAGGCAGTTGCCGAAAACATCCTAAGAACGGTTACCCAACCCGTCGGAGGGAAGAAGGCATTTTCCTTTGATAAACAAAGTTCTTCTTTTTTTTTTTTTTTCACCCCGAGGAAATGAAGATTAAGAAGGAATTTATGACATTGTATTAAAACCTAGAAGAGCTATTCAGGGTTCTTGTTAAATGCTCGCTGTCCACGGGGTGCTGGAAATTAAACAGGTAAGAATGTCATTTGGGATAAGGAGCTGATAAGTAAGCAAGATGTGACCGAGGGCTCTGGGAATCTGGAACAAAGGAGACGAGTTTTGAGGAAGAAGCATAGACTTATCTTTAGTTATTTTTATGTATCAAGTGGAATTCTGGTGCAATATAGATAAAAGTGGGGCAATCGCCATAGCAACCCCCAACTCCAACAGCTGTTTGTGCTAAAGTTATCTATTTAAAAAAAATAAAAAAAAAAATATATATATATATATATATTCTATTTATTCTATTTTTCTCCATATCTCACCTTTCTGTGGTGTTACTTGGGCGACCCTGCTGTAGCATAATGGTTATTATTATGGGTCCAACGTAAGTACATTTTCTCTAAAAGGTAATTGTCGCATCTCAATGCCACCCAACTGTCCCACTTTGCGCAGTGCAGCCCTGATTTTGACATGCTGCGCCCCCCCACCCGCCGAGCTATGAGGGACACAGGTAGAGCTTGGCGGGGCAGCAGACTTCAGGACCGATTTCATTCTCCGGGGTCCCAAAATTTGTGTGCATGCACAGCGCTGCCAGTGACGCTCTACCCGATCCAATGACGGAGGTATGCACCTGAGATAAAAACATAATTAACTTGTGCACCAGCACGGGCGCTCCCTTGTGAGGGTGGTGGCCACATTGGGGGCAGCTTGAGTTCTTGCCTAGGGCAGCAACTAGAAATTGTTTAAGACTGTGCGGCTCCTCTGTAAAGCTATTATCAGTGGTGCTTTTGGACCTGGTCCAAGTAGACCTAGGGTGGCAGGTCCAGGGGCCCGACAGGATCCTTGTAGTGCAGCTCTATGGGGAGGTTAAAGGACAGATTGCTCCCCAAGCGGCCTATTAACACTATAGAGGACCATACCAAGTGGATTAGGCCTAGGGGAGCGCAGAAAGGCAAACATATCCCTAACTTATTATCCTTTTATACCTTCGAGCGACGCATGTGTTGTGGGCGGGTCTACTGATGTCAGTGGGTGGTCCCCTGATGCTGATGGGCTGTTCAATGACCTCAGTGGGCTGTCCAATTACATCATAGCTAGCTCCAAATGCAGAACCATTTGGAAATGGGGAAATGGGCGTAGAAAAGGGCGGAGATTCTCTGCGGTGACATAGAGTCTCCGGGCGAAACGCAGAGAGTACCCAGGTATGCAAGTTAGCATTGGAGAAAATCTGGAATAATAGCTCCTCCCCCATATTTTCCCGCTATTTTTATGTGTTTTTAAATCCATTTTTTCACTTTAAGGTTATCAGTTCAGGACAAACAGCAACTTTACGATGATGAATATTATACTTTCTTCTAACTTTTAAACATTTTCCCTTAGTTTCCTTTTTCTTTCTTGTATTGTCGCACCGGTAAATTACTGCTCTTTCATCCTGTAAAAGTATACATATATAAAAAAAACTTAATTAAAGAACTACAAAAAAGTTGTCAGCTCTTAGTTAACACATCGAATTAAAATGTGCAAGACCAAAAAAATTCATGTTTCCACAGAAATTCCATCCTACTGGGACTCATTAGCGCGAGGCTGGTGTCTGGCTCATGCCGTGTGAAACGAGACGGGGTTCCCCAGCTGTCTCTGGAGCGCAGCGTGTGATCGCAGAGGAACACAAGATTTTGATGCCACGCGAGACAAACGCAGCGCAGTCTAAAATGAAGCCATTTAATTACTGTTTCATCCAGCAGCTCCTGTTAGGTCGGCACGCATCGAGGCCGTACCCGAGACAGCCGTGCCATGCTTACCCTCTAGAGTTAGATTACGGTCTCTTGTTCTAACGTCTCTCCTTCTTCCCTCCTGTACTTTGTAAAATCCCTTTAAGTATTTAAATGCTTCTATCCCATCCCCTCTCTCTCATCTTAAGCCGGAGGAGCTGAAGGGTAGAAGTTAGAGCCCATGCATGCGCCACTATTCACACCTCTGGATGTGGCCGTGATAGTTGGCGTATAAAGGCTGATGAGGTATGGATGTGGCGTTGACCACCACCAACTCCTTGGCCAGTTCTACCAACGCTATGCCCTTTCTCTTCCCATTACCAGGGCCAAACCAGTCCCATCTCCAATATGGACGCGGCCCCTCCAGTACAGCATGGCGGAATAGTCAATGTGGTCTATATTGCTGTCCTCAAGCTGGGGTCTGCGTCACCTGAGTAGACCCCAATCTGATCCCCCCCCCGATACAGTAACAAAAAATACTTTTTTCTTCATCTTTTAGTATAAACGGATGATTTTCCGTTTTTTTCCCCAACCTATTACAGTTTTTTCTTTGGCAACGCTGAGAATTGTTCCTTAGATTACAAGCACAAAGCGTTAGCGAGATAAATGCTGTTTCTACGATTCATGATGAATGGGGGGGGAGGGGTGACGATACCTCCAACATCTACGCGGGACCTCTGCAACCACTGACAACGTTATAAAAGATAGTAACAAGCGGAGGGTTTCCATTTTCATATACATTACAGACGTGTCAAAAATGATACTTCAATCCACCTCTTTATCAATATTTAACGCATTTTATATAACTAACGGTGCTTCTTTCTTTTAATAAGGAACGTTAAACACCTTCTAAAGTCTATGAAAACGTAGCTGGTGCCGTCTTGTTATATGGAGAGACGACTATTTAGCCAGAAGGTCAGAGTCTTTCATCCATATCTATGTTGCAAATTGAAATGAAAATACATTCGTTTTGATACAAAGGCAACAATCTCATTACTGTATTCAACCTCAGGAGGTCTCCTTTGATGCCCTGCGATTTGTTTGTGGTCTTCGCCTTGTGACTACCCCGTCGGGGTGATGTGAAGACTTTGGGATACCATGAGCAGATATATTAATTTCCTTGGTTTTACAATGCCGCACGTAGCCACAGGAACATCTACATGAAAACAGTCGAATTATATGTGAGGGGACATTAGGACAAGTGAGTGGACCTTTTACCGTCTCCTTCTACAGGATCTTCCTGCACCTCCTGTGTTGGATCTGCCTGGACAATGTGCCTTCAACTTGATTGTATTGTCTATGTGAAAGAGGGATCTTGGGACAGTATATTTTTGGGGCATTTATTTGGGCCATGGGGTAAAAGTTGTCAACCTGCTCTTGGGAGAAAATAGGAATAGAAGTTAAGTTCCGTTACAGAGTGTTGGAATGTGCGATGGAATGGTTGACCACGTATGGTCAACTAAGTCACGCACTTGTTTGCAATTATATATTTTATTAAGTATTATCTTTTTTTTTTATCGGATAAATAGATAAGTATTGGTTTTCTGATGCTCATGTCGAAAAACATGCAAGATTAGTGCTTGAAGGAGCCAATCAGCGGCAGGAAAGAGCTCCCGATGAAAACAATACGAGCATTTTCTACGGCACCCCCCCATTTATTTGCAAGGAAGACACCAGGAACCTCTCATTAAAGTTATAGGATGGCTGGTGTTCTTCTGCTGTTTTTTGCGTTCTTCTGCTGTTTTTTGTTTTTTGGTGCTCTTGTAGTTTAACAGAATATTGGGTATTTTTGCAGACTAGTATTAAAAATATGTGATTTATTGGCCGGTGGAGAATTTTAAATAAAAATACTTATTTCATACTGAAGAGTTTATTATTTCTCTAAAGCCCACCAGGAAAATATATTACATTCTCAGGTGTTTTTCCCCCCCCCCACATTATCATAACCTTTACAAAAGCAACATGTTGGGACGCTTGAATTATAGTGCATTATAACTAATGTGAAAACAGCCACATTATGCACTTTGTCCACTGACATCGAGCCAAATGATACTGCTTTAGGGATCATTAATTCCCCAGAATAGGGTCATTAGCAGCATCCCCTTACTGTCCCTGTCCCGATGCCATTACCATGGCGATTACCACGATAGATGGCCTTGCCCCATTTTTTTGCTTTCTTTACAATTTTTCTTCCTGAAGGAATTGCCATGTAATATTAATGTCTGGCGGCGTCTATGAATTACGGAAGCCTCGCAAGCTAGCGGGGAAGTTGTATTAGTAGCGGAGAGATTTATCTTCCAAATTACCTTTCCTATGAAATTGTGGTTCATCAGACAAAATCCGTACGCAGGTTTCTTTATCAACAGTTCCTTGCCTGTTGAGATGTCAACAGCAAGAACAATACCTCATTCCTATTTATTTAGTATTTTTATATACTTTTTTATTGTTTTTTTTCGAAGGAGGGTAGGGGGGCACCAGCGTATTTTTCCATGCTTTAAACGTGTAAAGGTTTTGTTGCTTTGGTATTAATGTTTAACGTTCCGAATCAGAACCTTGGAATTCTTCACTGTATGTGTCCTTGGAGACGTATATTTATTTATTTTAGGTTTTTTCTTCACGGGTTACTGTTGAGTTGCCGAAGCGTTTTGGGTCCACTTGGTCACGGTGCATCTAAAGTGGGTTTGGAGAAGCTACTTAATAAATATATCATGTCTTATGTGTGGGAGCCCGTAACTTCCCATTCTCAGGATCTGCTTCGTTATTCTTCCCCATTAAGTTGCTGATGGCTGGTGATTTGTTTAAGACAGCCTATGTGATGGTAAATGGAGGAGAAAGGACAATCTTCAAAATAGGAAACTGTTCGAGCTTCCTTGAGGGTAAATTAACGGTAAATCCCCCAAAACAATTAAAACAATTATACTCAACGACGAACAAAAGGCACAAGCTATGGGTCGTTTTGTAACCCGAATTTAGTTATGGTAAGAACTCTGACGGCGATTGCTCCTCTTTAAAGAATATTCACCGTTCTGTTTCTCTAGAACCTTGACCAATGTCATCCTGATGAAATATAAAGATAAAGGTCTAGGAGTCTGGAAGGCAGAATCATTTATTTCGAATAGGACACTGGAGCCAGATTCACGAAAGAGGTCATTCGTTGGCTCAGAGGGGGATCAAATATATAGACAGTTTTTTTTTTTTTTAAACTAAAATTCCAGGAATTACAAGCAAAATTATACATATCATCATACTGTCATTAGTTATTCAGCGCAGTTGACTAATTTAATTTGTGGGTACCGTGAAGGACCTGTAAGGATCTCTGTCTTTTTTTTAACAATAGTCTTGTAGAATAAATTAGCCTTTAACTTCCGGCATTATGCCGAAGCCCTTGGGTGTTACAATGTTGCTACAATGTTAATACACACCCAATCGTCAAACTACCAACCGATTGTGTCTCTATAACTTGGGAAGAAGTTTTAGTTTACGTATGTGTGTCCTACAAAATGTACCATCTAATGTACCACCGTGGACCTCAGTTACTCGAGGAATGAGAGTCTACATTAACATTTAAACATTTTCCAGCTTTGGATCTTAGCTCTGTGTCACTATTAAGCGGCGACGTTTCATCTCTTGTCATGCATTGGGACTCCAACCCTGAAATTCTTCGAATATTAACCCTTTAATTGCCCATCCCAAAGATTCAACTGTAGGAACTCACCATTATGGGCAGCCAAATGGTCCTAATGATGGTCCTTATGAAGAGCACGACTTGTCAGGTGGTAAAGAAATTCTTTAATTAAGTCGTCTGCATTTGAGCAGGGATTTTAGTTTTTTTTTTAATGAGGTTGACCAGATTTCATTAAATTAGAGGAGAATATAAAGGAGTTAGTTCCAGACTGTATGGCCGTAAGAATCTGCCTATTCTCCCCAAGATGAGCAAAGAACATAAGAATCCACCAATTCACATCTACACCCTGACATCGGGGTTAAAACCATTAGACTTCACCCATTCACCCTGACAAAGGGGTAAAACCGCTGAGACTCACTAGGAATATGCTTCTGTCCACGAAGTTCTACCTTGAAGGTTCTAAAAGAAAGTGCAGATAACCAAACTAAGAAAGTTATAAAAATATAAGAAAATAAGAGACAAGCATGGAGAACGAAGGCCTAAGGAATGTAAATTGACAAATGCCAAACACCGATATCATATATGTAAAAGTTGTATATGTATGTAGTTACTCCCCTCATTATGGCTTAATTGATCTTATAATAAGCACTCAAGGTAACGAAAAATGCACTGGATGCTAAAAAACATTCCGGTAATGAATCATTTTAATTAGCGTTCTGCGGAGTACTCAGCACTTTGCTAAGGTGCAGAACATCCCGTCTTCAAGATATAAATGCATTTCTCTGCAGGGCTCTCAAAAATTAGAACTTTAGACGCTCGAACTGACAGATGCAAAAGAATCGCACAGCCTGTGAGTGGAGCTCGGAGCCCACAGCAGAGCGCTCTGTCTGCACTCCAAATGATCACTCGGAGACAGATTTCAGGCGCTCGTACCAGCAACTCAATTCAATTAGGGTGGAATTTTCCCACGTCCTGGTGTCAAATGCCTCTTTTAGCCTTGATTTGTACTTAGTAGCGCCTTTGAAGATCTAAGATTTTGCTTATTTTGATTTACTTCCGTGCATAAATTACATAAAAAAAAAAAAAAAAAGACGAGCTCCGAGATTTTGGTTATAAAATACCTTATACACAAATGCAATATCAAAAGCAAACAAGATAGTCAATTTCAATTTAGGAAGGAGTTTATACAAAAGGAATATTAGCTCAAGCCAATTAAAATCTTACAAAAAAAACAAGCAGAAAAGTTAACAACTTAAACAGAGGTTCTGATAATTCAATCATTTTGTACATAGCCCTCGTAGCCAAAATACATATTAGAAAAATACTTCTTCGTAACGCTTAAAGCATAATGAGTTTCCTTAATGACGAGTCCAAGGTCAAAGAAAAAGTGCTGGAGATGTTATCATTGAGGATGAGTCATGTGATATAACTCACAAGCGCCCTTGCTAAATGAGGACAAGTGGGGGATCTTGGACATGTGGGGTTTACGTCAAGGTCTTGGTCCAAGAGAAGCAACCCTTTAGTCAACAGAAGCTCTTTAAACAGAAAAAGGAGCTTAATTCATCTGAAGTTGGTTGTTCTCTAGATGACACCAAAAAGACTAAGACCTACAGAACTCAGCGGAGTCTTTGTGGGGTTACTTATAAGAGAAATTTAGGTGCCAAGGTCATAGGAACATAGTCATTTAAGTTGATAAAAGCCAGAAGTACATCAAGTTCAACCTTACTGCTGATCCAGGACTTGGTCATCAACTAGACAGCAACCCTTCTGGTCAACAGAACTCCTTACTTAATCTGAATCTTGGTTGTTATGAGAGGACAACCTGAGTACCCTTAAAAAAGACTACCATCCGTGGAACTTAGCTTCATCTTTGTTAATGGGATGATTTATATTTGCCTCGGTCACTAGGAATCTTGCTCTGTTAGAGTTTCCACAGAGGCTTGTTGGAGTTGACTGGAGATGGGGGTTCTACAGAAGAGCTCTGTCTTAGATCAATAACACAAATGTTAGTGGGATTTGTCGGCTGTCACAGTTATCTCAGTAGCAGTGGTGGTTTCTTTCTAAACATGTCCGTTTAAAAAAAACTCTTTTTCATTCTATTGACTCCTTAGGGGAAAACGACGCATTCATTAGCATCAAATTCCCCAACTCCAGTTGTGTCTCCACTTGATAACAATTAGCGGAGCCACGGGCCATGTTTATGTCAAGGCAAGGTCTTAAGCTGTGGTGATGTTTGTAGACATTAAAAACCATGTCTCTCAACTTGTCAAGTCTGGAGGGATTCTGTCTTCAATCCGAGCAATTTCTGTATGATCTAAGGGAAGAAAAAAAAAACGCAAAAAGTTGATACTTCAGCTGCAAAATGAAATTAATTATCAAAGTCCGTAATTCTCTCAGTTTCTTCAAATTCCAATTCTTTATTATATCTTTCTGCCTCTGCTTGTTTTTCTTTGACATTCTCCGCATTCTCATTCTCTCAGAGATGTATCTTGGCTGGGCGCTGCTCTACTCCTACCTCTACCATGTTGAGCGCCATGATGTGGCCCCCTGGAACGGCCACCCTGGGCTTAAACCTATTCGGACTTGGTGATAATACACAACTGCATCCTCTGTCTCATTCCTCTTTTCTCTCTTTCCTTTTTATTTGAGTTCCCCCTTTGTTCCTCTCTTTTTCTGTCTCACATGAAAGGAGACTAAATTATTACAGGAGCCCTTCAAATAATTGAAACATAGAGCCTGAAATGGCACAGATGTCTCTTATCCGACCCACCACTATGTATGAACGAAGCTCTGGGTGATGGGTTATGCTGTCATATGTGATATCCTGAGTCACTTGTAATGTGAACTGTCAAGGGAGCAAGAGAAAATGGAGTTGTCTTGGAAGGAAAGATCTCTCTTATCTCTTAATACTACATAAGGTACATGGGCCATGTTGGTTGCTGGCTCAATGCTTGGGATGAGCGTCACCGCCTGTACTTATCTCATTGCATCTTCTTCTTCTCCCTCTCTCTAGACATCTTGGTCAAAGAGGACTGATGCTTCCATCAGGGTACATCAGACAACACTGAACTCCATGGATTTGATCCCAATGCCAACTCTGAGGTCTTCAAGGGCAGAATCTGATAAATAATCAGCGGTTCCTTCATATTTGATGGTATTTGAGTCTTCACATATCTTATTTTGTTCAAGTGAGGAATAATATTGCATTCCTTTGCTTTTTTTGAACTAAAAAGAGATGACTCTCCACAGTGGAATCCATTAAAACTGTTACAGTCTTACCTGATACCGCTTGGTTCCTACAACAAACTTACCTACATAACATCAAAAGTTTCCAGTACTTGTTACCGTGTCCAGTGTGGGGGTTTTGGGATATTCCCATTTGAACCTGTCTCTGCACCCCTGTCACACAGCGTTGTGATGGATGGTACAGAGGCAAAGAACAAACATTTGGTATCTCAGTAAGATACAAACCCTATGAAGCTCCTCTTCTAATTAGCAGTAATTAGGTAGCTGTTAACATGCGCAGGCTGGCTCGATACATGGGAGGCGTGCAGAGTCTAATGTAGTACTTGTTATTAATAATGACGTTCTGAACTAAACGATTAGTCAGATTCGGGAAAATGAAGAACGGTGAGGATGAGTCTGTTTCTATTTGTGTCCATGCGCAAATTAATCTCATCACCACAATGATAATACCCTGTTTCTAATTTTGTAATCAACCCTATAGAAAGAAATATATTTGCTTGCTTAGCATTTTCAGATGGAAACACATTTCTTACGTCTTCTAGGATTCAAAATCTGAAGTTTAAAACACAGAATTTGAGAAAAGATTAGAAATTATTATTATTATTATTATTATTATTATTATTATTACTGCGATACCACGAAGTGTTCATTCAACACAATGTGATGGTGCTTGTGACATAGTCATACCATTTATTCACACTAACCTTTATATTTGCTTCTGTTGCAGATATAATAGCACCAATTATGATTATGAATTATGAGTTTTTGGTGCAAAAATGTGGAATATTGAATATTTGTATGACTATTTATACGTAGGATGCCCCACATTATCTTCTATTTGCTTCACACAACTACTTTTTGGCTGGGAAAATGTTATTGCAAACTTGCTACATTGTTGCAACCTCAGTTTTCCCTACAGTAAAGTCTTCTGCTGGTGGCAACAGTCCCTTTCATACAAGACCAGGGGCAAATTGCCTTCTTGGGTGATAACACCCCATGGTGTGGCGCTGCTCAATGGGGCAGTTACAAGGGAGGTTTCTGATTTCCCCCAAACTGTGGGGGGTCAGTTCCAAACCAGAAGAGCCTCCGTAGGACGCAGTACAAGGTGTTGTGTACAAAGCATTGGGACATGATGTCGTATCCCAACGTGTAACAGTGTGAATGGCAGCTGTTGAGGGGCAGCTAGCGGCGGTGGCCTGGGTTGACCCTAGGACAGCACCAAGGGCAAATACAACACTGCTGTTATATTTCTTTATTTTTTCTGCCTCATCAACCTTTGTTGGCCAAACAAATCTTTTTTGATTATAATTAACAATGATAATTTTCATTAGCTATCAATAAAGTTCTTCTAGGTGGAAAAACAAGTCTCCAAAAAAATCTCTCGCCCATCAATAAAAGATCATCTAGAAGGAGCAAATCGCGGTGCTCCATGGAGAAATAATCTAAATCTTCTTCGGCCAGAGAAGTGACTTTATTTCCTTTGAATTCCGTGCTGTTCCCGTTCAGAGATGTCAGTTTTCTGCCACAGTTAATCTTGTTTCAGTTCATGCATAACATTCACTATGCAAATATAACCTATAGCATATTGCCAAATACCAGATTTGTTCCCCGGTCAAGAAATGCACTTTATTTAATGTTATCGCTTGGTTCTAATGCAATGGAGGTTTACTTGAAATAAGGCAGGGAGCCAAATTATAGCCCCTTCTTACACTTAAAAGGGAACGGTTACATCTGAAATAGAACCTTAACGCAAAGCACCTGCCACCTACATCCCATGCTATAAAGAGGTTGGACAGCTACAACGTATCACTTAGTCCTGCAAACACCGCTCTTACATGCTAGTGATACAACACCAGTTCTAGGCGCGCGACTCCATGACCTAGGGACCCCAGTAGGCTAATGGATAATCTGCCAGCCAATGGATAATCTGCGGGTTAATGTATTCCAGAGGCAGGCTCTCTGTTGGGTTCAATGACGCGATACAATGTTACAAGTGTGACAGATCCCACCACTTGGGAGCAGAAGAGAAACCATGGGGTGAATATGTATGTGTGTGTGTGCATATGTATGTGTGTGTGTCTAGGGGCCCTATTTTCCAAGTTAAGTTAAGTTTACCAAGTTTCCATGAGTCAGTTATTAACTATTTTTGGGACACTTTGGGGAGCCATGGTCTTTAGCTGTGGTCCCCTGGGGATTCAGTGTTGGTGGATCAGCTTAGGTTAAAAACCCAAGGTCCCCTCTTGGGGGACGTAAAAAGAGCTTGAATACGCTCAATATGTTATAGTGTGAAGTTCTGCTCGGTGATTGTCTGAATTATCTTCAAACAAAGGAACTGTTCCTAATCTCACACTACAATGCTCCTGAACAACCATCTAGGAGATAGTTTCCAACAGTCCAGAATGGCTAGGATAGTCCCAGCAACTAAATCCAAGCCCCGTTTCAGCTTAAAACACACGTATGACCCCGAGACACCATCATTGCCTGCATCCTTGTGAACTTCCTAATGCTTACGAAGCCAGCCAACCCGTCTTCCATGCTCATCATAGATGGAGTATCTAGAATGATCAGGGGTGGCTGGCAATCCTTCTTATCCGATATCAAAGTCGCTAACAGATCATATCTATTTTGCATAACCAGCCACTTCTGCCACTATGGCGTAAATGTTAACGTCAGTAGAAATAACACAAATGGTTTTTGTTTGCCCCGGCCGTCCTTTGTTACCCCGCGCCTGGTTTATTTTGTAAAAGCAGAAGTGCTGAATTATATAAGTAGAAGACTTGGCATCTCTCGCTGGGTGAGCTCAGCACGGTGGCAGCGCATGATTCTCCGCCAGGGACCGAGTGTGTCCTCGTCTGCTGTGTGTAATTAGCAAACTTTAGTTCTTTAGAATTAGCGCTGTGCTTTCATCGTACCCTAGGGCCAAGCCGGCTGTTAGGTTATTGAATAAGCATGTCATTTTCCAACGCCTGGGGCAAATTACTTAATGCTACCTGCTGCTGCTTCATAAGCCGAGCTCGACGTCACCGTTAAAGACAATGTACAAGGAAGTTTCATTTAAAGGGTCCTGTTTATTGAGGTCAGCAGAGGATGGAACGAATGCTATGCTGTTACAGCGATTGCGACCCCCCGCCGACAAAGACCTATATATCAAGAAAAGCCGGCACAATGCATCTCACTCTCCTTAAAGCACAACTCATACGCAGTTTCGATGCATCCCGGGCAGATAATAGGGAGTCTTAACACTTTCAATACTTGCGACGGAGAGAAATGTAGGCCATGCATGGAAATTATTGGTTTCCATTTTTCCTGTTGGATGTAAAAATCCTTTGTAAAATATGGCACCCTGCAATGACGCTTCTTTTTTATTTGCATTGAGATAGAAAGCGCAGAACAGAGCGTATAATGGGCTTCTTTTATTTGATACTTGATGGATAGACGTAGCAATAACCTAGAAGGATTTCTTATTTTCCGACTGGATAGCAGTAAACAGAATAGGAATAGAAACAGTTCTATTAGTCGATTGTCTTGGTATTCTTTTTTGTTTTCCTTACAAATCCTTAAAACCTAAAGTCATCGTTGCCAAGACGAGTAACATTATGACGTCTCTTTGTCCGGAGCGTCTTATGGTGGAAGGTCCTCACCTGCTCCAGGACCTTGGTAAGCAAGCCCGTCCATTTAATTAATAATATCATTTTATAGGGTTCTGAGATGCTACCGTAGGTTTTTACCGTGATTCTGGGCGATTTCAGGTCAAGTCATCGAGACGGAAGGTGAGATGAGGGTTAAGAACCTTTGCCCCTTTGTCTTGACATTAAAGACGCCCCATACTGACTGAGATCCGCCAGTCGATCATAAAGTTTCTAAAATTAAAAAAAGACAATTACTGGTAAATTTGATGACAACAGAAACAGTAATAACCGGGATTGAGTTTTCTTACTGTGAGCAATAACATTTGAGCAGACTTCGGCGCGGGGAACCGACGGAGCCCAGTGGGTTCCGTGTCGGTTCAGCTCTGCGGTTCTCCTGCGATCAGATTGTGTGGGTGGCGTTTCGGCTTTCTGTACTCGTCCCCCCGCCGTGCCGTTTAGACTGCACACGAATACTTACTCTGCCAATAACTAAACACAGGCGGCTCAAGACAAATAGAACAACGCGCCCGCATTGAAATGCAATTACTAACGGGGGGGAAAAAAAGGCTTCGTTCGACTAATCTGCATAGCCCATTCATCGTGGGATCGACGGGAAAGGCAAGAGACGTTAGTGGTGGGTTGGGAAGAACAGAAAACAAAGCACCATCATTATACATTTTCATATTTAGCTTACGCTAAAATAAACCAAAACAAAAAATAGTCCCAAAAACATCAGCACAGCCAATATTGTTACAGTAGGTCCGTCTAAGCCACCAACTTCTACGGTCTTCTCCATCGGTGTAGCTCTTGTCTACGTTTCCAGTTCTCCATCAGACTAAGAGTGCCGAGGGTCATGTTGTATCCCAGCGTCCTTAGTCAATTTTACATAGAAACCTAGAATTTGCCGGCGCATCAGAACCACTCGGCCCGTCTACTCGCCCGTTTCTCCTGCTGTAAAGACTCAAACCTTAATCAGTCGTTGGTCTCGTCTTAGATTCAGGAGCCGTATGTCTATCCCATGCTGTGCTTCATACTTTCTAAATGAGCGGACCCCTTCAACCGAGACCCTAAGATTGTGGCAAAAAGTCTCAGCATCAAACCTTCTGCTCCAATGGCAGACTGGGTCCTGCAGCAAACTGCATTTGTTGGCCGAGGGCCTTAAAGTGGAAGGGCCACTTAGCCATTCTAGCCCTATACATTTGGCCACTGGTGTGTGGTGTGTTTCGTTTCTACCAACCGTTCTTTCCTCTTCCACATTTATAAATGGAGAAAGTCAATATTTCTTTGGCATCGCAAGTTACAATATGCTCCATTAGTCTTCAAAGTTCTCCAGTTTTCAGACTGGTCCATGGGGCTGTTGACCTGCATGCACAGATCCTCTGTTTAACATCGTGGGTAATTTCATAGAACCGGGGTTAATCAACATGCAAAGAACTGACAAACAGATAAGAATAAAACATTTATCCTTTTAAGTATCTTCTTAGCAGTAATCAATGGCGTTGTCAAGAAGAGGAATGGTGTCATTTCACACTTACTGAAGAAGGCATCGCTGACTCGTGTTTATGGTTTGCAGAACTGCTGAGTCTTAAAGGGGACGTAAGATCCGTTATACAAAGCTGTGAACTGAATGAATAATAAGATGTTTTCACAAATAAACCTCTGGAATAAAAACCCATCTCTGAAGATAATACTGGAGGTCGCCAGGGTCCCAAAATGCAGGTGGCTAGAGAAACACCAACCGCACTCCACCATCAAAGCCCATGAGGGGCGAATCATACATCTGTCGTTGTTGGTTCCCTCGTGTAGAATTTCCCCCCCCCCCATTTTTTGGTTCTGGACTGCCTTTGATAGAGATGTTTCCTCGGGATGCTCCCGAGCGTGGACGAACCAAAGGGGTGGCATGAAGATGATGTCCATTAGACTTGCGCACATTGTGGACGAAGAAAGAAGACAGAAGAGCAAGAAGAAACAAGAATAGAAGCAGGGATGTGGGAAAGGAGACAGGGACACGGAAATAGTCAGCAGAGAAAGTAGAGAACTATTGAAAGAGTTAGAGAGTGTCAATGAGAGTGAGTGTGCGAGAGAGTGTGGGGGAGCATGAATAATAGTGAGTGATAGGGAGTTGTAGAGGAAGTGGGCGTGCCACAACGGAGACCCTGGGCGAATCCTGGAGAGTAACCAGGAACGCTGATGCCCCTCTCTCCTCCCCGATGCCCTCTTTTCTAGGAGGTGAGAATGTTTGCTGGGTATGAGGGGATCGCAGGGTTCTACAGCCCTAAAAGAATAAATAAATGCAGTATTTGACTGTGAAATGTCTTACGTGCAAAGCCTTCAATGGGCTAAATTTCAAATCCCCAAAGAGAAAGACTCGACTTAGAACTAAACATTTTCACGTTAACCCGTACTGTGCCTGATGAATAGAGCTTTTAGAGAATTCAATCTTGATGGGAATTTGGAGTCTTTAGAAGAACATAAATGCATTTCCATTTCCCGGAATGGTACCGCGGAACGCTACCAGAACCTGTCAATATATATATATTGATAAAAAAGGGGATTGAAGTAATGACTGAGGAGTGGGACCCAAGCACCATCTTCTCTGTTCCCACCGAGGAACTTAAAGAAATTGACTATGATCTAAAACAAAAGAGCAGCCGTATTCCAGATGAAGAATGAAGACGGATCAATACTAATTTTCTTTCTCCTAAATCAGAAAGGGCAGTTAATTTAGATAGATTAATGGTTTCCATGACGATTACTCTCCAGCTGATATGTCTTGGAGCTTCATGTAAGCCCCTGCAGTTTTAGTAAAATAAACTTTCCGGTCAATTAGATATAAAGCTTGTTAATGTTAGGATGTGAGATAATGTACCATTTAATAAGAATATAGCATATCACCAGAGAGGGTTATGCGCGGCGACCCCATCCAAGAGGTGTATTCACTAAACCTTGGGTTTACAGTCCAATTCCCTAACTTCAGCGCCAACCATATAGACCAACTGGGCAATGGTCTAGAGCCCCATGTGGCAACGTTAACAGATCTGAAACTACATCAAACTATGATATATAAATATATTTTAAGATATTTAGGAGGCTAGGGCTCCACAGATACGCGCCGCATAATGACGTTTGGGACGCATCCTCTGAATTTTATTCCGAGCGCCAAAGGTGTATCCCCTTCGCCTCTGGGAACGCCGTTCACATTCATCCTTTGGTTACAAATAACGTATATTAACGAACCATTCAATATTGGTGATAGAAATCAATATATTTACACACGCCAAGGAAAGCTTCATCTCATCTCATCGTTGATACAATGTTCCAGTGACACAGGATTATGCACATTTCATAATTACATGTAAATCCCCTCTAACTCTTCCTGCTGTTTTCCCTCAGATCACCGTCTGTTGCACAAAGAGAAAAGTACACAAAGTCGCGCATGTATTGGCAGAAAATGAGTGATATCATTTGCCTTTAAATGAGATAAAAAGTGACGACTTCTTGATTCACACAATCGTCTTGGCTTTTAGGTATAATTAGGGTTTTCAGATACTCACATTGAGTTGGTAAAGGTGACTTCACTTCCTTCCTTCTGTCCTTCCTTCCTTGCTTCCTTCCTTCTTTCCCTTCTTTCATTCTTTCTTTCTTTCTTCTCTTCCTTCTTTCCCTTCTTTCATTCTTTCTTTCATTCTTTCTTTCTTTCTTTCTTTCTTTCTTTCTTTCTTCCCTTCCTCCCTTCCTTTCCACATTCCTCCCTTTTTTCTTTCCACCTTTTCTTTTTTCCTTCTTTCTTACTTTCTTTCAACTTCCCTTCCTTCCTTTCTTCCTTTCTTCCTTTCTCACTTCCTTCCTCCTTCTTTTCTTCCTTCCTCACTTCCTTTTCCTGTCACCCGTCTTCTATCTTCCTTCCGTCGTTCCTTCCTTCCTTATTTCCTTTCTACCTCACTTTTTTCCTTCCCCACTTCATCTTTCTTTCCTTCTTCATCCTTTCTTTCCTTTCTTGCCACTTCTTGTGCTCCATTTTCTCTTTCCTTACTTCTCATCTGCCTTGCATTCCTTCCATATACAGAAACCACAGACAATGGGTTTATAAATTAATTTGTTTAAATACAGCACTCCCATCATGTTACAAATGGCCTCAGTTACATGAATAACAGGTTGCACAGTGACATAAAGTCTTCATTAGGCTCCTCCCCAGTTACGCCTCTAGCCACACCCCTAAAACAAGTGTTTGTTGACCCAATAGAATGTCTGCACTTGCTGTTTTGATAAATCACTTATCCTGACAAATGTAGCCATCAACAACACTTCTCCCCTCCGAATTCAACATTATTGTTATTTTCAGAATTAGCCTTAAATATAATGCGATTTCTGTAAAAAAAAAAAAAAAAAAAAAAAAAAAAAAAAGCTTGGCTTGAACAGACAGTTTGCTTGTATTTTCCGTAAATAAAAACATTTACTTTCACCATTTCACCTTGCGAGACAAAATGATGCGAAAGCATCTGTTTCTCCTTCCGGTATTGGATATCTAAGTGATTTGGTTCTGTACGCGTTACATCGACAAATTAGAATAATTACAATATTTAAATGAGCTCATTAACTCCATTTAAGGACTGTGATTTCCTTGCATGGCGCTAAGGTTCCTGTTTATCAGTCTGCGTTCCGTATGGATTTCTCAGGTTTTAACTCGATCATTTTTATATCATTTCTATTATGAAGTCTTCATATTCCTTCCTGTACGAGTTGATTTTTAAAAGATAACACGACATTCTTTTAATTTCAACAGAATTATTAAGAAATCCATATATTCTCTGTGGGTTTATACCCCCCAAAAATGTGATTGCTCGCTTTAATAATGAAAGCATTTGCAGAATTTTTTTTTAAATTAAATTTCATTTTTTTTGTAATAAGGAAGGTGGGTATAGCAGTAACGACTATAAGATAATTGATAAAATAACTTTACAGAAGACCTGTGGGGCAGGCCTAGGTCATTGATCAAGCCCCCCCCCCGTATCCCTCCATAGACTCAATTAAAAGCGTGGTACGCCTTTAAGAAGTGGAGTGCCAGGATATGATGTCATTTCAATGAAAGCAGAGTCCAGGAAGTGGGGTTACAACTTCCTGCTTGAGCTGCCGGTAGGATTTCAACACAATCCGCACTGAAGGATCATGGGAGATAAAGGGAAACTTGCTGTGGCGCACGTTGAAAAATATTTAACTTTAAAAACATAACTTTAAAAAAATAATGTTTTTTTATTTATTTATTGCTACATTTAACTGTGACATCATGCCATAAATGTGTAGAAATAAACGGCAGAAACAAGATATTTATTATAAAGTATTTTGACTCTTTTTAAATATATAGGAAGTACTTTTTATTATTTATTGATGAATATATTTTTATTTGACAGGGCTACCTATATTTATCCTGCAGGCCTCGCTGCGTTTAACAGAAACTCCCTTTTATTACGCGGCCCTCGTTATTTTTTTTGTTCTATCGACAGACTGCATGCCAGCGATTATAATCAGATGTTTTTATCGCCCATGCGACGGTCCTGCGCCTGTAACTTTTATCATTACGATTGTACGTTCAAACTTATAACGCGTGGGACGGGAAGTTCCGTCTAAATTTCTCGTGTCCGAGTTAACAGGCTGAATTATTGAAGCATTTAAGTAGAAAAGAAAAAAAAATTGCATGAAAATGAAAAAAAAATAAAAAAAATAAATTGTAATCCAAATAAACAAACAGGCTAAATATAGTCTATCATTTCTACGTTCTACTGTGATCTAGGCTGATCAATCCGCTAGACGTATTTGCCAGCAGATCGGCCCTATTCGGCCCCCCGTCTAGTCTCCCCGTTTCTCCTGCTGTAAAGACCCAAACCTTAATCAGTCGTTGGTCTCGTCTTAGATTCAGGAGCCGTATGTCTATCCCACGCATGTTTAATACCCTCGCTGTATTACCCTCTACCACTTCTGCTGGGAGGCCGTTCCACAAAATCACCAATCATGTAGGACTAGCGTAAAATGGCTAGTGAATTCTGTTTAACCCTTTTGTTGGATCATACCCATTGGTCTGTAATGTGTACCGATGACGAGGACCCTAATATCTAACCAACGCAAAAACCCCCAATACCGTCAAGGTGTGCGGCTGATCGCCTGCCCTGGTAATGTATGCATTGACCTTTCAATGTCCCTTTGCGAAGTCTGATCTCTTGCCGAATCGCATCTTCGTGAACTTTGCATAAGGAAAAAACAATGCACGTTTTGGGTAAAGAAAAAAGAAAAAACCGGTGCGTGCTCTGGAGATGCAGAAAACTCGTTTTTTTAGATGAGTCTTCAGAGCAAATGTTATAAAAATGCTGTATTGATAAGGGGATTTCCGGCAGAGTTCTCAGACTATATCTACCCCGATAAGGCAGCCGGATAGAGCAGGAATACATTAGTTTTTCAATTGCAGCCAACACATCTCAAAGCTATATCTTACATAAGCACATAATGCCTGCAATGAGGATAAGAATTTATTCGCAGCTACTACAGGGGCCGTGAGGGTTTTTTTTTTTTTTAATAAATATTCTTGGTAAATACATGAATGTGATGCGAGGATGAAACGGGGGACATTTCATACCTCCTTTTGTTTTCATGTGATTACAGTAGTTTATAACATTCTGCTCGATCCACGTCCTGAATATAAGCATATCTCATTATACGGTATCACACATAAAAATGTCACATATATTTTGCGCAGATGGAATGTCCAGAGGGAATAATTCAATTACATCTTCCACCAGGTACTTACGACAATTACGAAGGTTAATTTTGTATTCTTTATTGTATCTCTCAGCTGTACATATCGTAAAAGCATCGGCCATACTTAGTCCTTCGTAGTTGAAATATCAATTTTCCAACTTTCTTGTTCATATTACTTACTTTCTGAATCCTCTCTAACAGGAAAGTTGCCTCTATCTGTAGTGTAACGAAAACTGTTTAGGTCTTCCTGAAAACTTTTTTGAGGAGCCTCTTCTCCATGTCTAAACATCATTGAGGATCTAAAACTTCCCGAAAACCTTTTGAGGAGCCTCTTCCCCATGTCCAAACTCCACCGAGGATCTAGAACTTCCTGAAGACCTTTTGAGGAGCCTCTTCCCCATGTCCAAAGGCCATTAAGGATCTAAAACTTCCTGAAAACCTTTTGAGGAGCCTCTTCTCCATGTCCAAAGGCCATTGAGGCTCTAAAACTTCCTGAAAACCATTTTATGAACTTCTTCCACGTGTCTAAACTCTATTGAGGATCTAAAATAGTTGTCTCTGGAAATGTTGTCACAATGTGGTTGGTCTGAAGGCTGTTCAAGGAGATCTCCAGTACATGAAACAACCACTTCTCTGTTGGGATTTGTTTCTTTGTTTCCCAACCAAGAGCTACTTCCAAGTAGAATTCATCAACCAAGTCCCAATATCAACCTTTTGTCAAATATATTAGGTATAAGAATAACCTACTCCATGGGGTATATATATGGTAGGTACATATAACTTGTTTGGGTTCTGAATAATGAGCTATGTGTTGATATGACCAAGATGGAGCATCTTGGTCATATCAACATCTCATCATCTCATCATGACCACGATTTAGCTTAGTCTGTCAACATGACCAAGCTCATCATGCAATTTGCTTCTCAGTCAATTATTGCTATTTCAGCCAGGAGAATTAAACGGGAATTACTTTTGATTCTCTTAATATTTTAGTCTCATAGTTCTGATCTTTATTTTTATATTAAAGCTAATTGAGGAGGGAAGAATCATTGAGTTTCTTCGATCCAACTTCGTATCTTTACTTTTACTTCATGGAACTTTAAGTAAAAAAAATCGTACGGTATTTGTTTATTTTTCACAAAATTCTGTCTAACGCTTCATAATTATATCAAGACAAACAATGCGTTGCCCCCAATTTTCAGAAATGTCAAGGTCAGAAACACAAACATGATTTGATTGCTGAAATGTAGTAGCTCGAAATCTAAACATCCTTAATGATCTTCTTTGTGAGAATTTGATGTCTAAGCCTTATATATTAATTTAAAACGCGCACGCATTTATCCTGACAGTTTTGGGAGACTTAGAAATAATTATATGTGAGTTGCTAACATCAAGGAAAACCTCATACGCTATAAAAATACGAAAAATTGTGAATAAATTTAAGATGAAAGCAGCACCCTCAAATCTGCTCGTCAAGGGAAAAAAAAAAAAAAAAATATATATATATATAAAAAAAATCAAATAATCAGCAATTTGATCCAAAACTTTAACTTGTAAATCAAATGGTGTCACTGTATTAGAAAACCGCTTGCCATGTTTTGTTAACATAATCAAAAAAAAGGAAACTGCCTGACGCTATTTTCCCATCTGCCACTCATTCTGTTAAATGTTTCTGCAGTTTTATTAGAATTCTCTGTCTCTGCAAATCCCACTCAGCTGTGAAATTGGAATTGCAAACAGAAATATTACATTTCCATCTACTGTACTTGCTGAAAAAGTCCGTTTTTTGACATGTTGGGATGCACAGTGACAAGGAAACAAGTTATTCTTGTTAAGTCGAGTGATGTAGGAGGCGGGATGGTATCGGGAAGAAAGTTGGCCGAGAGGAAGGAAGAAGGAGTGGGATGAGAAAAGATTGGAGGAAAGGATTAGAGGAACCTAATATAGAAGCAAAGAACCTAAAGAAGATCAATTAGAGAGATGAAGTAGAGAACAAAGAGGAGAAAGAAGGTTCAACATTTTTTTCCCCATGGACCAAAAAAAATGTTTTATTGGTGCCTTCTATGGTTTCAAGCCAATAGAAAAATAAATTGCGTACCCCGCAATATTTCAGGTGTCCAAGTAGAGACATCTATGTTAGTATTTGTGTCTACAGGCAGGAAGGGGCATGGGTAGGACTAGGAAGGGAAGTGTCTGAACTCGGTTGGGATGGGACCACCTGCCGACCATACTCGAAGTGCCAACTCACAGAGTTCAGCTTCAAGGCATTGCGAGGTTGCCACGTGGCAGCTGCAATGGAGCTGTCTGTATTGCGACAGCACAGACCTATATTGATGTTCCAGCTCCTTTTTCTGGTCAGGGGAGATCACAGGATCTCCTCAACTGGCCCTTGATTCCCTTTCCCCGGAAAGCAGGACAGTGGGGCAGGTACAAGGGACAGAGCTGGAAAATCATAATTAAATTAATGTGTTTTGTTTGATGCGCAGCAAAGGTTTGTATTATGTTACTATAATGTTTTAAGATTCTATATCAATAGTAGTCAGAGTAGTTAGATCATCAAGTCTTGTGGAACTACGGTTCCTATCATGTTTGGCATAGCAATAGATGGCTAAGGCTAGTTATAGTCAAACTGGCCGGCCGGATATTATGGGGTCACAGTCCATATCTACAAGATCCGTAAGGCTAACTGATATTTTTAGTCATTATTTAAAAAATAAATCAAAATTAAATTGCCGAGTCTATCATTATAAAAGGTGGAAGTCCTAGATTCAAAGGACATGGTTCTCTCAGGTTTATAAACAAGACGTAATTATTCTAAAGGTCATCAGAACAGACTGTGCCTCAAACAAAGGCAAATGAATCAGGCGTTTCTTCCATCTCGTCTGTTCAAGATAAAGAATAACATTCAGATAAAGCAGCAAATGTGCCTTGGAAAATTACATCAACAGAGGACAGGTGGAGATCAGAGAAGGACACGCGGTCTCCTTATGTCACATCATCCTCCAGCAACGGCTTATTAATAACGTCTGACCAGGACAATTAAATACATGTCTGGATCATGAGAACATAAAGGGGCATTAGTCGCATATAATACGAAGATCACAGAAGGAGTAATATACATGGACTGTAAAAAAAAAAAAAACATAAAAAAACTGTTAATATATGATTTAATGCATAATAATAACCTTCTCTTTAATTCTTGACAGTTCTGGCATCTGAGTTGGTGCCTTCGCTAGGATTTTACTGCTTGTGTTGAATATTACCGTACTTGGTATAAAGAGAAACCCAGTGGAATAGTTATGAGTAACCAAGGGATGAGAGAATATGTACAGAACGATAATCAGCGTCACAAGCTGAGGCCAAGCACTTTATACACATGAACATCTCAATCTCATGGGTCAATGAGTGAAAAGAAAGGCAGAGTTTATATGGTCATAGACTGATGTCACCGTAGGGTATGACACGTAGACTAGATGGACTAAAATGGTTCTCATCTGCAGTCGAGTCCTATGTATCTATGTTACTGTATCAATAAAACATATAATTATATAAAGATTGGCACTAACAAAGTCCACAACAAGGATTGAGATGTACATGGATGTTGGCACATGCTTCCTTCCTTTCTTCCTTCCTTCCTTCCTTCCTTCCATCCTTTCTTACTCTATTCCTTCCTTTCAACCTCCTTTTTTCCTTTTCCATTTCCTTCTGTCCTTCCTTCCTTCCTTCCTTTCCTCTGTCTGTCCTTTCTTCCTTCTTTCCTGATTCCCCCCCTTTCCTTCTTTCTTTCTTGTCTTTTTTTCCTCCCTTCCTAGCCCTCTTTCTTTCATTCATGCTTTCTTCCTTCTTTCCTGATTCCCCCGTTTTCTTCTTTCTTTCTTGTGTTTTTTTCCTCCCTTCCTTCCATCCTTCATTCCTCCCTTTCTCTCCTTCTTTCTTTCATGCTTTCTTTCTTCTTCCCCTTGCTTACTTGGCATCTAACATTTGGCTGCTCCAGGCAAAGCACGACCCGCGATTATCACCTTTTACTTTCCTTAGGCATTGTACAGAATGTCTACACACTTTAAGTATTTAACTGGTTTAAAAGAATTTTTGAAATAAAAAAGTTCATATTTTTATCCTGTTCTATTGACTAAATACACCTTTACTTTAAGTAACTTTTATTAAAACAAAGTTTTAAACCTGCAGAACTATTTACCTACGAATCGAACTGTCTAAAAAAGAACATTCTCTAAAATTAGTCAGAATAATTTAGCGAGAAATGTTTTTATTGTCTATTTAGTCGATTTCAAATTATATATTTTACTCCTGGTGCATGGGCGGCACTTTGCGAATCTGCTAAGAAATCCCATTTTTATTCTGAGAAGGAAGGCATTTATACTAGGCCCGTTATAAATAATTCACGGCAGAGAAATTAGATGAATAATTTTGTCACTTGTTAATGTCTTCCTGGTATCCGATACACAGCGTACCTTACAATTTAATGTCTCTTTTTTTTTTTTTTTTCGCGCAAGTGTAAAATATATTTGCCTGAAGAGGAGGAAATTTGGTAAAAAAAATGAACATTAAATTATTAAGAAGCTTATATTTTACAGAAGGAAATAAAACATCTGCTTCAAAATAATAAAAAGCAGGGTAGGTGGCACAGATTATGTGGATATGGTCGGATTTTGTTGTTATGTGATTACCCAAAATTAACCCAAAATTATACTCAGAAAATGAGATTGAATTATAAAACAGAAAACGATATATGTGTCAAGCACACGATATATACAAGGAAGGTCTTGGGACGGATGCCTTACTAGCAGACTAGTTTTGGGCACTTAATTTACATTCAGACTAGGCTAGCTCCAAATTGTCTTTTATAGATGAGGAATGGAGGGGACATGGGTGGGAGTAGGCAGGAAGTGGGCGTGGAGTGGGCATTACCAAATACTGCTCCTCCCCCTGGAGAAAAAAAGACTGGCTCGGAGACCCGAGGAAGCAGGGCCTCACCCAGAGACTTCAGGTCAGTAATGTAATTTATTATTATTATTATTATTATTATTATTCAATTTTATAAAATATTTAGTGAATTTACAGCTGTAATGGCTTATTGTGGTTTATTGTTCTTTGTTTATATATAAATAAAAAAAATATATATATATATTTTTTTTATTTTTTTTATTTATGAAGTAGAATTTTTGTTTCATGTTCATTGGAATCCCACTTTTTTGTTCGTTTTTGTATGCCTTTTACTCCTAAATCCTGAAGACTAATTAATATAACTAATAACCTCATAACACTAGTTCCAGCACAGAGGACAATGACACGAGCACCATATGACCTTTTTTTTTTAAAAAACAACATTTTTGCCTTTTCTGTAACTCTGTTCAAAATCAAAATAGTTTGTTAATTAAAAAAGGTTACAGACGACATGTCAATTCTCTAACCTTTCTCTCGGCAACTTTTATGTGTCTATTTCGGCAAAGCGGATATTATGTCATTACAGGGCTGATTATTTCATCCATCAAAAAAGCCTGATTTTGAAGACAATTATTTTTAGTCCCACTGGACCAATAGATGTAGCAAAAAAATTACAGAGTTGAACTAAAAAGAGGGAGAAGTCTTGGCAAATAATTTCTCAGCAAAACATAATTATTGAACCATTACAATTTCATATTTTTTAAGCATAAATGCCTCTAAAAACATGAAATTCTCAATTATTATATTTTTTTCAATATTTCTGTGTTTTTTAAAGATGCCCATAAAGATTTTTTTCATCTACCTGTTCTAATTTATTATGCTAGGGCCATATCTATACAAATCAGCTCTGCTTTCCACCAGTTATAAAAAAAATAATACAATACTTAAAATTATCAAAACTTTAATAGCCCAAAAATAATTAACAATGAATAGATTATCCAAATTGTCTAAAGTGCTGTCAAATTCCATGTTTAATATGCTAGAAGATTTGAATATAGCCAGAAAGCATAGTTTTAAAACCAAAATTGTATCAAAAAAAAAATGTTATTTTGTTAATATGTACTGTCCACATTCTAAATTGTGAATTCTGTGCTCGATGTTTGGTATTTTTTAAAATACCGCAGTTTTTATACTCAATTAATTTAAAAAAATATTATTTTGGTGTTTTTACAAGGCTTTTCATAAGCAAACTAGGGTGGAGATGGACAACTGAAACAAAATGTATGGATCAAATCCATTGTGATTTAAGATGATGGCAGATGTGTTCTAATTAAGAGATACATTGGGTGGATGATGCCTAAATACAGCTGCACTGTTAATAGGGACCGGCTCGGGGTACATCAACATAGAAAGCCAATTACAGGGTTTTTGGGGGGTATACTGGAAATAGAAATAGAGATTTATGGCAACCGGATCCTCTTATCTTGAGAAGCTCAGGTTGGCAGGAAGATAATTAGAGCTGAGAGATTAGAACTGAAATGTTGGGAGTGAAGATGAACTCTAAATGTGATTTTTCAAGCAGAAAGTGTGAATGTCATCTCCGAAAAAGTTCTTCTTGTACTCCATATAGAAAAAATAATCTTGAAACTATTTTAATTAATAATGTAAGATAATATTTACCAAATAATGTCTGCAAAAATAAATGAGTATTTCACAAATGATAACATTTTTATTAGACTAACAGTTAATTATAGCTTTCGGGAGATGTCTTTTCCCTTTGTGAATATTTCAGAAATGACAAAGGCAGGAGGCACATCCTGAATGTTTGTCGAGTATAATTGAGTGTTAGTCCAATAAAAAAAAGGTGTCACTAATCAGCGAAATACCCATTTATCTGACGCTTCTAGCTCTGGATCTCATGCTAAGGCCGGTATAATCTAACTAAGCAATTATAGGCAAAAATGGTCAAATTTTCACGTAATGGCTTTTTGTTTAACTTGTGGGAAAATAAGAGAATTGTGTTAAAACCGAGTAATATATTGATTAAGAATTTTAGTACAAATTGATTTTGAAGATTTCTAACTGCAGTTAAACTATTTAGACACTAGGCGGCGCTAGTTACGCATCAGTATATATAAGAGCCCACGGATGACCAGCGGCATTTTTCAATCTGCTGCCATTATGACCGCATTAACAGTTTTTTCTATTTTTTTTAAATATTTTTTTTATTACTTTTTCAGCATGTACAGCTTATAACAGGCTGATGATTCAATAAAATCACTTGACAATGTTAAACTGCATATTTTTTTTTTTTTTTAAATTAAAGCAGTTGTGTTGGACTTGGGGTGTGGGCAATAAGCCTCGGGATGAGGTCAGTCTGGGCACCCCCCAGTGCGGTTGTTACACCTAACCCACATTCCATACCAGTGGGGCAGATGTCTTGGCAACCCCATTTTATTAACTTGTTAACCTCCAAATAAAAGACATAGTGATGGGAGGAAGAGGCATGGGTCTCTTTACACATTATTTTTGATCTTCCAAGGAGTAGATATAGTTATGAATATTTTAGCATTTGTTACTTTTCCCAAAAATTCTATACCTTTTCCAAAAAAAAAAAGAAAAAATCTAGTTCCATTTAAGGAATCAAATGAAATGGATGCACATTGACCCTGTGTTTGGAGACTGAATCCACAATTATCTGCGTCCAGGCAGCTTAAATAATGTATTATTGGCTGTTGGAGGGAGTTAGACATGTGTCTGGGATTAGTGAGGAGCCGGCCAAAAGTATTCCGCTTAGAATGTAACATCGGAAAGCCATATCGCTTCATCTCTCTGCATAGATCATTGCTTACAAGAACGATGTAGTTCGGCGCTGCAAAGTTTAATTGCTGATAAAATTAAATTGAGGAAAAGTGTCTTCTCTTTACAGAGACTGTTTGCAAAGACACATTTGGATGCCATGGGTGGCCAGAAGGCCCTTATATTTGGGATATTTGGTCATTGATGAAAGTAGGAGGGTAACGGTTGGAGTTGCATGGGGTATCAAGTCCTACCCATGTACCAGTGAGATCTCCTACCCACAGGGGCATAAGTAGAACTGGGTAACGGCCAGACCCCCTTTCAAACTAGGTAGGCAAGGCTTGACAAGTGTATTATACAGGATGATAAAGCTTCAGAGAGCCCACCTATAGCCCCTGTTCCCATCTCGTCTTCAGCGGGATGGGGTAGGGTTAAACAAATCTCTGGGCAGATGGGTGATTGAGGGAATAGATGGGTCCTTTACCTCCTTAATTTTATTTTTATTACCCTTTCACCCTACTGCACACAGGGATTGTTCCCATCTTGGTTAAAAGAGAGTTTAACCATATTTTTTGTTTAGATTTCTTTGTCATTCAACTTGCATGCCCTCACCTTTAGCTCACAAAATTTACAGTAACATGGGTGTGCAAACAACTCATATATTAGCGAATATACAAGTTGCTTGTGAGTGTTAGGACACGTGACTTCAGTCACGTTTGGTCAGTTGATTTAACCATTGACTGATCTTTTGTCTGTTTAGTAAATAGACCCAAATAACAGCTTCCTCTCTCTACAATGAAAACATAAAAGCTCCCTTCCTGAAAACCCAAGAGCTATTACCAGGCTCACCAGACTGATGCCAACAATGCCCCATACTCACCGAGTCATGGTGCCGGATATGCCCGATTGCACACTACTTGAAAATAAAAACGTAGAGTGAGCCCTCACATATTCAGCCGTCAACCACATTTATGTCATCAGGTGACAGGTGGCCTTAAAGTGCCAGGGTCATCTCTGCCATCACCAGTCTGGCCCTGGCCATCACTACTCATGCTCAGTTGCCTACATGCTGGGGTTAAGAAGCAGGTGATTATTGAGACATAGTGTCTTGTATCATATACACAGTGGTTGTTAATTTCCTTCCCAGTAACATCACTGGAGCTGCTGTTTTTTTTGTTTTTTTTTTAAATTATGTATTTTTGTCCTGATAAGTAGTACATCCAATGCATTTTGCTCCTGTCATTAATATCACAGTTTGGATTAAAATAAAAGATTCCCAAAAAGCAGAACTTATAACATAACAATAATGTGTTTTACATTAATGTACATCGCTCAATGTATCAAATTTCTATTTTGCAAAGAATTGTAGACCCAGAATGCTGTAAAATTTCAGATACAATACTAGCTTTCTACTTCTTATTTTAGATCTGGTTGATACCTGGGAAATTTCCACTGTAGGCTACCCATAGCTCTCCACTTCTGAGCAAGTGAGGTCATGAGGGGGTGGGGCTAGCTCTCCAAGGGGTGTGGTTAGTGACAGGTGGATGACAAAGGCACTGGGAACTGGGACCATGGAGCAGTTTTAAGCCACACCCACTGGGCCAGGAGTGGGTGTGGCTTAAAACAGCTCCATGGTCCTCAGAAAGAAAAGAGTGACCTGAAGACCCAGGGAAGCAGCGCTCCACTCCGAGACTCCGGGTCCAACCCAGAGAGTTCCCAGCCATGGGGTGTGCATAGGTCATATAGGAATGTCGTACAGGAGGGTTTATTATATTTATGGTTTGTCTATGGCAAGTTCCAGAAATAAAATTAATAAATAAAGAAATAAAAAAAACAATGACCTCAATGAAGGTTAATATAAAGGCCAAAGTAATTATAGAAAATGATAGTATTAACAATAAAACGTTAAAACCTTGAAACAAATCAACTTTTTTTTGTATACCAGGCAAGCTGTTTCCGCCTTTTACAATCAAGTGAAACAAAAAAAAAGCATTTTTCACTCCTCTAAACACTTGAAGGTGATTTGTGAGTATTTTCTAATAGCCTTGAATCTATAACAAGATAGGAGCCAGCCACAAATATTATTTCATTAGGCCTCCCGAGTGAATGATTATGTGATCTCTGTTGTGTAACACTAAAATAATAGCATATTATTTATGAAATATTAGAGTCTCGCTTAAGATTCTGCCGGGTACTTTCTGCCAAGTGTATTAAGATGATAGGGGCTGAATTGCCAAACGAGTATCGTAGCATCACTTATAGCAAGGCCGTCCGGTCATTGAAACTCTTTAGATGGCAGATTTACAGAGAGGGTGCTAGATAAGTGGAACAGCCTCCCAGCAGAAGTGGTAGAGGTTAATACAATGAGAGAATTTAACCATTGCATGGGACAGGCATATGACTCCGGCATCTAAGACGAGACCAAGCACTTTCAATTGCTTTTGTGGTTCATGTTTGGCATTCTAAAATCATTGTACCATCTTCCAGAACATCATTATCATTGCATGCATGTCCCTAACTAAATTCTGCCTGTCTTAATGTTAATTAAAGCAGCAGGGAACAGGCAAAAAACCTCCGTCCGTTCCCCTTGAACTTGCAAATGTATCCTGCAGTGACAACCTACAACTAATTAAGCTGTTATCCACGTCATGTTGTTGGTTTTGTGCGCTTTGGTAGTTCCGTTTAGGCCAGCGCTGCAACAAATTCAATTAATTTATGTGATTTGTGAATGTTTGACCAGAAAAAAAAAACTTACTGTTAAGATATTTTTTGCATCAAACAAAACAATCAAAGGAGCGCAAATATAGTTTATTGCATTCATGGGGATGATTTTGTTCAGGAGGATTGGCAGCCGCATGCATTGACTTCCCGTAGGCTACCAAAAGGGAAATCCTGGGTCATATTGGTGGCTCCAGTAGCAGATTGGTGAGTTAAATCGACCCTGGCACTTCAAGAACAATGGGCAACGAACCAAGAGACAAGCAGCTGCATGCAAAAAGATAGGCAGAAGGTGCTGTTGGCCATCGGCCCATTTGGTGTACCCTACCGATACAAGATGCTTGGCTGGGTGACTCCGGCAAAATGGAGCATCGAAATGGATGGAAACATCTACAATCACCACCTCTACACATGAAGCTGTAGGATCTCCTTTCAGGTCACCATGCCTTGCTCTTGATATTGGTTATTTCTAGTACTCCTGGTCCGTTGGCTGACCTGTAGACTGACACTGCTGGGTTATGACATCAGGGATGAGCTTTCCCCTCTCAGCAGAATAATACGCAGATGGGAAGAAGTGGAGAACCATGGTGGCTGAATATGGAACTCAACGTCAATGTCACTTAGACATTCATGTCAATTTCACTAGGTGGCCGGCTATGACATCCTATCCCAGCACTCTGCTCAGCAGGACCTGCGACTTGCCACAGTCCTCCATCGTGTCAGGAGACTCATTAGGCAGAGGGATCCGGTGGGACTGATTGTCCAATAGGTCGATCTGCCCCTGATCTTGCAGCGGACGGGCTGCCGCTCAAGGCTACACTACACAAAAACTCAGACCAGTCCGTTCTGATGGATTTGACCCGAACCGAGTCTTCTCCATTCTAGATGTTCAGGACGTTTCATGAATGGTAAAAGAGGACCTTGGGCAAATCTATGCATCTATTATACCAGAATACACAACTTTTACTACATTTTATGAAATAATTCAAAAAATACCATATATTTCTTTTAGCATCGTCCTTTAGTTTTATCATTTCTGCTTTCTCGTTTCTATTCACCTTTTTGTTCTCTTCTCCTCCTTCATCTTATTGCTCTCCACCCTCCTTTCTCTCTTTTCTTTTTGTCTTCCTTTGTGAAGGAGACACATATAGACACAGTCACCTTCTATCTGGAGTCAGGCCAGATACACCTGTCCTAGAGTTTCTGGGAGCTGATTAATGGCAGAGATACATTATGGGAACTAATAGGAGTCAAATGAAGAAAGCCATTCGAGTGGAACGCTGCAAATTGGCTAGCGCGCACCCCCCCGTCTCCCGATACCATGCGCGGTGGTCATTCTCATTCCTGTCCAGTTTGAGCTAAAAGCTAAAGGATTAGAGTGTAAATAACTCCAAACCTGCAATTGGAAAGCAGTCAGCTGTTTCATACCTTATTTATTAACACGACAAAAATGTAAATCTGCTATGCACAAGTAGCTCTCCTCTCCTGGACACAGTAACGTCCGCGGGCTGAGCAGCCATTCTACGTTCTGTAACGATTCTACAGCGGGTTTATTAACTCCTAACTAACACGTTGGTGCAAATAGCCGGGGAGAGGTAAAATCCTAGCATTTAAGCTTAAAGGGGAAGCCCAGTGGAGCATAAACCCCAGCACTGTATAAGTAATAACCCCCAGTGCTGTATACAGTAATATAACCCCCCAGCGCTGTATACAGTAATATAACCCCCCCAGCACTGTACACAGTAATAACCCCCAGCACTGTATACAGTAATATAACCCCAGCGCTGTATACAGTAATATAACCCCCCAGCCCTGTATACAGTAATATAACCCCCCAGCGCTGTATACAGTAATATAACCCCCCAGTGCTGTATACAGTAATATAACCCCCAGCACTGTATACAGTAATAACCCCCAGCGCTGTATACAGTAATATAACCCCCAGCGCTGTATACAGTAATATAACCCCCCAGTGATGTATACAGTAATAACCCCCAGCACTGTATACAGTAATATAACCCCCCAGCGCTGTATACAGTAATATAACCCCCAGTGCTGTATACAGTAATATAACCCCCAGCACTGTATACAGTAATAACCCCCAGCGCTGTATACAGTAATATAACCCCCAGCGCTGTATACAGTAATATAACCCCCCAGTGATGTATACAGTAATAACCCCCAGCACTGTATACAGTAATATAACCCCCAGCACTGTATACAGTAATAACTCCCAGTGCTGTATACAGTAATAACCCCCAGTGCTCTATACAGTAATATAACCCCCAGCGCTGTATACAGTAATATAACCCCCAGCGCTGTATACAGTAATATAACCCCCCAGCGCTGTATACAGTAATATAACCCCCAGCACTGTATACAGTAATAGCCCCCAGTGCTGTATACAGTAATAACCCCCAGTGCTCTATACAGTAATATAACCCCCAGTGCTGTATACAGTATAACCCCCCCCCCCAGCGCTGTATACAGTAATGTAGGTCGGCATTGACAAAAACCTGTTTTTATCTGATTTTTACCTGCAGACCTGGAGCCGCCGTTGCTGTCAGTCATGTGATATTTTGGATGGCTTTCCTGCTCAAACACCACACTGAGCTGATGCTTTATGGCGATGCTAATAAAGTCCATTCCTAATAGGCTTTCATGAGACAGAAATTCCAGCTGGGTGATTAAGACTGAGTCATTTTATTGTTCCCCACAGGCAGTATGATAAGGAGTCGGGGTGTGCTTATGATTCCTATCATGTGTAGTCATCTATCATATGTGGCTAATTCCCCACAGCCGTTGGTGCTTCCACAGTAGGGGGGCTTTATTCCCTAATACTCTCAATGGATAGAAGTTGTAACCATTTTAGCCAACAAAAGACTAAAATAACATCATGCTTACCATGCATATTGGACTATATTGATATTAATGTGAATCCTGTGCATGATGGGAATTGTAGTCTACATCAGCACCAGATTTTGATATCTCTTTTTTTACGATCTGACTCTCATACGTAACAAAGGAGCTTAATACTTACACCGGGAGTTTATCACAGAATTTATAATGTATGCCTGACTAGCTAAATTGCTTCATAAAAATATCTATGAATAATTTGGATAGTAATTTAAATATCTTAAATATTTTTTTTCCCCTCACTTAAATAATTTGTTCTCGGCACCACTAAATTTTTTATTCTTTTCATTCTTTTTTAATAAGAAGAGCTAATTGTAGCATTGGCGAAATGAATACAACACGGTCTGAAACGGAGGCTTGGTTTAAAGGGAATAACATGAAAAAAAAAATACTCAATTGACCAACATGGAGGCAGGTGCTGCCACCTGTGGAAAAATGACTGTACTGCAATCTGAAGTCCTCCAAGTCGGCTGGTCATGTCCCAAGTAAGAAGTATAGTTTCTAATAACATATTTGGGTTCATTAAGAAATCACGTGGACAGACAAGTTAAAATTTAACTCAACTGACTATACTCGTATGACTATACTCGATCTGTGACTTGTCTGCAAGGTCATACAACTTTTGTGGGTTGCAGACAAAGGGGTATGAGTTCAATGTAAACTAGCATGTCCTCGCCTGAAACGCACACAATTGCAACCCCTCCTGTCCGCTAGATTAAATACTAAACAAATAAAACAGGGCTCCCCAGGAACTCTTATTAAGTAATGGGGTAAGGGGGCGATGATTGTCTTCCCTCTTTCCTCACCCCATGTGTTCTGGAGTGTGAGTGGTGTAACTAAAGTGTCCAGGCGGAATATTAACTTCACACCCCTATCCCCAGCTAATGGAGAAAGGAGGGAGTAAGTAACAATAAAAACCCTATTGAAAGCACAGACCCCATAGCCGCGTCCCCTCACCCCTCAATTATTTTCCAAGTGGAAAAAACAAACAAATTAAGCTAAATACTGAGGCCACACAGTGAATGCCAATGATGTTGGATGTTACAAAAACATTTGGGAACTATTTCACTGTACTTATGTTCTCTAACAATCAGGAGCTATAATTACTCGTTAAAAGCGGTTTACTTGAATTGATGAGTTCTAATTGGCTAAATTATAGCTTTGTGTCAACCTGTTACCGATCCCGGTTGAGATTGTCTGCTTCTCAATCCACAACGGAGGAGCATAAGCTTAAGGGATCCTCCTAGGGCATCGTCTTATCTGTAAGACGCCATATGGTGATATAATGGATGGAAACGTTCCGGTCCTGGGACCAGGATTTAGGGAATAACAAGAAAAAAAAACCTCTATAATAATAATAATAATAATAATTTTATTCGATTCGATTTGCCACCTGGTTCTCTTCTGCTGTCCATATCTATTGTCCTAGGTTCTCGATCATTCTGATATATCTGTAACGTTTTTAGCTGCAAGTTCAAATATTCTGTGCTTATTGCATCTATCAAAACAATATTCTAAGCAAACATAAAATCTTCTGTAGCCGAGGCCGCAGTTTAGCCATGTTCTCTGAAGCAATACACCGTGGGATAAGTAATTGTATCATTAACTGTGATACAGCTGTGGAGTTGTTCTAAATGAGGAACACTCGCTATTACCGGGGACACAAGGAGGACAGGGAAATATTAAAGCTAATGGCTTCCCTGATACCACAGATCTCTCCTGGGATGGGTTAGTGCCTACCAGCTGTAGGTTCGGAGTGTAAGAACATTTTCTCCTAGACTAATTCCACGAACAGGTAAATTGAGTATCAAGGTTATTGAGAATAACGCCTCGTTTTACCGTATTTGCTCGATTATAAGACGACCCTGATTATAAGACGACCCCCCAAAATCTGAATATTAACTTAAGAAAAAAAGAAAAAGCCTGAATATAAGACGACCCCAAAGGAAAAAAGTTTTACCAGTAAATGTTAATTCATGTAAACTATTTTTTTTAATAAAAGCTATGATTGAGAAAAAGATTTTTTTTGTTTTTATTTCTTGTATTTTCCAACCTGCCCCCCTGTTACGCACATCTGCCCCCAGGCTTGCCACTCCAATATGGCACTGTGGCCCATGATATGCCTTTTAACCCTCTATATGCCACTGTGCCCCATGGTATGCCTTTTGACCCCCTATGTGCCACTCTGCCTCCAGAAATGCCTTATACCCCTATATCCCATTCTGGCATTTAGGGGGTTAAAATGCATATTATGGGGCAGAGTGGCATATAGGGAGGTATAAGGCATTCCAGGAGGCAGAGTGGCATTAAGGGAGTTAAAAGGCATTGTATAGAGCACTCTGCCTCCAGAAATGCCTTATACCCCTATATGCCACTCTGCCATTTAGGGGGTTAAAAGTCATATTATGGGGCAGAGTGGCATATAGGGAGGTATAAGGCATTTCAGGAGGCAGAGTGCTCTATTAAATGCCCCCTTAACGCCACTCCAGAAATGCCCTATGCCCCCATTTAACACACACACCCTATACCCCCATTTAACTAACTAACACACACACACACACACACACACACACACACTCTCTCATCCCCCTTCCCCCGCTCCCCCCCCTCTCTTACCGGTGCTTCCAGCCGGGGCAGCGGGTTGACGTCGCCTTCTGCTGCAGCCGGAAGGAGGTGTGGCTAGCAGCGGGGGTTTGTATGCGTCCGTCGCGTATACTTTCCCCGGCTGTCAGAGATCAGCTCTCTGATCTCTGACAGTCGGGGAAGGTCTATGCGACGGACGCAGACAACCCCCGCTGCTAGCCACACCTCCTTCCGGCTGCAGCGGACGTTGTCTACGCGGATCGTGTAGACGTCAACCCGCTGCCCCGGCAACACAGAGGAAGCAAGGAAGCACCGGTAAGTGTGTGTATGATGGGGGGGGGGGGTCGGGTGAGACAGGAGGATCCAGGTCCCCTGCAGCGGTGCGGGGGATCTGGTTCTCAGTCTCCTAATCAGACCTCTATTTGAGGTCTGATTAGAAGACGACCCCGATTAGAAGACGAGGGGTATTTTTCAGAGCATTTGCTCTGAAAAAAACCTCGTCTTATAATCGAGCAAATACGGTATTTCTCTTATTAATTTGCTTTATGTATATACGGTACGGGCGGCCGTCTTAACTCGCTGTTCTCGTGATCTACATGATTATTCCTTTCTAAGAACGAGGTAAGAAGAAGGAAGACGTTTTCAGAACCTAAAACCAGGTTTGTGAGTTGGGCGGTCTAGAACATAAATCTAGTCCTCGCTCTAGAACAACACTGATGAAGCCACCCAACACAACATTATGCGAACAAAATGATCTCAAAAAAGGGGCTAACAGCATAAAAAAGTGTTAATAACCCTATTGTTTCCTATAAAAATAATTCATGCTTGTAAAACTACAAATCTTCAGATAAAAGGCTAATATCAGAGAAGAAACGATGTGTTCTCAAAGTCAATGGAACAATATTATCTTTATAAAGAGAAAATAGTTTCACTGACTTCACTAACTTCTAAATATGTCATTATTTAAAAAAAAATATCCAATGTTGTAGACCCATCACTACCACCATTCATGGTAAAATCAGTGTTACCAATGCTCAATCAGACATGTTCTAACATATCTTCTCGTAAAAAACTGTTATCATGATAATACTAGTTATTTGCAGAAAAAAACCCATACTTTTTCTTGCCTTTTGGGTGGCAGATGTAGTTGTAAATTGAACAGATACTAAATCCCATGACAGATACCAAAGTCTTGTACCCGATACATGTCTCTGCCATGCTTTGCAGAGCTCCCTGGAAGGAATTGATTGACGACTCAAAATGTATTTAAATATCCTCGTTTCCGATATGGGGTATTTGCTTTAGAAGTAAAAACTCATTGTTATCCCAGCATGTGTGTGAATCTAGAATAATTTTCAGTAATGTAGCATGAAATTGGATCATCTTGTCAAATTTGCACCTCTCTCCAGCTTTTTAACAGATACATTAGAATAGTGACCACAGAGATCTCTGCCGCTTCATGTCCCGTGCTATGCCAGGACAACGGGATCATTTAGAGGACATTAGCTCATTACAAATTATTCTCAAAAAAATATTTTGTATATTTATTTTTCCAAATGCATAACCTGAACTTCCTATCTTC
The DNA here is from genome assembly GCF_027358695.1 of Spea bombifrons. Taxonomy (NCBI): domain Eukaryota; kingdom Metazoa; phylum Chordata; class Amphibia; order Anura; family Pelobatidae; genus Spea; species Spea bombifrons. Next base: position 3,951,323 of record NC_071096.1, read on the forward strand.
GAAAGGTTCAAATCTCTTAGAAAAGTAAAAAATATATAATCGTATCTCTTGAATGACCTGATCTATTGGTTATATATCTTTAATATTAGCTAAGATTGTCAGGCATTATCCCCTTAAGGACAATGGGCGGTCCCTAAACCCATTGAAAACAATGCATGTACGGGCTTTGTCATTAAGGGGTTAAAACAGGGGGTAAATTGTCCAACTACTGTTGTCATTTGTCTGTTTTGACCAGCTTAGTAACTCTTGAACTGCATTCCGAGCTGCCGAGAGGAATGCAGAGTCTTCTCCTTTCGGGGATTCAAGATGGACGTCGCTCGGCTACTTCTTAGATGTTCCAAGATGGCGTCATTCAGTATATACAATTGGGATCAGAACCAATTATTTACAATATCTGGTAGGGATAGTATAGTTTGTGATACCTGGATTCTCTTAGCACTTGGATGGGGAAGTGAAAAATTATTATCTATGTGAGATACGGAGCCGATGCCTCCTCCATGTCCTCTGTCTCTTGGGTGATGGAAGGAGGTGAAAAGGATTCTAAATACCCTCAGGAAGTTGGGGGGGGGTCTCTAAAGGAGGCCAAGCTTTCATGTCTGAAAAAATAACCTAATGTGTCTTAATTAGGGTTTCTTTTGCCTTCTTTTGGATCAAGAATAGGAAGGTTAGGTAGAAGAGTTGACCTTGATGGACTTAGGTCTTTTTTTCAACCTTATGAACTATGTAACTATGTAACTATGTCCTCCTTTCACACTGCCCCCCACCATTACTAATGCTACTGTTACCAATCAGCGACAATCAGCAACTTAACGACAGGGAAGAGATAACTTGACATGGAGGAATAATCATGCAGGTCTTGAGAACAGGAAGTTAAAATGGCTGCCCCCATGGTTTACACACAAGGAGAGTTTGTAATACATATGCATTCCTTATGTTAACCTGTAAGCACCATTACATAGATTTTTACTGGATGACGAAACTTAAAATGTATGAAAAGTGACATATTAGCTTAAAAGTGACAGACTGCATAAAGGGTTAAATTTTGGGGATAAAACACTCTTTTACAACGATTCTTTCACTCTGAGGAAGAAGCCTTTAGAAAAGCCCTAAAATCGGACCTAACGGCGTATAATCTTAGCAATATTTTGCCTGAGATTGCGGAGAATTTCCTTCAACACCAACAAGAGCAGAAAAAAAAGTAAATTCCGTCGATTTACCCACTGGAAAAAAAAAATAAAAATCACACAGAGTAGTCTATCAAAAGAATCATGTTCCGGAAGAAGAAAGGAAAACATTTAATTGTATTTTTTCTGGAGAAATTAATCTCCCATCTCGAGACAAGATGTAGTCAACAACACTATATCTGAGTAACGGGGCACTGTTACTCTTTGGGACATAAAATATGGCCGACTGCAGGAGCGCTGAGCGCTGGTAATATTTATTGAGATAGCTCGTACTTTCTCTTTTTATACAAGCTTTTTTTATAATAGGGCGAGGGATGATTTGAGAGCAGAGCTCAGTTTCCAAATTGCAGGTACGTAATAGGTTATGGCAGCTACAAAATCATTTCAAAAATATTCCTTTGAACAGTCGCAATAAAAAGGAGAAAACGTGAGCACGTACTTAATCTCTCAAATAGGTCCGCCGTTCCATCTTAACGCGGAATCACGGAGCATATAATGCATTATCGGAGGCAGAGGATTCTGGGTAATGGCATATAAATGAGAAATGCTAATTGGGGGGAGATGAATTGAAGGCTACAAAGTGTCAACAGTCAAAAACCCAAAGCAATTCGTAGCATCATAAGAGGAGGGCATTTTCGAGAGACAATAAAGATGTCTACAATGGAACAAATGAATATGCAAATCGTTCGGAATAAATGACTTATTATTATAGAATCGACGGAACAATGGAAATGTTCCATGATGCTAAATGTTGTGTTAATGGGAACGGCTTTTTGCTGTGATGCGGGAGGTGGGCCAAGTTTACATCAATGTTCCAATGTCCTCTAAAGATGACAGCTTAGATTTTTAGATCCCATGTTGATCACTTTAAAAGTCCAACAATTATTGGGATTTGCTAACAAATATTGTCTACGGTTTCCATGGAAGCAGCCATCTTAACTTCCTGTTCTTAGGATCTGCATCAATCTCGGACCGGCCATATTCAGCAGCCCGTAGTCACCCGATCTGGTGCTGACGTGCGCAGCCAGGGGGTGGATATGCATTAGGACAGAAACTTGGGGAAGCGAATGTCCATCCGTCGGCTACATCTGCGTCATCAGACGGACAGTGGCCTCAAAGTGCCATGGCCACCTCTCGATCGCTGGTCCGGCCCTGATCTGGACCAAGAGCTCTTGTTGGACCAAACCAAAAATTGTAAAATATTTTTTTATATTTTTTATTTTTATTTTTATATTTTATTTATATTTTATTTACATATATATATATTTATAAATATATATTGTATATATATAACTATATATAATATATAATATATATATTCTATATAAAGACATAAAGTTAGTTCCCAAAATTAAAGGAAAAGAGCGAGGGTGGGATGGAAGATGGAAACGAGAAGCATATTTCAGACGTTCGCTAAATATCCTTATTTTTTCTGATATCATGAGTTTTTGTTTTTTTTGCATAGTTTAGCATTAAAACCCCCATCATCTCCAAGGTGAGAACGGGACATTTCATTTATTACCATATGTCAGTTCTGTTAACACCAGCCTTTTCCGCGATAAGAATTACGGAGACATACATTAGTGGAACCCCTTCAGATCCTTTTCACCGACGTGCGTTTTAACCCGAGCAGACAGTGGCGTACAATGAATTTATCCTCTTGGTAAAAGATGTTAACGAGAATAGAAAACTTAGATTCGGTTTCACATTAAGAAGCGAGGCGGTAAAGAGTAATTATTAATACCCAGGACCCCGGCTGACGGCGTAGCTTATAGGAAAGGCGCAGACATAGTTAGGATTCTTGTTTCATCCTGTGCCTAGGGGTGATATATATGTATTTATTATAGTGATATTCAGGGCCTTAACTTCTAAAAAGGGAGAGGGGCAGATGCTGAGGGGTATGCGTAAGCCACCCTGGGGGGGTGCTTCTCTACTTCCTTCGGCTTAATGCAATCGATGTGACCTCCGGCCCTACCCCAGGCACCAAAAGCCCTAGTAATGCTGTGGTGGTTGTGTACGTATTATTCTGGACGTTAAGATGGCTGCAGCATAGGTGTGTTCTGGGGAAGTTTCCATATTTACCAGTAGATGTAGCCACTCACTCTCTTTCATGCTCTCTCACACTCTTTCTCACTCTCTCTCAATGTCGCTCTCAATCTCTCCCAACCTCCGTGTCTCCTCAGCTTCACGTCTTGTTCTCCACTTCTGCTCCTTCTTCCCGTTCTCCACATCTTCTTTCTTCCCTATTACTCTGCTTCTCCTGGTGATCCTCTGCATTATTCTGCCCCCCCGGAGCGCTTCTGTATCAGGGCGCGCATTAGGGGGACAACCTCCCACCTGATTGGAGGTTGTCCTCATGGTGGGCAACAAGGCTCTGCCCTGAAGAAAGAAGGACATGGACAACACGAAGAAGGAGAAACCAAGAGATGGAGCTGTGGGAACGGAGACGGAGAAGGTAGGGAGACAAAGAGAGTGTTAGAGAGAGATTATGACTCATAGGGGCCTCTCCCCATTTGTGTAAATTAACAAAATTGGCAAAAAATGTAAATTTGCATACATCCGAATGCACCAGTCTATTGGGGACATCATTTCCTCTGCTCATATCTTTCCTGCTTGGGGTCAATATCATTTTAAACCCAGCCCAGGTATGAATAGTAACACTGCGACACATTCCCGAACCCAAAAAAATAAATACATCAGGAGTTGCTTTCTCCGTCCGCTTTATTCCAGATTACTCCAAAATGTGACTGCTATATTTCCGCCGTGCTCCCCTTGCAGCATGCGCCAAAGAAATCCGCTGGACGTCTCACGTGAAGGATGCACGCTTAATTAAATCTATCGGCTGATGAATTTGCTCTGCGGTGTGGACACAGCACGCCTCGTTGAGTGGAGGAGTGGAAATTGTCAAAGGAGATTTTTCAGCTCATGGATCAATTTATCTTGGATTTCCAGGCGCCGATAGAGATGATATTTTACGGATGTAAATATGGTGTCGCGGAAAGAACCGCTGGGAAATTCAGGAGATATCTCATTTATCATCCCATCCGATACAGGAGGGAGCACTTATTGGTTCAATGCTACTCTTCTAATGGTGGGGGGGTATCTCCGGCTGTCAGAGCTTTGAAATCGGATGCTCTTTCCTGCACTTTAGACCCCACGTGTTACCTGTTTACAGGATGGGGTGTCAGGCTTTGGATGACTCTAGTAATAAAATCAATTCCGGTGTTTTTACAGAAAACACGAGTGCGTCTTTGATACAAACAGTACTTTTCTTTAGCTTACACTATCAGTTATGTAATTGGAGCTTTAGTACTGTCCCTATATAATAATTTACCGCTGTAAAGAAGTAAATAATTTATTTAAAAAAATATCTATATATTTTTTTTCTCCTTTCCCATAAGGCTGGGCTGTAAAACAAGTACAGTTAAAGATCATCCCATTGGCTGATGGAGCGATCAGTGTCGGTCGGCAACCAGATGGTGGTCTGTCGGCGAGCGGCGCCAGTTACTTTGGGAAAGCAGCCTGCAACCTCTAAAATACAAGCTACTTTTTTTTTAAATATTGGGGTCATTTTAAAATACATTTGGCTGCCTAAAAAGATTCCTTACATTTCAAGGAAGGTAAAGAAGAAAGTCAAGCAGGAGATATTTTTTCCTATTAGTCGCCGACTAACCCACTTTTTTTTACATTATTTTGCTCCTCCTTAAAAATATGTTGAAAATCATAATTTATATATAATTAGGAAACCTAAAACCTACCCTCTGACTCCCTTTTCACAGTTGGCCATGGGCTGTGATGGAATTTACAGCCGAATATTTTTTTTAGAATATTTTTTTATTCCAAATATAAATTCTAAAAACTTTTGTTCCGTTCTGTGCATCTAAACGAGTTACAAATCGATCCGCGCTAGGCTCGGCCATTGTGCTGAGCTACGGAACATGTTGGTGCTTTGGAAATAATAATAGTGATTATCATCTCTTAGCGATCCAGGCATTTGATAGGAGCTAAATGCTTTTGCCCGGAGACATTAGACAAACACAATTACAGATATGTTTGCCCATCTTAAAACAACCCGATGCTTAATATGATTTATTGAGTGCGGATGGGGCCGAAGCACTTCTGTAAGGACAGAGCTGCTTGTCTCGGAAAGTATCTTGTTATTGGTAATCAATATCGGAGCAGAGATGACGGATTGTTTTGTTTTGCATTGCAGTATCTTTTTGTATCATTTTTTTATTCTCAATATGAGATACAATGGGTTATCGGAACATCGCTCGAGCCGGCGCCCTTATAAAAAAAAAAATAAAAAAAAAAAAAATAATAATAATAAAAAAAATAATAATAATAATAAAAAATAATAATAAAAATTAATAATAAAAATTAACAATAAAAATTAGGAATTGTGTATTTAAAGGAACGGCAAAAGCATTCCTAGTGTTTTCTGATTAGTTTCCATCGCTGGCGTCGTGGGGAATCCCATTTTTTGGGAGGGTGTAGAATTGGCTACTGTGTAGATACTTTTAACAAAATGCAACAAGTTTAGTATATTAAACAGAAATCCTATCTTAATGTTTATAACACTCATATTAAAATGAACATTTTATATAGGTAGTGTATGGGTGTTAAAGGGTTAACATCTCACAAGTCAATCAGCGTCTTCTTTATCGAGCTGAGTGTATTCAGAAAAGCAATTTTGCTCGCTGATTATGGTTAATGGGCAAAATACACAAGTCGATGGCAAATGCTTGATGCCGGTACAATAAGGTTCGTTAATGCTAATGGTTCATTTAGGTTTTTAAATTAATAATAATAAAAAAAACTGCGCTAAGGTCATGTGGGATCTTCCTAGTGTTTGCGTCCCACATCGGGATGATTTCCAAGCACCCTCCATATACCGTATTTGCTCCTCTGCACTTCTCTTTCTCCGCGAATCTGTCTGCAATATTCCGGACTCCTGGAGCACTTCCGCAAAAGGGCGGAGCCACGGCGTGCACCATGCGGAAGCCTTTCCCCCCGTTCCTCCAATCAGGAGAGAGGGTGTGCACGGAGGCTCCACCCTTTTGGGGAAGTACCTGGATAACGGAACTGATACCGGGGGGGGGGGAGAAGCGGATGAAGAAAGACAGGAGAACAAGAACAGGCGGCAAGAGAAGAAGCGGAGCTGCAGAAAAAGGAGACGGGGACACGGAAGCGGTCGGCGGAGAAGGTAGGGAGACATTGAGTGAGAGCGTAAGAGAGAGTGAATAATTGTGTGGGTATGTGAGAGAGCATATGAGAGTGAGAGAGTGTGAGTGAGGGTGAGAGAGCATGAGTGAGGGTGAGAGATAAGCCCCTAGGTTTGGTTGGCTAAAATGTTAAACTCTCCTGCAAACCTGCCGCCAGGTAAATCCGCTCAGGTGCCTTATGGAGCCTGTCATGGAGCTCTCAGGGTGAAAGGAGAGATGGTTGCATAGCCTGGGGGGGGATTCCTTTGTATTCTACCCTGAGTAATGATACCCAGGCATCCCTATCGGTTGCCTTCTCACTACTATATTGCACAGCTAAAATCCCTGCTTGAATACAGGTGGTTTACTTCAGAAACTCTTATGCTCCTGGGGAAAAAAAAACAATTTTCATAAGGAATTTCATTATTCTGCAAAACGTTCACAAAAAAGAAACATTAGACAAAATAGTCTCACGGCCAACTCACTCAGGATATTATTTTTTTATATTAGGAAGAGATATAAACATTTCCCTAATAAATGTAGGATTATGATCGGCATGTATGTAGAAAAGGCTGCGACCCAACAAACATCTGCTGTTATTATCGTCGTAGATTCAGGAGCCGTATGCCTATCCCATACATGTTTAAATCCCCTCACTGTATTACCCTCTACCACTTCTGCTGGAAGGCTGCTCCACTTATCTACCACCCTCTCAGTAAGCCTCCTTCTGTTCCATCTAAGCCCCCGACCCTCTAGTTTAATATTCTGGCCTCTTATTCTAACATTTCTCCTTTTTTTAAAAAATAAACCTCCCCTCCTGTACTTTGTTAAATCCTCTTTATATATTTTAACGTTTCTACCCCACCCCCCACCCCAAGCCGTAGATATTGTTTCTAAAACCAATTCAGAGATCTTTTTAGGTATCAGACAGGTGCGGAAACCGCAATAAAAAGACATTAGTGCTAGAAATAGTCGCATTATATATAAATCTCCCCTGTTGTGTCTTTATCGCTTTTTTTAACCCCTTAAGGACAATGGTCCCTAAACCCATTGAAAACAATGCATTTTGAGCCCGTACATGTACGGGCTTTGTCATTAAGGGGTTAAAGTTGCTGAAATACGCCGAGCCTCCAGCACAAAATAAGGCATAAATTAAATACGCTTTTATACGCCATATTTTATTCACCACGAAAACATAATCACAACCTTCAGGTCTGAATATACGGCGCATGGGCGTAAATAAAAAAGGTTATTTACGGTGGAATAGCGCGTTATTAGCACACGGATATTGATTTATTTATTTCAAATTATAATAGCGCGTGTGATTTACGGAGAGGTTGGTTTCCAAGTCAGGCCGTTCAGCACCTTCAAGGAAGAAAATGATATTTAAAGACAAGAAGGAAGGGGGAAAAAAAAGTCCCGAATGAGTGATTATCTGGGTTTCCTTAAAAGGTGAGCTGTCAACATTTGTGAGTATTTACGGATTAAAAACCTCCTCCTGAAGTCGCTGCGGTAATTTTCGGTGTCACCAAGAATTAAGATGATTGCGGTATCCGGAGCCACGAGGACATGAAACCGCTTGAAAAGAGCATTTTATCGGTAAATTATAATTATTATTGTTTTAGGTGATGATATGTGGATTGTAAGGGAATTTGGCTGATCGGCCCCAATTCGGCCCCCGTCTAGTCACCCGTTTCTCCTGCTGTAAAGACTCAAACCTTAATCAGTCGTTGGTCTCGTCTTAGATTCAGGAGCCGTATGTCTATCCCACGCATGTTTAATACCCTCACTGTATTACCCTCTACCACTTCTGCTGGGAGGCTGTTCTACTTATCAACCAGTAAAACTTTCTTACAAGTGGCCTCTGGACAATAGAATAAAAGGGACATGAGTGGCGGCCTCTGTTAAACATCCGCTCGTTTGATTCAGTAGTGTTATTAATCGATTAATTGACTTGTGAAAATCAGTCCATCATGGATGAAAATTTTCTGTATCGTCATAGAATGTTCTCTATTAAGGCTACCATATCGACTGTTTTTGGAGGGACTCACACATTGATGGCGGACACATGTAGAGTGCTGCCCCCTGCAGGTTGTGGGATGCATAAACTCACAGAAGGCAATCACTTATACTTCCTACACACTGCAAGTGGCAGCACTCTACATGCCCTCACCAATAACACGGGAAATCTGTATCTGTCTCTATTAAAAGGTCTATACGGCAACACTATCTCTTTCTATAAACATAGAGATATAAGATCAATGGTAGGGTGTGTAAAAAAAGAGCAATTTTTCTTTTTTTCTTTCATCTCCAGCTTTCGATTCCCGGCTCAGCAGATTTGCAGGTGATAAATAACGGAGCATCTGCATAGCATTGGGAAAAAAAAAAAAAAAAGAGAAGGTTTTCTGCCTTCAGCTGTTGAAGCCGTTACTCGCTGGTTCATTAAACACCCTCTGCCTCTGTACCGGACAGAAGAGAGATTTGTAGCAGAAAGAGAGAATTATCCCCAGAAATTAATATATCATGCACAGCTGGGCAGTTCAATACCTCGCCTTATCAGTTTCATCCCAATCATATCGCGCCACCACAAAGCAAATGCATAAATTTCTCCTAAATGATGTCGTCTCATTCACCAATAAACAAGGAAACCAAATTGAAATGATTTCCTTGCGCTAAGAGCCGACATCTGGTTAGCACAAATCCAAAAGTACCGACGCAGTGCTTAATAAAAAATATTTATCTGGTGATGTATAATTATTATAGTTTTCACATTACTGACAAATTATTTAATTGTTGCTTTATGTTAGCGTAAATGGCAGTGTTTAACCTCATGCGTTACACTCTCCGAGTTGCTTAGGACCCAGGCGGAACCCCCCGGTGTTCTCCCACATGGTGGGGTTTGTAACAATGTTTCAAAATACATTCCAATTAAACAAAAAAAGAAAATCTTAAAAAAAATAGTTTTACTGAGTTAAGTTTTGAGGTTTAAACCATGGAAATGAACAAATGTTTCAAAGAAAAGTGGCCTTCCATAGATTAGAATGATCTAGAATGGTAACCTTAGTTGCCTTACATTGGGTTCTTCGAAGGTCAAGTAGGTCCTTCAGCCCCTTTAGTGAATATCTTCCTACTAATAGATCATATAAAATAAACTTCATAGACTTGAATGCTTCATTATTCTGTAGTCAGTCGATGGGGAGGAATGTCGCGAGGTCACCCTTTTTCTTGGATGTCCTGTTGGTTTTTCACACTTGAAGAAAACCGATAATAGCCAAAATCTGTTCATTTTCACTCAAACCTTTTTGATTATTTTGAGAGACACAAAAGTAATTTGGAATCATGATGTTCACATACAAAGACTCTGGGTGATTGAGAACCGTGGACAGTGCAGATAAACTATGATTTGATACATTGTAAAAATCTGAAGATGTTTCAGAAATCTGGTTACAAAGCCCCATTTCAAAATAGTTGATCTGTGCCGAGAAGAAGACAAAAAGCATAGGTGACGGGTAATTCGGTTTGATGGTTTAATGTAGCTATATCACCCATCCCTTTATATCCCACATGATAAAAAATGTATGTATATTTTCTGCCCTAGAAACATAACAGAGCCAAACTGAACACATCAGCTGCTGACATAGACATGGTGTCTAAAATAGGTGGCGGGTAATGTTTAATGTGAACTGACAGTCTTATACAATGCATGGGCTCTTTAGAAAATAAAAATGTCAGTTATACATCTCTGAACATCTTAAAGTCAGATTATATCTGACAATCTTCGTGTGACCCATAAAAAGTTTGTGGAGTTTATCCACCAGGATTTTCCAAACTTCTGAGGGACCTCCACAGACTCATGGTCAGATGGTTGGCGATGACGGAGCGGGAAACCCTTCCATTCCTACCACCAAAGGAACCAATTATGGAAGGGGCTTTTTACATGACTCTCTACTAGTCCCATAAAGTGATCATAATGGAGCAGTTAACCGGCATAAAAACGTTAATATACTGAAATAATTGTTACAAGTTGCGGCCAGCCCTGTTAGCAGAAGGAAGCTCTGGTGGTCCGTGTCGTCTTCAATGTTCTATCAGTTATATTTTGCTGATCGAGGCTCTGGTTTTAAATTCAGTTAAGATGTTTCCTTACAAAAACTGGCCTCGTTTACAACAATCGCATAATTTAATAAATTGTGTGTGTGGTTTTTGCTCCAAAACTATTTTAAATCAAAGAGATGCAAGACGGTAAAAGATTACTGGAGAGAGGATGTGTGAAATGCGTTAATGACACCAGTAGAGTATTCTGGTCAAGGTCAACTAGGCTCATGACTAGGGCGGAAGACCCTCTGGTTGACCAGGCTTCCCGTATCGCCATTACTCAACAGGCCAGTTAAAGGGGAGGCGACTGATCTTCACAACCAGCCCATTAGCACAATGGAGGGACTATGCCGAGTCGGCACAATCCTGCATTGCTTTCTTCCGTGCTTAATTTTCAAAGTGGAGCACCAGAGGGGGCAGCAGTCGGTGCTTCCCTTGGTTAGTCATCAGGCAGTGCAAAAAGTAACTCTTTCTCTGTTTATTTATTTATTTATTTTTTCTTCATTTTCTCCATTTTATTGACATTTTAATCCACAGGCTGAACTTGTTGAGATTTAGTGAATTCAGAAGAATAGTTCTTTCCTGGCTTTACCGGGAAGATCTTTCTGTACTTTGACGCGTGCTTTCAGTCTGTTGATACCAGTCATGGCCTTCATCACATTCCATTACTGTCATTGATGAGAAGAATAGAGTAGCAGGTGAGTTAGTAGGCACTTATAGGACAACCCAACAAAAGCGTTCTAATCAATCTCTTTCCCCTACTATCTTCTACTGCCGTGTGAAATTGTTTGTTACATATTTTGGAATGTCACCAACTGAATGCAGCAGCCTAAAACTCTAAGGACCCCAGGGACAGAACTAAAGCCGAGAGAGTATCGCATTTGTAGAAATATGGTTTGTCATCTTTGGCTTGATTGACTTGGTACCATTGATGCAGTAAAGTAGACCCCGGGGCCAGAGCCCCCGAGTCATATTAAAGCCAACCTAGAACCGGCACATTCGCATAAACCCAACTGCTTAGAATTTCAAGTGAATAATGAAGACATCGCCTCGCCACTGATTAAGCAGAACGGGAATGTAATATCCCGTCTCTGGGGTAACGCTGAATATAGACAAGGCAGCATTTAATCGGCTTAAGAGTAAATTAGTTTTTTGTTGATGGTGTATTTTGGAATAAATGAACTGAATTCTGCTTAGGTTATGCCTCCTTGAATGTTTGTGATTTGTATTAATGCAATCATATTTTTCTTTCCCGGTGACAGCTATCTCTTACTCAGAGGAACAATTCAGATATGCAAAGCTTACTAAGCATCTTACGCGCTACAAAGCCACAGTGGGTCTTCTTTTTTACGCTTATTTTCTGGGCCAAGCTCTTTTCAATCACTTTTTTAAGGTCAGCAAAAATAAATTCAGCAGATTTAAGACATTTTCATAAATATTTCGCGGGGGTTGTGGCTTTTTTCTGCTGTGGAATTGGTCATCGGTGGGATTCTTCGGCGCCGATTGTTTGAAAAGCTAGATATCTCAAACACCTAGGCTACCAGGTTATTCTAGAAGAGTCTTTAGGCTTCCTGGAGAAGCCTTCGGTGTAGATGGTGAATTGGGGAGAACAAACGCCCGTAAGCCCACATAGCATTAGCAACGGTCTCTAGGTTCCGGTTTAGATACAAATGATTGATCTAGCTCTGACACACTGGATCTTCATCGAACGAGAGAATACAGAGTCATCCAATCAGTCGTTCTACCACCTGTAGAATATTATTAGAGTTTGATTTTTTTGTTCCAATCATTCTTTTTTTAAATTATTTTTTTTAAAGGAAGATTTTAAGTTGTTTCTTACATTATTATAAGTTATATTCCGTACACTTACCTGTTCATAAGAATTTATGTTCCTCTTTTCCCAGTGATTTATTAGTAGGATTCCATTCTTACAACCCGACTATTCTAAAGCAGAGAATATGCATTATTATTTGAGTTTTTACCCATTTGTAGCATAAATATTGGGTATTCCGTCAAACTATACGGCCGTATATTGCTTCGCCTGCCGCTACGTCGGCTATATTGCTTACCAAGGAGCCGAATAAGAAAAGCTGCGCTGGATTTTAACCCAACGAGACTCTCATGCATTTTAAAGCTCTCTTTGGAAAGAACAACTGACAGTTCGCTGAACTTATCATGGTCGTTGGCCAAGTAAGATGGACAGCGGCTCGACTACTTTAAGATTACCGAGATCACCTCATTATCATTTAGACATTGTTCTCGTCTTCGAGGGTAAGTGACAAACCACAGTATGTCAGGGGACTCGGGGTCCCTAAGGCAAAGGTCAATGGAGATGAAATTTGTATTAATGCGACATTACACAATCCGGCTAAAAAAATAAATAAATATCTACTTTAGTAAAATACCGTATTTGCTCGATTATAAGACGAGGTTTTTTTCAGAGCAAATGCTCTGAAAAATACCCCTCGTCTTCTAATCGGGGTCGTCTTCTAATCAGACCTCAAATAGAGGTCTGATTAGGAGACTAAGATCCAGATCCCCCGCACCGCTGCAGGGGACCTGGATCCTCCTGTCTCACCCCCCCCATCATACACACACTTACCGGTGCTTCCTGCTGTGTTGCCGGGGCAGCGGGTTGACGTCTACGCAATCCGCGTAGACAACGTCCGCTGCAGCCGGAAGGAGGTGTGGCTAGCAGCGGGGGTTGTCTGCGTCCTTCGCGTAGACCTTCCCCGACTGTCAGAGACCAGAGTTCCCCGCACCGGTGCGGGGAACTCTGATCTCTGACCTCTGACAGCCGGGGAAAGTATACGCGACGGACGCATACAAACCAACGGCTGCCAACTCCACCTCCTTGCGGCTGCAGCGGAAGGCGACGTCAACCTGCTGCCCCGGCTGGAAGCACCGGTAAGAGAGCGCTGAGAGGGGGAGAGAGGGGTGAGAGGGGGGTGAGAGAGGGGGAAGGGGGGAGAGTGTGTGTGTGTGTGTGTGTGTATGTTAAATGGCGGTATAGGGGGTGTGTGTGTGTTAAATGGGGGCATAGGGCATTTCTGGAGTGGCGTTAAGGGGGCATTTAATAGAGCACTCTGCCTCCTGAAATGCCTTATACCTCCCTATATGCCATTCTGCCCCATAATATGCCTTTTAACCCCCTAAATGCCAGAGTGGCATATAGGGGTATAAGGCATTTCTGGAGGCAGAGTGCTCTATACAATGCCTTTTAACTCCCTTAATGCCACTCTGCCTCCTGAAATGCCTTATACCTCCCTATATGCCACTCTGCCCCATAAAATGCATTTTAACCCCCTAAATGCCAGAATGGGATATAGGGGTATAAGGCATTTCTGGAGGCAGAGTGGCACATAGGGGGTCAAAAGGCATACCATGGGGCACAGTGGCATATAGAGGGTTAAAAGGCATATCATGGGCCACAGTGCCATATTGGGGTGGCAAGCCTGGGGGCAGATGTGCATAACTGGTTGGAAAATACAAGAAATAAAAACAAAAATAATATTTTTCTCAATCATAGCTTTTATTAAAAAAATAGTTTACATGAATTAACATTTACTGGCAAAACTTTTTTCCTTTGGGGTCGTCTTATATTCAGGCTTTTTCTTTTTTTCCTAAGTTAATATTCAGATTTTGGGGGGTCGTCTTATAATCAGGGTCGTCTTATAATCGAGCAAATACGGTAGTTACCCGACTTGTAATTGTATTGAATTTAGTAAATTGAGATTTTCTCCAACTCTCTCGTAGAGTGTAAAATTTAGGGTTTCTAGGGCAGCTGTGGGGGCCATAGGCATGTGCTTATTTTTTTCTAAGCCCCTAATATTTTTTTTCTTTTTTTTTTATGAAGTATCAATTATTTTGCACCTTGATTGAAAATGAATAAAATTCTACTTTATTTTATCAGACTCCATATTGAAATATAGAAAATATTCGAAAATTATTTGTTTATGTTTTTGAATTGTTATTATTTTTGAAAATTGTTATTATTTTTTTTTAAATCTAAAATGAAAAAAATGGTAAATTTGGATAAATTAAGTCATTACACATAAACGTCATTAAGAAACATATAACCTGCTTGTTTCTATTGGCAAGATGTCTTTATGCAATGGATTTAAAGTCTCTTTCACCCACTCCTGAAACCGGTAGACGCAGCAAAAGTGATTTGCATAATCCTTTCATCAATTGTAATGTCTCTGGATAACAACTATTGGCCTTGGGTCTTGAGTACATACATTATTAATAACATATGTTACCATATTTCCTGATGCACCGATCACAGCTTTTGTTTGCTATTAGATTTGAGAGGTAATCAAGTCGTATCTCATTTACTCCTGGGCACGGCTGATTTAGGATCGCCTATTACCATTATTCACGTCAATGTCAATGACTATGAAAAAAAACTATTCTTGTAGAAGTTGCTGATAGATGAGCTTTTTACACTCATCTTTTAAGTCATATTGTTCTTCTGTAAATATAGTTTTATGACCTTTAATGCGCACAATGGCTGGTGTTACCATTCCAAAAGCATCGTGCCCTCTCCCGCTCCAGGCATATTGTTACGTAGCAATTTAGCATGCAAACATATTGTAATACCATATGGCTCACTCATTCCTAATGCCAGATAGGGAAAAAAAGTAATCCATTTAATGTAACATTCGGAACCAGTGATGGGTAACGCATACAAAGTCAGCAGAATATGCGAGTTGGGGACGGAACTTTCATCAAACTTTTATATATATATTTAACCTCCGTTACATCATATTCTATTCATATGTTATATACGCTATCCTGGTATATTGTATTCTACGATCAAGTATTCTTTGCAACCTATCAACTTTTAGAAGTACCTTAAGGTTCTCTTATCTTTGCAACATATAACCAAAAGCATGATCTCTCTATGAATGAATGAATGAATGAATGAATGGACACACACAATCGCAGCCAAAAAGGCAATTCATTAATCCTAATTAGGTGCAACTTAATGTTGAGTTTAACATTACAAGCAATCTGTCCTATCTCTCATTTCACCCTCTTAGTTTCTCTCTCTCTTGCATTCTCATTCATTCGCTCTTTTGTCTCTGTTACATCACTAATCCTTCTCTTGCCCATGTTTATCGAAGAGCATACTTCATTCAGAGACAACATTCAAGGAAGTTGGGACCACTGCTTGATTACAGTAGGTACGTTTTAACGAGCTGGCTGTCTTGGGTGCCTTATGTTCTTCTACAGAGCTGTGGCAAATCCCCATCGAAGACAGATGGTTCCCAACTTGTTTGTATTGTGGTTCTGACCAAACCGTGGGGTTTGCCACACAAGTTCCTCATTAATGGTGTCCAGAGAAGGCTTTCAGTTGCAAGAGAGTCTCCTTGGGTTAAAAAATGAAATACAGTCCCATTGATTCAACTCCTTGGTAAGCAATATAGCCATGAAAATGTAGACGTAGCGGTAGGCTAAGTATTATATGGCCATATAGTGTGACAGAATTCCCAATATTTATGCTATTTTGTGAATGGTATTCACTGATTTCTTGCTCTGGTTTGTGTCATTGATAATTTAGATAGTTTAGTTCACTATTTTCATAGCTAGACACCTACATTTAGTAAACAAGCCTCTTTGACGAAGGTCTTCAACCCAAGAAACCTGGACACAATTGACACATTGATCTGTCTGTCATTCTGTAAATGATGATTCTCAATGTTGGCAAAAATAAACAAAACGAGCCCTATGGTAAGCTACTTCAGACCTTACAACCAGTATTAACCAGTAAAGAATAGTATAGGGACTGGGAAGGTTCCACCCAGACAGAGAAACTGCATTTTCCACAATTTGTTGAAAAAAAAGCCCCAAATAATTGGGGTCCTTGCCATTACACGCTAATTCTTATATTTTTTTTCAGAGAAGGCCGGTAATATTTTAACATTTAATATTTCTTGGTTTGTAGGGTATTTCAAGGCATTATTTTTGGTGGAAGCTTTGAATTGAATGAGTTTTAAGTGAACACCTGAGTTCTGCAATTCCTGGAACACCATTGTAAGCTGCATCAGATACCACGCAGGAGAGTCCTGACTCATTGAGTTACTGGGTTCTCTTAAGTTCTTTTCCATGAAATGCTTAAGTATAAATTTAGAAAAAGCCATTAGGGAATCAGGCACATGTCCCCCCTTCATCCTTACCCCAACTAAGTGGTCTAGTAATTAAAGTTCTATTGATATTACTATAAAGGCAGAACTGATTGCTATCTAATGACATTCCCGTAATATGTTTCTCCAATCAAATCAGGCCAGAGCTGTAAATTTTGCACACAATTCAGTTCCTCATTATCTTAAAACGCCTTCTTCTAGTTAATTATTATCAAAGTTATGGTCATGGCTGAATGTAAAAACAGACAGAGAAAATTAATGAACTTGGACAACATATATATATATATATATTTAATATTTCTGGAAACATAGTTGATACATAGATTCTAGTGAAAAATTCTATTATTCTAACAATTAGATTTTAAATATTTCATTTCTCTAAAAAATGTAATTTGTCTCAGGTAAATGTGGGCTGCTTTTCTTTTTTCTTAATCTTATTATCTGCTAAATTTTTGTAATAGTAGAAATGGTCGATTTTCATATAAAAAGAATTCAAGCATTTCAGCTAAAACAGTAAAGTACTAAATAATGCAGGCCGAGGGATACGCTTGAAGCTCCATCATTATCCCCAAGTAAGACTCGTTATTCAGCCATATAATTGGGTAGCAGCCACGTTTCTTTTCCTTTTTAAGGGTCAACAGCCCTTTCACCCTTAATTTATTTACATGTTATGCTGTTTCTTATTTTGTAACTTGTTTTCTACATCGTATTCTGATTTGTATCAGTAGGCCTAAGGCCCAAGGCCAATTCTTCACTGTCCGGTAAACATTTTCCCGATCAGGTGACAAATATTGTGAACTTCCTAAGTTCAAGCTGTGAAAGTGTGCTGATTGTCTCCATATACGAAGTATCCTTGTGAAGGCTACATATTTACCCTGGTACTTTTCGACAAGAGAGGTGGACTTTCTCGCTTGGATTAAAAGGTTCAGTATGGTGTGTGATGGGTTAAGTTTTTAAAGATCAGGGGCACTTCTATTCACAAAAGCTGCTAGTGCTTGTGCAAAAAAGTTTGCCCCAGGAAACTTCACGTCAGGCAAAAGACCAATTCGCAATTTTACTAAACCCATGCATGCCCTCGCCTGCAACTCGCAAAATGCAGATGACTTGTTTTGCGAGTGTTAGCATGGAAGGGCATGAGACTGCAGCCAATTCTGGACTGTTGAACTAACCCCCTCATTTGGCTGACCATGCAACTTCTTTTTGCCACCTGACTTTTTTTGCATTTACTTACGTTCAACCAGATTAAATCAAAAATATTTGTGCCGCAACAGACACTTGGAGAATGCTCTTATGTATGAATAGCAATGGCCAACATATCTCTAAACCCTATCCAAAGTTGAGCGTGGATCGGCTACTTACCTATTTTACATGTTTGTAGCACATTTGCATCTACAAAGTTTTTTCTTTGTCCTAGGGCTCTTGATGACTTATGACGTAAACACGCCTAAGACTCTTGCTGACAATATGACAACAAACTTCCTAACATTCCATCTAAGCTTCTGATTCTGTGGTTTTAGAATATGGTCTCTTGTTCTAACGTTCTTCATCCTTTGAAATAAACTTCCCTCCTGTCCTTTGATTAATCCTTTTATATATTTAAATGTTTCACATCCTCTTTTCCAAACAATTGAATTAACAAATGTTTAACAGGAGAACCGAGACAAACGTTTCCAGTGCTTCTAATTCTGAAATATTTATAAGCGCTGGCTGGATCCAGACGAGGACTATTTCGGTGGGGTTTTTTTTCACAGAATTCCCCGGAGATAGAAACTCCTCAGTCTGTGCGTTGAGTTTTACATGTCGGAAAATACACTAAAAAAGGACACTAAAAGAGCATTTTGATTTCTGACGACCATCGCTATTTTACATCTCTCCATCATGGTTTTCGCGTGATCGCTGCGGCATCTGTTTATTTACCAATTAAACGTGTTTCTTACTGATAAATTAAAAGCATTTCTAATTAGATGTGATAATTAAGCTATCAATCTATGTTACTGAGCTATAACCGGAGAGTAATTAGTTATTGATACAGAAAGAGCTTTGTTTGGGCAGATTTAAGTTTCCCTATACAACGTTTGCAACGTATTAAACTTAACCCCTTAATGACAAAGCCCGTACATGTACGGGCTAAAAATGCATTGTTTTTAATGGGTTTAGGGGCCGCCCATTGTCCTTAAGGGGTTAAAGCAGTAGCCTCACTAAGAACATCCAAGTAGATTTTTTTTCCCGGTGGTTAGTAATATTTTTTTTCCCTATGTGTTCTATGTGAGCTATGATTGTATGAAAATCAGTTTTATTAATGAGCTGTACCATTTAACCCCTTAAGGACAATGGGCGGTCCCTAAACCCATTGAAAACAATGCATTTTGAGCCCGTACATGTACGGGCTTTGTCATTAAGGGGCTAAAATCAATTTTAAATAACATATAAAGGGAGCAAAACCTTTCTTGCCGCTGCTTAAACTTAAAAAAATAAATAAAATAATCTTTTCTATATATATATGCTTTGCAATGCTCCTCTTCATTAGCGTTTCTTTAGGCAGAAAATATTTTTAGAGCCTCGTTTGCTAGTATTTAGGCTTTTTTTTTTGAGACTTATCTTGTCACACCTAGCAGCGGTCCATGTCAGGGTCGGACTGCCGAAGACGGGGCCGACCGTGGCGCTTTAAGGCTGGCGGCCTCCTGATCATGTAAGTGTGGCCGATGGCTCGATATGCCCGATTCTGCCGCTGGAGTGGAAAGCGGGCTTCCAAGCTGCTATTATGAGTAAACAGAGGGTAGATAATAAATCTTGCTGATGCCAGTCAGACTTCCAGCCCATTGATAATGAATTGGCAAAAAGGCTTGAATGAAGCGGCTGAGGAGAAAGCTCATTGCTGCATTACACACATGGCGGGAAGACAGTCGCCATGTCCAAGGAATGATCAATATTTCAAGGGAAGTCTCATCTTCTTTGAGAAGAAGATCGTCGGAGCATACCGTCATGCCGTTATCATCCAAGCCTTTCTTTTTTATAGTCACCAGTTTTTCCCGTCTTGTAGTTTTACAGGGGACTTGTCAATATCAAAGGTAGCAGGTGTCTAAAATGCATCCATTGCCTGCCAAAAGCAGAACAAATTGGGGATTTGCTCGCGCGGCAGGACACCTGCCACGATCCAGAAGTGTGAAATGATGTTGAGGAATTTAAATAGGACCTGTCGTTCCTTTCACTATGCAGAAGAGCAGCTGATTCTGTGTTTGGCCAGAACGAGCAAAATAGGTTTCTCATAAGGCTGCAGTTCAATTATTTCGTAGAGGGATCTTACCCTTTTCATGAAATCCTCGGAATGTCGCAGCTAAACATTTTCCACGTTAAATCCCCTTTTCTGCTTTTATTGGGTCACTCGATGCACGCCCGGTGTCTTTTCAGACCTGGCCCGGTTTCGTTATGGTTGTTACTACAGACTAATTAAACATTTAATCAGGAAACCACGGCTAACATGGAACACTTGGAAACGGTTACACGGAACAAGAAACGGGCTACAAGTGTCCTCGCTTTACTGTCTTCTTCTGCGGCACAATTGAGCTGATATTGTAGGACACCATTGTTTGTTCTTCAGACAGACCATGCATTGTACAGTAGGGACAGAAACCCATGGTAGACGCACAAGACCCTACTGGACAAATCCATAAACTCATTAAATAACGAGAGCAAATGTAACCCATGTAATGCTTTTTAAAAAGAAACTCTTGACTCTGGGATGGAACCATAATGACTATCTTTTATTCAGTGTTGATGATGACATCAATGACTTTAATGAAGCTTTGATGACATCAACTTTACTACATATGTTTTCCTCCCTGGGATTTCCCAGTGAAGATTAGAGATGGGACCTGAAGACCTGAAGATCTTGTTTTCACACAAAGTTTCCTTTTACATCATGTGTAGCCACTTATCATGGTGGGATGTGACGTCGGCATCTGAAGGTTCTGCACAGTTCCATAGGCAATTGCATATCGGCCAGCTTGATATGAGCGCACATCACACTGGACCTCCAGAGAAATTGTGCTTTATTCCTCGGTCTACACCATAAAAAAAGACAAAATAGTCCAATATTAAGTCATCAGGAGCCGCGTCCTGGCCATGCGCGTGGACGCATTCCTCTTGTTTGTAGAGACCTTTGTTAAACAAAAGCTCTTACTGCGAGCATCTGTTAGTTTCTGACCTGGCAGAAAGATTGGTTTGGTCATTAAGACGCTGGTATCCTCTGCGGGAGATACATGGTTTAGGAAGGGAGATTTGGCAGATAACTCTCACACCTTTATTACGCTGGCTACACTCTTTGATTTTAAGGAAGCGACCAACTGCATGTAATTAAATTCGGCTCAGATTGATACATTTTTTTTAAAAAAATGTTAATTATTGTAGCTATAAAGGAAATATAAATCCGAGACAATGTTCTATTTATATGCGTAAGAAAGATGCTATATTTTTGCTGCGCAGAATAACCTTGAGCTTAAATAATAACTTAACTCCGTTCTAGCAGATTGGCCGGCAGATGTATCAGATCTATAAGGTAACATCGTACGTCTCTCATCACCCAGACAGTCGGCACCAATTTTTCACTGAAATCACACATTTTTCATTTACTTTTTTTAATGATGTCTAATCATTTTAGTAATAGCGTACACATAAGTGTAAACTGGATCATGCAGCTCAATTATACATAATATTAATTGAAATGGTTGATTATTTTTTTTCATATACTTTCATTTTTATGAAGTTTTATTAGAAATTAATTTTTCGTAATTGTAGCTACATAGCGGCTGGTTTCATATGGATAACTTGTTTTTCATTTATAATAATAATAATAATAATAATTATTATTATTTTTTTTTATATTTTTTTATTAATTATCCTTAGCGATAAGTCTTTAATAATAATAATAAAAAAAAAAAAAAATAGAAAAAAAATAAAAAATAAAAAAATACAATTAATCTTTATTGTTAGCTCATACCGACCTAAAACATGTGTTTGATTACATTGTCTTGATCTAGCGCATTTTGGCAGTGAGGCCTTTTTGTTAATGACGCCAGATGATCCTATTTTGTGGAACCAACCCTAGTACCTTCCTCTGACACATTGTCCCCGCGGTGGTGCTTGTCGTTAGGTATTCATGGACCGTGTTGAATATGAAGCAACCTTGTTATTATGTTTATGTTTTTTTTGTTAAAAAAAAAGTCATGTTTTTGGATCTCGTGATGATGTCCTCGTGGCGAAAAAAATAAAATAAAAAATCCCAGTTAGAAGCTGCAAGTTTATGCCTGTAATTTATTAGACTGCCTGCCACTTCTTGGGAGAAAATGTTCTCGCTTCTGACGGGGGAAGGCTTTTAATTATTAGCTGGCAAAGACTTTAGGTGCAGATGTGCTAAATGTTTTAAACAGTCGGTAATGCCTATTGCCATGTCACCTACTGGGGACACTTGTAAACCATTAGCTGCGTGCACATCGATGCGTACCTGGCATACGTCAAGCGTGATTAAGCATCACAATGAAACATTTCTAATCCAGATCATTCCTCTGTAGGAATCATTCACGCACGCAAACTTTAAAGAAACAGCTACTCATTTTTGTACAGGGTGGTAGATAGTCTCTTAGCCCCCCATATTCCCAGTGTCCCTATAGTGTGGGCTTAACACTCTGCAGGGTAACCTGGCTCCACTTGTTTTGGCTTCATAGACATACCCGGCAACTTGTGGGCTACGGCTACCCGGAGCCTACCCTGGCGGGGAGAGGCCAGGACTCCCCACAGGCGTCACGGGCGGTCCCACTGACGTTGGTGGTCGGTCCCGCTGATGTAGGTGGTAGGTCCCGCTGATGTTGGTGGTAGGTCCCGCTGATGTAGGTGGTAGGTCCCGCGGACGTTGGTGGGCGGTCCAGCTGATGTCGGGGGCATTGATGCTGACATCACGGGCAATACCTCCTCTTAAAAGGGAAATGGGTGGGGAGTGGGGTGTGTCAGCACCCCCTGGTATGTTCATAGCCCACTTAACGTTGATATTCAACCTATAGAAAGTATAGGTTGGTTTCTTTAAATTCACCTCTCTGATTGAATGATGCATTATACCGGGACATCTTAGCCTTCCTGGCAAAAAAGGCTCACTAGGACTAGCCCAGGCCCGGACTGGCCATCTGGCACACTGGGCAAATGTCTGGTGGGCCGCTGGTTGATAGCACCCCTTACTTATGCGATCATCCATGCCACTTTTGGTGGCTGCTGGCCTTAAAGAGCCAGGGCCACTAAATCATCCCCAGCCCTAAAAGGGTTAGCCCTTTATAAAACACAGTTTAGTTGTGAGCTGAAAGTTTGACTTTTTATCTTAGTAAATAAGAACCTTTGATAAGAGGCAGGGATAGAACTTTGTAAACCCGCTTAGGCTTAATCCGGCCCCGACAGAGCAATCTAAAGGTGACGGTTAAATGAAATCGTGAGTTCTTTATCGCGTTGGATTTAATATCACTCTATTTCAGGCAACGTTCCATTCAAATCTATAGGTGTTTTGCTAATGAATGCGCAGAGTCTCATTAGCGGAATAATAAATTGCAGGATCGTTTTAGAGATTCCAGTAAGACGATCTTTGCGGAAATAAATGGGGGCATGAATGGAGCAGCCTTCGCGAAGTTATTATGGTTGCAATCATTTTTATTGACACCTTGATCCAACAAAGCAAACGTGGAGATAGATCTTGCCGAACGCCTTTATTCCCCCGCTGCCGAGAATTGCTTATAATTGCAGTGCACCTTAGTGGCGTGCATTGGCCTTGCAGATAAGAAAAGGATTCGGAGATAAAAAACAATTTTAAATGTCACTTGTGTGGTGTCTACTTTTTTTTTCAATAACTGGCAATTTTGAATAATAATAATAATAAAAAAAATGTTTTTGGAAAAACATTGAGATTGAATGGGTTAAAATATAAAGGGGCCTCAGTCTTGGATCCTTACCGGAGACTTGGAAATAAATCATTTTCTTTAATGCAAATGTCGTATTTGGTTGGTTTATTCCCACGACCTACAAAAATAAAAAAATTCAATACATGATTGTGGTTTTTTTTTGGGGGGGGGCAGTGGCGTATTCTGATTAATGCCAACTAGGACTAGGTAAAGGTCGGGAGATCCAGGGAAGTGGCAGCCCCCCTCTGGCGACCTAACAGGAAGCCTAATCACCCTATTGGACGGTCAGGTTCCACTAGCCAATGGGGTGCTTAAAAGGGAGATCACCAATCTTCCCAACTGGCCCAATAACGCTATGGAGGGCTTTGGCGAGTCAGCAGAGTTCTTCATAGTTTCCTTCCGCAGGAAGAAGAAGACCTTCCGTGGAGGTCCACCTAAGGTAGCACCAAAGGTAGACACTGTTTGTGGGTTTATTGTCTCATAATACTTATTTGTTGTGTACTGAATATGGTTGTTATTTCCAGGTTATTCGGGATACAAACTTTAACCTCTAGACCACTCTTGCCCAGTCTTCTTCATGGACACTTTAGGAAGTTATGACTCACAAAACGAGACTAGGCCTTCAAGAATACCTGGTCCTCAAGAACCTACATTCACGATTTTGTTCTGCGGAACTGTCTTTGTTTCAACCAATCATCTAAAAATGAGATCGAACTTGAGCCTTTAAGAAACATTCTTTTCGGTGACCTCCATTAACGTGACGCGTACATCGGATTCCAGAAGCAGGGCGAGAGAAACGAGGGTATCTCTGTTGAGTTTGCTAAAGCTACAGATTATCATGTCCTCTTAAGCCAGCTTTAGATAGGAAGACTATTTTTTATTCCGAAACTTCTCCCTGCATGAACACAGATTAATAAACCTAACTATATTTATCCCGATACAATCTGACAGCTCTGCAGTAAGTAGGGCTCTGATCAGCCCTGCTTCTATACGGCAGCGAGTTGCTAATTCACCCTTCATTTGACCTTGTAAAACCTCGACACGGGAGCTCACTTGTCCAAATAAGACCAGAAGGAAAGGTTGAGGCTGCAAATGAAATTCTGCATCGCTGTGAAATTACCGCTTAGATGTGAAATTACTGCTGTGTTATTAAGTACGTACATAGGGAGACATAATGTGATGTAGAAGAGGAGATTTAACCGTTGAAGAGCTGCATACAAATCAATCAAACCAAAAAAAAATCAAAATAAAAAAAAATAATAAAAAAAATATATATTTATATAGAATGGATTCGATATAGAAACATAGTATCTGCCGGCAGATCGGCCCCATTCGGCCCCCTTCTAGTGGCTCGTTTCTCCTGCTGTAAAGATTCAAACCCTAATCAGTCGTGGGTCTCGTCTTAGATTCAGGAGCAGTATGTCTATCCCATGCATGTTTAATACCCCTCACTGTATTACCCTCTACCACTTCTGCTGGGAGGCTGTTCGCTCTTATCTTCCACCCTTTCAGTAAAAGATATAGAAGACTGCTATGAATTCAGCTTTTTCCAGATGATTGAAGAACCCATCAGATGACGGACATTTTTCTCTTCTAAGTCAACAAGAAAAGCCCTTTGCATGCCGCAGCTGTCGTTTAAATGACTTGCATGTTCAGGCCCTTTAACCTACGGCTTTCTGTGTCTCTGCCTCTGTCCCTCTATGGAGAACTACAAAGCGTTTTTATGTAAAACGCTTCTCGGGCACCTTTGACCTATACTAAGCTGTAAAAACAGTTTTCCAGCCCAAGTATAGGAAATGATTGAATTTGTCCCCTTGCCCCCGCTGCGTTAAATATGTATAGCTGGATTCAACGCGAGCGGCGGATCGTACAGCGAGGTTAACATATTCCGCTCGCTGTCATCCGGAAGATGCCGAAGATCTGACCTCCGTGTACCCCTGGTAGTGAGTGAGGTTTAGAGGCGGCTTTTAGAAATCTGAATTTTTAAAGCCCTGCTCAGAAGTCCTTCTCCTCTGAACCGAGCCGCGTGAAAAGAAGACTTAAAGGAACATTTCGCTGGAAGAAAGGCGAAAGTCGGCGGAGGGCCGATTAGACTCCTACGGTTTACTTGTTCCTTGTCTTTGTGAAGCCTTACATCAAAAATGTCCTCCTCGAGTATATAGACCTATTTCTTTGGTGAATACATTCCTGCTTTGGCCGAGTTATCAATAAGAAAATGACTATTTTTTCCAGTTATCGCATTAAAGCGTTTCAGCCTTGGCCATGAGCGCGGCAACCGGGACTAATGAGGTAGTTACAATGTATTCAGAACAGATTGTGTGAAACCTCTTTCCTTGGGCCTGACATTCTGAAACGGTGAGTACATCCCGGCTGACGCCTACAGGAGATCCTGGAGAGTTAAGAGTTATCACAGCAGTTTGGAGGTATACAGCAAATCAATAACAATAGCAAATTTACGTCATTCCCCATCCAAATTACCTCCCTACCTGGGGGACCCTTGATGGAGGTAGCGCTACCCCTGAAGTGCAGAGTGGGGGTACCGGTGCTTTTAGTTGGGGTACCTATGCTGTACCTGTCCTTATACACAGATCGGAGCATCTGCTGTATCCGGTGTAGTCTGGCTTTAGATCTCCCAGGCTGGCCTTATCACTCTGCAGAATGCAGGCAGCTTCTTCTGTACACTGGTTTCAAACTCCTACGAAGCAGCCTGGGAAAGAGCGATTCACTTTCTATTGGCTGAAAGTAAATGTCCGCTACACTCTATGACCTGGAATGCTGTATCTATGGTAACGGGATGTATATTGATAAAAATGTAACATCTTTGGTTCGGAAATACTCTAAAAATGTGTAAATTTTTGTAATCATGCCGAACAGGACTTGTTTTACATGTTAACTATACATGATGCAGAGTCAGGCAGGTTCTTCTACAGCAGAAGCTCATTGAAATTGGACCCTCATCATGTATAGTAAGGTGAAGGAGCTCAAACACTCCTGCAAGCTCCCCTCCCCGTCAACTCTCTATTTAGTGAACAGGCCCCTATGTTTCTCGGGATAGCTCGTGCTTTTTCTCTACGGATCTCAAGATGAGTAAATTACATGAATATTAAAGATGGCATTTTTTTCCTCTTCAGCTATGATTATTTATGTAGCAAAAACCTAAACTATTCTATAGACTCAAATAACAAATGGAAAAGAGACTATTATCCGAATATGTTTAATGCCAAGGTATGGGTTTTCAGTGTCGTACTAGTAGACACCCCAACATTCTAGATTCCCAGGTCCTCGTCATACTAGCACAGGTGGATCATTTGTTGGATCAATCATTGTGACACAGGCACCTGCGCTGATAAAAGAGCCACCTGTGCTCCAATAAGAAAGCCCTCGAAAAACCTGGCCCATTCCATCATCTTCCAGCCAGTTCCCAGAACCCATTTGCCCCGGAGATATCCTGCAGGCCAAATGGCTCTGAATTAAATACTTATTTGAATTGCCAAATGATTAAGCACCCCGGCCCATAACTTCAGTAACAAATATAGCAGAATTTGTGAGAAGCCAAAAAAAAAATATTATTAACAGATCTTAAAGAATTCTGAAAAAGAATACATTTATTTATAGAACAACCAGCTAATTATAATAAGGATAACGGAACAATTACCCTAAATCAGAACAATATATAATTTGAAAATAAGATCAGGTCCTTTCGATGACTTTGGTTAAGAAGAAGGACAGTCAAAAGTGTCCAAGTATTGAACTAAATCCCTCGAGAGATCACCAAGAATATTCCGTGTTCTAGATCACTTGTTGTCTACCGCAGATCTAGAATAATCGATGTTACGTCAGTGGTCAGGAAGACCGCTAGAATCATTAATGAAGTCCCTTTTTTATGTTTATGGCCATCATTCTCCAACGTTCTCCTCTCCCCATCAATGAGATCTCTTTATTTGTTAGAACAATAAAGCTAAAATCTACAAAATGTTCCATTTTCAGATGTATTTCTTTCTAACAGGTAACTCATCATGGCGGCCATATTGTTTTGTTATCTGCCGTTAAACAAAGATCAGTTACTCATAGCGCTGCGCAATTTGTTGCCTCTTAATTAATAAAAGGTAATAATAATAATAATAATAATAGTAATTTCCTTCCTAATACATAAAACCATATCTGTGCTTCCTTCACCATGCACCCCTCTTATATACCCCTCTCAACATTGGGGGTCTCTGTCCAGGTCTCTGTCCCTGCTCATATCGTGAGCTCAAATTTCTTTTGGATTCTTAACGAACTCCTTCAAGCACTAAATGAGTTAGATATACAATGTTACAACCCAACAAGGTAGTAGATAAGTGGAACAGCCTCCCAGCAGAGGTAGTGGAGGCTAATACAGTGAGGGGATTTAAACATGCATGGCATAGGCATGACTGATTAAGGTTTGAGTCTTTACAGCAAGAGAAACGGGGGCCGAATGGGGCCGATCTCGTTTTATGCTGCTATGGAGGCTTAATTAACTATTAAAAGGAAGTACTGAAGGAGGAGAGAATAATCCAAGCACTTAATGACCTTTCACAAAATGTGTTAGAAATCATCCGATGTGTATTTGCTTCCCGAATAAACATTATGAGCTTCTGCGTGTCTTTCGGCAAAGAGCCGCGTTCCTCCTCTTACAAACCCATCAAAAACCAGCAGCGTTCAAGATAAGAACAAATAACATTTAGAACAACAATGGAACTTTGTCAGAACTTAGCGCGGTGTTCTCATTATAAATAGCTGTCAATTATCCCCCATTGTCAGCTCAAAGTGATGCTTTATCAACGCCTCCAGCTGTGCCGAAAACAGGCGTCTTCTTTTTTTTTTTTGCCATCCGAGGAACACCGACCTGCTTTTTTAAGGTCGCTTTAAATATAACGCTCTGAAAGCTCCCCGCGCCCCGTCGGCGCGGCTTGCTCCGATCTAAGCTGTGATAATAAAATATTGTTTGTTTGCGCGGCTGAGAATGTTAAAGGGTAAGGATCACATAGGCGTTGGAAGGGGTTAGCAGGGGAACGGGGAGGTGTGTGTTGGGAAAGCGGCTCAAACAGCTGCCGAAACTGCCAGGCGGAAAAAAAAAAGAGATCTAATGGTTTGGAGGGCACATATTTCTCATCTGACATTATCCTCGTGGAGCGGGAGCTGTCAAAGTGTTGGTCTCTCTGATTTTTTGTCTGGTCGCATTAATGTTCTCCCTGTCACGCTAATTTGTTTACAGATTGACTCGTTCCTCCCAATTCAGACAAATCAGCATCTTATCTTCCTGAAGGCATCGCAGTGTCCCTTCATGCATACCGAGCACGTGAAAAAGAACCCTACATACATTAATCGCTTCAACGCTGGCTCTGCAGCGCCATGTCGTCTCTGATGATTATCAAAGGGAACCAAGAAAAAAAATCGTGGGATTCCAGAATAAAATACCTCATTATAGGTAGAAATGTACTAACACAATTTGGGGTGGGAATGGTGGACCTGCTGGTTGTGTTAGAGGTCTTCAAGGCTTTGGTAGATAAGCTGACGCTCTTAGAACATCATAGGGGCATTTAACATACAGTTTGTTAAGAACTTATGGTTATCTATGCCTGTTTCATGCACGTGATGAATTGTTTAGTCATAGCGGGTGTGATATATAGATCTTTTATCATGAGAAACCTATGTTCCTCCATGGAATCCTGCTGCTGCTGAACTTTCATTTTGAAGTTCTGCCCTTGAATGTCACCTAATGACACCATTTTGGGGTGGAAATGGTGGGTTTTGTGAGGGATCCTTGAGGCTGTGGTAGAGATCCAATGACTCTAGGGTGTCTCTGAGTGTCAAAAGAGACATTTAATAGACAATTCCTTAAGAACGTGAGGTTGTCTATGCCCATTTCATGCATGAAGGTGGGTGCGATACAAAGACCTTTTATTCTACAATGCCCGTGTTCTTCTATGGAATCCTGATGCATGCGCCTTTTGATTTCAAAGTTCTGCTTGTGTGTTTGATTAGAAATATCACTTGGCTTGTTAGACATTTTAGAGGGTCTCAGAACATCACAGGAACACTAAATACAGAGTTCCTTAGGAACTTAAGGTTGTCCATGACTGTTTTATTTTACGATAGTTATGTCTTTCTATGGAATCTTGCTTTATCGGCTCATCGGTTTTGAGGTTCTGCCCATGAAATAACACTTAGCTAACACACTTTTCAGGACTTATGGGTTTTGTTAGAGATCCTCAAGGCTTTGGTATAAATTCACTGAATCTAAAGGGTTTTAGAACATCATGGGGACACTTAATATACAGTTCTTTAAGAACTCCAGGTTGTCTATGCCTGTTTCATGCACACGGGGGGTTGTTAATAATTTCGGGTATATTATACCTTTGATCTTCTACACAATCTTGCTGTATCTACCTTTTGATGACAAAGTTCTGCCCATGAATGTTTAGAAGTATGACTTGAAACTATGAAACGATGGTGTCCACCTCTCTAGTAACGACATACCTTCCATCCAGCAAAACTTCCAACAGGGAGTTTGCAGCAAATGGTTCTGCTTGACGAGCTCAGAATCGTAATTAGAACACTCCTTTCACGCATTTCGCCAAACATGGTAAATGTGAACGTCTTATCAAACTGTCCGTTACTTTGTAGACATTCGGCTTCTGAAAAGGCCTCGCGTTGGCATTTCATTGTATGCTCTTTGTATGTCAGCTGGCATTAATGAGTAAAATGCACGGAATTAAGGAGATAATGTTAAAACTCGCGGTTGCCTTAACTTACTGTATTTAGTGACTTTTGTTTCATTACGATAAGTCTTTTTGCCCACGGAGTGACCAGAAGTGGACGGTGTTCCCATCCAATAATAAATAATCCCTTCGACCAAACTGAAGAAGAGCAAACCTTTGTCTTTTTTTTTACAATGCAGATCAATTGCCAATTTACCGGATGAATGGGTAATGTTTAAGTGCTCGGAATCTTGCCAAAAAATGTGTAATAATTTTAACCCATTTTATTGCATTTTGGGAGATTTAACTCGGTCAGTGCCAGGTGGACTGGGTATTACCAACCCATTTGACAGTAAAAGGTTTTATTTTCCTTTAAAAGCAAAGCGTCATTAGGAAGAAGCCAATTCCAATGAAATGTCCGTTCTCACAGATCTTGAAGACCCTTCGGTCCAACTTAACCC
Organism: Spea bombifrons; assembly: GCF_027358695.1. Taxonomy (NCBI): domain Eukaryota; kingdom Metazoa; phylum Chordata; class Amphibia; order Anura; family Pelobatidae; genus Spea; species Spea bombifrons. The sequence continues at coordinate 3,982,070 of NC_071096.1, forward strand.
TTTGAGGGTCACGAGGCCGAAGACCCAGCTCATATATTTGTAGTAGTCGGGCGAGGGTTTGCGTTGAGACTTGGGCTGATGCCGTAAGTGCCGAAGACTTCATTAAAAGTCAAGCGACATCTCTTCTTTTATGGTTTGGATACTGAGGGCTAGGAGAAGAGGCTCATCCTACTCTAATTTCATACTAACGTTGAGTTTACAGGGTCATTAATTTATCGTAAATTAGTGTCCCCGAACCGCTCGTAATTATGCAGAACATTCCTTGGTAACTATGTTATTTAAATCAATTTAAAATGCAACAAAGCTGTTTAGCCCGGGAATTAATATCATCTTGTCTAAAAGGACTTGTCACAAAATACGTGGCATGGCCCCCTCATTAAAAGCTCTGTAACGTACCCGCTCTAGGTCGAGGACCGCGAGCATCAAAGGCGAGTCCTGGCTTCCGTAGAATGTGAATGTTAGAACTATACAAAGGGTCCTTGGTATTTATTGTCTCCCACGTGAGCTCCACAATTATTTTAAGGAATATTAATCACATAGAAGGGGATTCATTATTCTCAGTCGTTCCTATTTCTGAAGCAGGATTTTTAATCATCTCAAACGGCCAAACTGGGCAAAAAAATGTCTCCCATGTCTAAAAAATGCTGGTTCTTGACACCAAAACACAAAGATGGATGAAAACATCAGGTTTCTGTGATTACGCCTGCAGGATCATTTTTTTTCATTTATTGGCCAGTAGATATAATAATGTATTCATTTAGTTGGGGTCATGATGTCAATATCTTGACCAATAAGAATTAGTTATCATATTCCGTAGAGGGGCCAACAGTTCAAAATCGGTTGGGATAGGCCCTATAACCAGATTTCTGTTGGATGTATGTTTTGGAACTGCACATGCGCTAAAAGGGCAGATCATGTGATGCTATCATGAAGACTGTGGTGTGATGTCATCTACGCAAAGCAGGCAAACCTTTTGATGACATCACATACTGTTCAGTTCCTCGTTTAAGTAAACTTTTTAACTGCTAAGTTGGTCGGTATGTATATCTTCACAACCAGTGCCCCCTACAACTCAACGGGGGGGAAAAAGCCAAGCTTTTCTCTAATTAAACCGATGGTTTTTCCAAGGTCAAAAATCTATAATGTGTTTTTAGATTACAATAATTTAAAATGTACTTCATTCTTTTAAAAATTCCACCTGCCTGTATGCAAATAAACCGCTTTAAAGCTTTGCAAAGCATTGCTCCCGCCTTGACACGCAAAGGTTAATAGCATTGTAATCTGATAATAATGACAAGAGCTGATATACATTTAAATACCCTGATTACCTGCTAATTGCCAGATTACTCCTATAGTTTGATAGGCATTGTAATTGTGTATTGGTAAAGCAACCCGGAACTCCGCGGTACTGAAAAAAGGGCAATAAAACCTAAATAGTTACAACATTATATATATATATATATATATATATATATATATATATATATATATATATATATATATATATATGTTTATTTTTTTATTATTTTTTTTTTATTTTTTTTATTTATTTTTTTATTTATTTTTATTTTTTTTCTCATATATGTCCCTTATTTGGAAAACATCATCAACCTTATACAGCCAATTTATTTTTGATATTGTGATAGTACAAACTCTGTTACATATTTTGTTATTTATGTTTTTTTTTAAAAAAAATCCACCGCTTTACAAGGAAAATCACTATAGGAATTTAGGTTAAGTAGTAGCAAAAAGTCTGAAAATAAGCTCATCGTGTACCTTTCACCTGAGCCAGGGGCGCCCAACGTGCGGCCCTCCAGCTGCTGCAGGACTACATCTCCCATACTCCTCAGCCAGCCCCTTAGCTGAAAGAGCATTATGGGAGATGTAGTCCTGCAGCAGCTGGAGGGCAGCAGGTTGGACGCTCCTGACCTAAGCCATCGGAACTCTTTATCGCGTAGTGATGACTGTAAAAATACCTGCGGTCATCTCCATAACACATCACTCTCAAGATTAAACTGAAGTCTTCTCCCAAAGCCGGGTCTCTATCATGGTGGTAATGAGCTGCCATCTGCAATATCAAGAAGAACATTCCATAACAGAACAATATGATAAAAATGAGCTTTCTGATCCCGGATCTGGTATCTGTAGATGGTGCTGTTGCACAAAAGAGTAAAAGAATTAAAGAATTCAAATCACGAGTGTAAATCTAATTTCTTAAATGCTAAAGGGCCTCTCCTTGTTCGTATTATGACTGCAATGAGCAATAGCAGGTCCTTTATGATATAATGCCGTAAACCGGTCAGCCGAAAAAAAACCCTACTGAAAGTTTCCCCTGGAACGGTGATCATATTTTATTCAGCATTTCATATACGATCATTAAAATGAAGTGTCTGCTTTCCGTTTTCAGACAGGGCTATTGTAGCTCACAAAATGTTTCTTGGTAGTAACGGTCATCATTTGCAGTCAAAGGGTTTATTCCCTTGATGATCATAATCATCCTATATCAGGATATATCGCTATTAAAGATATCGCCATTCAGGTTAAGCTTCCTAATGTGATGCTCTTTGTTGTGCTTTTGTTTTTGTTTAGGGAATTGTCTGAATCTTTCACTCCAAATGCACCAATTTCTGATCATTTTGGTCAATTGTGTCTTATATTCTAAAATCATCGATGATTTTGTGAAATTATATTATTGTCACTTGCAAGTCAACTCGCAGATTTGCTAATCTGCACGTTGTTTGCGAGGGCATACAAGTGCCTGTGACTTTACATTTTGCATGTTACAGGTGATGGCATGCAAGGTCATTGTGGCCTTGCATGTCCTCGTCTGAAATTCACAAAATTTGAAAGTCACATTCCCGCCCCCAGCAACATCAAAAATTAATAAAATCAACACGGTCCTATATGCCCCCATTCCCTCCATTTCCCAGGTCCTACACAGACCGAAATGTTGTATCCTTTTGGCCAATCCCAGGAGCTGAAATGAATGCCTGAAGAATACAAAGTGTCTCTTTTTTGATATTTGCAACTTAAATAACTCGCAGCGCCTGCTTCTAACACAGTTCCTGAGTGTAACAAACGAGACACGGGGAGAAATGGTGTGTTTATCGGCTTTGAATGCCACCATCCGTGGCCAGCCTTGAAGAAGCCGTCGCTTTTATGCGTAGATTTTGTGCATTGGATGGGAATGTAATTGAAGGACATAAACTGTCACCGAGTGACAAATGGTATGTCCATTCAAGCCAACACACCGAGCCTAACTCTGAAGGGTAGCATGAAATAATATCTATCAAAGTTCCGAATTCCAACATGAAGACACAAAGATGCATTCCTAACAGTGCCAAGTGTGAGTGTTACAAAGGGTTAAACCCATTAAATGCTATCAGTGGCACTTAAAGGGGCACTCCGTCACCATATGCACCTTGATTCATATGTTTTTTGTACCACAAAGCTATAATTCAAAGGAAGAATATGTAACATGTTGGTTTTGTATCACATGAAGCATTGTATATACGGACATCCACCGGAGGTTCACTAGAGGACAGGAGAGACGAAGCAGGGCCTTTCTAAACAGACAAAAAATAAAATCTAAAATAAACAAATAAATAAATAAATATTGGGAGTCTAGTTATGCCGCGTGACATCATTGGCATCAACAATGTTTAAGAGGACCCCAAAGAGATTTTGAGCCATATCACACTGGGAACAGTGCAAAAATGCAGGGGGTTATTACTATATACAGCTCTGGGGGTACTTATTTCTGTATACAGTGCTGGTAGTTATTACTGTATACAGTGCTGGGGGTTATATTACTGTATACAGTGCTGGGGGTTATTACTGTATACAGCGCTGGCGGTTATGTTACTGTATACAACGCTGGGGGTTATATTACTGTATACAGCGCTGGGGGTTATATTACTGTATACAGCGCTGGGGGTTATATTACTGTATACAGTGCTGGGGGTTATATTACTGTATACAGCGCTGGGGGTATATTACTGTATACAGTGCTGGGGGTTATATTACTGTATACAGCGCTGGGGGTTATATTACTGTATACAGTGCTGGGGGGTTATTACTGTATACAGTACTGGGGGGTTATTACTGTATACAGTGCTGGGGGGTTATTACTGTATACAGCGCTGGGGAGTTAAAAGTTTTTATCTATTAAATCGCAAATATCAGCTAAATATCCGTCCCCATCCTTCCTGGGCAGGGTGGTTCCGCAGCGATGTGTTAATCATAATGGTGGCTAACTATGTATTTATCTAATACATGAATCTGCCGGAAAAAAAACGCTGCTGAGTATTAAAGCCCAATCTCGCCGGTGTCTCCTGTCTCATTATGCGTTATTAGGCATTGCTCATCAAATAAATTGCAAATGGTGTGGCGAGGCTTCACGCTTAAAAAAGATATTTCCTGCCTGTTCTGCTTTGCCAATTTTATATTTCGTGAACGGTAACAGTCCACAAAAGGGTTAACTACGCTATTAACCTTTTAAGGGAGATACCGCGTCTACGTCGTAATGAATCGCCGCAAATTGCTGCCCTAGGTATTCCACGGCTCCCGTAATGATCCAACGACTGCGGAGAGAGTCAGGAGAAGATCAGGACCCGCGCGGAATTATGGCAAGAAAAATCTAAATGAAATAACTTAGCGACGTGGCCTTCGGTGACATCACCCATAACCTTCACCTTCCTCTATTAAAACGACAGCGACCCCTCAAAAAAATCAAAATGCGGAGGTGAATGAGACGGCTAACCCTCCTGTTGTATCCGCTTTACCTTTTTGCGTTACATTAACCTATTCGGCATCAATTGTTTCTCTTTTTCGACACATTGTTGCCTGGAATTCAGTGACTTTCGTACAAATAAATAACGACACTAATATCATAATTAACATAATTACCATTTTCCGCCCTACCGCGCTGGTTCTTATGGAAATAATTATTTTTGATGGTTAGTAGAAAAAAAAAAATTACGATATATTTAGTAAAGATGAGCAGGTGGGGGGGGTTTGGGATAAATTGTCGGCTTTCTCTGGTTTAAAGGAGACGGCCTCATAAAGCGTTAACTCGTGATTTAGAAAAAAGAAATATTCCGCTAGTCGGTTGAACAACAGCATTTAAGAGCTTGTAGGATAGACAGCATAATCAATCATCTGCAAAGAGTCCTTGGGAGTCCCGGATTATTGAGTAAATATCACTGGTTTTATTACTTTCATATACTGGTCCAGGCTGACGATGAATGACAGTCCGATGGCATCAATGATAATTGGGGGTGCAGTGCAATCTGTGATTTGTTACATGGACACAATGGACCTTTACCGATGGGTTCTCGGCTAATATATATATAATATATTATATATATATATATATGTACTACCATTCAAATGTTTGGGGTCACTTAAAAATGTCTTTGTTTTGGCAAGAAAATCCCATTTTGTCCATTAAAATAACACACAATGGATCAGAAATGCAACTAATAAATAGAAGGTCAAAGGCTTTTACTTTATTGAGATGGAAGTAGATCAGTAGAACAGTCTCCCAGCAGAAGTGGTAGAGGGTAATACAGTGAGGGTATTAAACATGCATGGGATAGACATACGGCTCCTGAATCTAAGACAAGACCGACGACTGAAACCAGCAGACTAGATAAGCCGAACAGAGGTGACCCGCTGTCAGCCTAGGTTTCTATTGGTTGCATCCTATAAGCATTTTACTAAGTATTTGGTTTGTTCTGCTCTCTTACTTTACCTCTAGCTCAGGGGTCCTCAAACTGCGGCCCTCCAGCTGCTGCGGGACTATATCTCCCATAATGCTCCTTCAGCTAAGGGGCTGGCTGAGGAGTATGGGAGATGTAGTCCTGCAGCAGCTGGAGGGCCGCAGTTTGAGGACCCCTGCTCTAGCTGGTCTCCTGCCCTTCACTCTGGCAGTTGCTCTTTGACAGGCGCAGAGTCCCCACCTGGGCATAGACACAGTTTGTATGCTGCAGACACAAGGTACTTTATTTCAAATATGTATTGCAGATAGAGTGATCACTTTCTTAAAGCATGGGGTGTATGACATCATGGAGGCAACATTCTCAGACACAATATTTTGTTCCAAACCAAAATCCACATCACGTTCCGTTTATTGTTTAGTACTTCTTAGTTAAAACCTTACCAGCAGCTTTAAAATACAAATAATGCTGATGTCAATAATATACATTTTTTTTTAACACTGTACTCACGGAAGGAATTCTGCCACCAAGCTGAGCTCATTTAAATTATATTTTTTTTTTTACCAAGAGAGCGTTGAGGTTCAGTTTTACAAAACAAAACAAAAACTTTGTAGTATACTTCATGCGAGACAATTACCAAAGCAAATGTAAGTGAGTTTTCTTTCAGGTTAAGTAATTGAGCTTTACCTACGGAATCGGGGGTTTGAGGAGCGAGCAATACGTGTGAGGCCGTTAAAATAATCAGGGTCATATGGTTTGGAGCTCATGTCTATTCTGATTTAGTAATAACTGCTCATCCGAGTTGGTGCTATTATGTATCGCAATTGAAATACCTACTTGAATACAGGTGACTGAAGGGCCGTTAAAGGACAACTTGGTGGCCACCATTAGTCAGTTACGCCCATGAGAGGAGCTGAGATGGTGCTGAATGTTTCTAGAGTGGTCTGTGGGTTCAGCATCCATGGGAACATTCAGGTCCCAGCTACCCGGAGCCCTCCGTGGTGACCCGGAAAAGCCGTGACCCACTCGGAGCGTTTTCATTCAAGGACTGGCCATCTGGAACATCGGGCTAATGACTTATGTCATTTGGCCTTAAAGTGCTAGGGCCCCCTGGTCATCTCAGGCCCTGCATGTTATTAATAATAAAGTGACATTCCACCTAAAACCTAACTCCATCCTTCTGATTGGCTGTTCAGTTTGCATTTTTTTCCCAATCATGGAAAGGATGGCAGGCAGTGGCGGGTTCTGGCCTAGGCTTACTAGGCCCAGGCCTAGGACGGCAGGTCCAGGGGGCCGGAAGCCCCTCTGCTGAAGGGCCGAACCCAGATGGTACAGTCCTCCAATTTTTTTTTCTTCATGCACAGCGCTTCCTTTAAAAGTGGGGCGCCAGGTTATGACATCATACTCTGACACCCTGTAGGAAGGACAGCAGAAATGGCGGCAGGCGGCGCTGCTCTGGGTTAGGACTAAATAAGCGCCACAGCTAAATACTCCACCGCCGGCAGGATAATGAGCTCCATGACCGACTGCAACTTTCCTTACCAGACATATATTAAACCGGCTGAATTATGACATTTACACATTGTTTCGAGATTTCCGTTGCAGTGTTGAGTGAGGTAAAGGCGTCAAATAGACGGCGTGACATGAATGACTCTAAGAATACAAAACGGGCCGGTAATGGGATGTTATCTGGGGGGGAAAAAAGGCATTTCGAAAGTCATTATAAATCTCAACGCACAATATGTAAGACGGCAGCCAGACTTTCCGCGGTTGTGGGTGGAATCCATTCACAGAAGAAACATCATAAAGATACATTAGTATTTCGTAGACAGAATCAGCAATTAGCGGTTATGACAATATGATTTATACTAATTGAGATTAAGTCAGACAATATGGGGGAATTAGCAGTCATTCCAAGTAGTGTATTAATGCTCATTGTACAGTGCTTTGTAAACATCTCTATAGAAATTAAAAAGCAATTAGTGACATTTTAGTCATTTCATTCACTACGATTAGAATAATATACGGAGCCGCAGAGAACGCCGTTTGCTGGGCTGAAGGTCATGGGTCCTTGAACGAAAAAAAAAAAAGGAGCATTAAAGGAGGATTCATTTACTTAACATCCCTATAGCTTCGTCTGTTTGTTTTGGAGACGCATTGAAAAAAGCAAGAGACTATTTTATTTCGGGAACGATGAGATCTGTGGCAAAATGTGGCACAATTCGCATATAAGTTTCCTCTTCTACACTCTACGTTCAACCCAACCACTCAGCCTCAAAAAGGGGAATGACTTCATTATTTTATTCATTCCGATTATTTTCGGTTTTTGGTCCATCCAATGAGGGAAGACGATGTCCGCGCGGTGTGCGCCGAGGCTCCGCCCTGTTGCGGAAGTACTCCGAAGAGCACAGAAGAAGAGAGAAGAACGCAGAGAAGGGGAGATGGGGGAAGCAGAGACAGGGTATCGATTTTTGGAGAGTGAAGAAAAACGACACATTTTAAAGGAAAATTCTTTTTGTTGGGACTCGATCCCTCCTCACTTTTGGACAGTCGTACAAATTAACCCCTTAATGACAAGGCCCGTACATGTACGGGCTCAAAATGCATTGTTTTCAATGGGTTTTGGGACCGCCCATTTTCCTTAAGGGGTTAAGATTAAAATTCGTACGGAATGTACGCGTCTTAGTTGCTTTTATATACATACTGGTTATTTTAATTTCAGGACACCGTCATAGGGTTCCTATTCTTGAAAAATACCAAATGAAATAAAGTAAAACATTAAACTTACTGGGACATCAAGTGACCCGTACGTCCAGATCTCTTATTGGTCGGAAATCCCATTGCCTAATTTCATAAAAAAGTCCAAACTTAGGAAAAATGATTTAAATACATGTGGCTAAACACACAAAATGTGCCACTTCATGTTATGTTCAATAGAATTAAACTGTACTTTAACACTATGAATAAAACTTGGTTCTATCTCGTTCTAGATAATAAATCCGCCACATACTCTTAATAATCATAATTATTAGATGGTGCAGGGCTGTATTTTAGCTAATTATGCTGAAAAGTGCTGATACAGTAAATATATACTGGTGGAGGAATAATGAATTATATTAATACTAGTCTGTTGCATATCTTTGAACCTTCTTTCATTTTTGGTAAGAGAATGTTGATTTCTTTTCTCTTAATCATGCAAACTATCACAAAGGATTCGAGAAATGACGTTCTGGCTGGAATGCTTACAATTAACCTGATGGATGAGGGTCATTAGACCTTCTGATACATTTTTAAGAGGTTACCTGTCTGTATGAATCAGTGGTGACCCTTTCATCAGTCTTCATCGTGGTCAGCACAAAAATTAATCAAGTGCGCGGCCGACTGGATTATGCATGCAAGCGACTCCTCAAAACCATTAAAGGGAAACTGTCACATTCCAGATTATATCCAATCCTATTAGTCAACATACAACACCAATAATAATTCCTTTTTCTTTAAGTATTAACACAAAAATGAAGATGTATTAGGTTGCTCACCTAACTTCGTATATAATAGTGGAATCTTTGGAATGTGAATCGACGTGGACCGAGATGTCTATATCCTTTTGGGATTTTGTCATTGTTCCTCATCCTCCCAAATAGAATTATTTTGCGTATGCATTGTGTCAATTGTACAATTCTTTATCTTCTTTATTGTGCTGGCAAACCCAAATGAAAGGTATTGACCGAGAGTTTACGGGAGAGTCGAAGTATCCTTTCCCTGACTTCACTATATTTTGAAGGCTCAACCTCAATGAGCTTCTCCTTTAAAAAAGGGCTGAGCTTCTCCTTCAAGAAGGGCTGAGATAACCCTGAATATTGTATCATAATGTGGGTCATCTCACTGATTCAACCTTAGATTTATCTGGGCCAACTAAGTCCATCTTGCAGAAGACATTTACTTGGGTTGGCCATAATCCACAATGGAGTAAGTGAGTTGAAACCTTAAACTCTTCTGCAAGATTCCCGTTTATTTATTTGTCCCCAATGTGTGTTCAATCTGCTTTAGTGTACATTGAAATTCTTGGGGTAGCCCATGTGGACTAAACATAGTAGACTAGGTTGTTTTATTGAACTTGGCCTCCACTTGCCCGCATGACCAAGGGTACTTATCAAACACATAAGTTGCTCTCATTTGCCTTGAATAAACATGTGAAAGAGAAAAAAAAGAATGAAAGACACCTTAGCATCCCCTAAACTTAATGAAATGATTTGTCTATTATTGCTGATGACCTATGTGTCCTTGTAAGGACTCTCGCGTATCAAAATGTATCTTTCCATTACTTTTAGGTTTGATTTTAGTTACATTTTCTGTTCTATTCTTTACATGTCAAAAATGCAATATAAATTGCATACATAAAATATAAAAAAATATTGACAGCAATAAGAACCTGAAGTGCCTCTCATTTTCAGGTATATCTTCTAAAGCAGTTATCCCAAAATGTGCATCTGGATATAAATACGCATGGAAAAAAATAACACATGGATCCTCAAGCATTTTGGGTAGGAGAATGCAGAATAAATCAGATCATACTCACAGTGCCAAGTGATTAATAAATTATATAATATTATTATTATTATTATTATTATTATTATTATTGTTACATTCTATTAATATAGCGTCAGCTGATTTCGGGGTGCTGTTGGAAGTTGACTGGTGCTCACGTGGGAAAGTTTCTTTAGAACCTGTTGTTGACTTTTGACGGCTATTGACTACTTTCTGAAAGGTATGAGTCAAACCAGTTTAACAGAGTCACAGTCAAGGAACATTTTCTGAGTCCCTGAGAGACTCGTTCATGTCTTGAGAATGACTCGTATCACCGTGCTCCTCTACGCTGAGAATGTGCTAAATATAATGGGATTAAACTGAGCAAATAGTTCCTCAAAATGCTCTTTTCACGCTCCGAGGTTTGTACTGTCATTTCAGGGATTGTTTTGCCAACATAAAACATGTGGCAAGGACACCAGATGGCATTGATAACAGACTTGCTATTAAAATGTAGAAATGACTCCATCTACATGGAACAATATGATTTTAAATACCACAGACTATACCCCTGGCCATCGAAGTGTGAGTTCCAGCTCAGATCCCAATCTATGGGAATTTTCAGTACCATTTTTTGTACCAACCCAACATAATATAAAGCCAAAATGAATTGTAAATCTTCACTATTCCCTGTAGATTTATGTAAAAAATTGGATTTCTGGGAGATTTTCCAGGCATTTTTTTGTCCAAACTTTTTTTTTGTTTAAAGAATCTGTTGGAATCTGGCTGTCTTAATTATGAAGGTAACATAAAATAATACAATTTCATTGACAAGGACTTTGGCTGGATTAGTTTCCAAATTATGACAAATATGTTTTCCTCTCTATCGATAGGGGCGACAGTCTTTAATCAACTTCTGGTCGTCAACTCTATAACACCTACTTGACCATAAGGGAAAAGCGCTTATTTTAATCACTTTTCTCCAGGCATTTTTGGGCAGGGGGGAACAAAGATGACCCCACACTGGGAATGGGATAGGGGTGAGGGGCTGGCAAGGCTTGAGATCTGCACCTTCCTTAGTTTTTAAACATTATTTAAACCCCGGCATTAGAAGAGGATAAGGGAAAAGGGCTTGAAAGGGCAATATACTCACAAGGTTCTGGGATGGGGGGAAAAGGAGGGGTCAATTGTTGGCCTTTCCATGGGCAATAGGGGATCCTGGAGACCACAGCTTCATCTGAGTTTTATTAACATTTTCATTTAATTCTAAGGCAGTGGGGTTAATTTTGCTAGTTAGCGACAATGACATGGAGGTTCGCACACTGATCTCATATACCCTCGCATGCCCTCACCTGAACCTCAACATTTAAAGTTGCAGGTGCCCGAATGCCCTGACAAGTTGTTTTGAAGTTGTTAGCATGCGAGGGCACGTTAGAATTCTCAGTTGTGTAATGAAAACGGGGGAATGTTGCTCTTCGTAGAATGACCCCACCATCTTCTTTGAGGGGGCTGTTTTAATGTCTGGCAAATGCCCCTTCCTGACATAAAAGACCACTCCAAACCTTCAGCGGTGGAGCCGAGACATCTTGCGTCCACTTCCTGATTCATCATTATTAAAACGTCACGGAATTAGCGCCATCACTAGAGGACAAGCAGCGCTGATTAAGCAAGCAGTGTTCCTCAGAGCTCCTAAGCAGCTGAAATACTGCAGAAACTAATACACAGTTAGAGAGGGTTAGGGAAGAAAGCGATTGTCTGTGATTTAGTACATTTTTCTCTATATTGCGGCCTCGGGGATGAGAGATCACATCAGCCGTTCAAGGATGTGCTGCACTTCTTGGCTGTTTTCTTGTATTGTATTGATTAAAGCCGTCCGAGGAGCTTCTGATCTGTGCCTTTCACTCAGCTGCACATCAATGCAATAATCACTCGGAATATACAGCGAAGAAAGTCCCGTCAGGTGGAATGAATGCAGAAAAGTGGGGAGAAATGACCACCCCGTCTCCCTTTTTTTTGACACTAGAACGACTCTGCATTGGTTTGTTTTTATGGGAAAATGAATCGAAGTGAAAATTGGGAGGACGTCGAGTCTATAACAGTAATTCTTTTTTGTCTGTTACCAGCTGATCGGCCGTTACGCTAACAGCTTCGACTTTGTATTTTACAATTGTTTGAGTATTAAGATTCTTCTTTGTACGAAGCAAATGGGTACAAAACGCTGATTTAACCACTGAATTCCAGGGCTGGAGACATTTAAAATGTGAAGGGTTTTTATAACCTGCACAGTAAATCTCTACTACACTTGTGCATTCGCATTCGGGAGAACATGAAAACGAGCATGAATGTTGTGCTTTCGTTTGTCAAACATGAATATGTACTAGGCTAGATTATTAGTTAAGACAAAATTCCTAAATATCTCCTAGCTAATCTCCCTGGTCCCTTCCCCGCCATACAAGTCACTGCCTCTAGCCTTTCCTAATTCCTCCATAGTATAGCAGGGGTTAATACGGTAATCCACAAGGGAGAACAATAGATCCCTAACACTCTACCCCCGAAAAAACTAGTAACGCAAGAAAAATAAATCCCTAACACTCTAACCCGAAAAAACTAATAGCGTGAGAAAAATAGAGCGCTAACACTCTAACCCGAAAAAAACTAATAGCGTGAGAAAAATAGAGCGCTAATACTCTAACCCGAAAAAAACTAATAGCGTGAGAAAAATAGAGCCCAAACACTCTAACCCGAAAAAAACTAATAGCGTGAGAAAAATAGAGTGCTAACACACTAACCCGAAAAAACTAATAGCGTGAAAAAAATAGAGCGCTAACACTCTAACCCACTACTCATTTTGCCGAGATGCTCCTCGACTTCATCAGGACTGGGAATCACTAAGCGGAAAACTGGGCTTTAGCACCAGGATTTAAAGGTCCGTATGAGCGACTCTATTGGTTGCCCGCACGGGGCTCGTCTGGCATCAACCAATGAAGAGCAGCTTCAGCAGGAGGCCCGTTGATGTTGTGTGCGGGGCAGAGCCCCACAGGCAGGTAACTGTCGTGGTTGGGCAGCAGGACATGCCGCGATGGCGCTCCATTGACCCGGAGTGTCTCCATGGTAACCCGGAGACACAGAGAAGCAGAGCTTTACCCGGAGTCTCCAAGGGAGTTCCCGCGTATGCTCACTGCCCTGCCATCTGCTAAAATTATTCTTCATGGCTGTCATCTTGACGCCTTCCCCTTTAAATAGTCGAGAACTAGAGGAACGTCTTTTTTTTTTGATATACATTTTTTGTCAGGCGCACGTTCCCTGCACATGGTTACTTGTAATCTACTGACTGAATGCCGTCCAATTGTTTTTAATGTCCTAGAGGTCGTCCAAGGGATGGCTGAACCCTATGTTAAGGCCGACCCAAGCTGCGTTACGATCCGAGCTCCAGAAGCCGTATTCCGCATGCGGCGCGTTGTAAGAATAATTCATGGTTCATCCGTGTGACTAAACTCAGCACGCATAGCACTTTATTACTGCAAATAGTTGCAAAACGCAGAAAGACGAAAAACCGTCACCTGCAGCATGGCCCGTAACCATGGCAACCGTGTGGGAGCAGACTGACTCATACACAGATAATTGCCCATCATGCCGCCAGACGATTTACAGAGGCTTCCCTATATAGAATTAACCCCTCGAGTTCCAGGGAGCGACAGCACAATGCGGCGGTATAGCACAAAAAAAAAAAATCTTACAGGATTAGCACGTTCGGTATTTTATCTCTTGCCTAATCATACAAACCGTTAACATTAAATATAAAAATAGCTTCCAGGCGCCAGCGTTCACCTACGAGCGTGGCCCTGAAATAACTGATCAGCATCCAGTGGAGAACTAAATATATAAAATATGTAATAATAATAATAATAATATAATATAATATATATAAAATATATAAAAAAAATCATTAATATTTGTCTTGTTTCTGATTTATTTTAAAAGGACTGTTCCGTCAGCTTTCCCTTTAATCAGGGTTATATTCTGTATGGAGATTTCTCTAGGTATTTACGCATTATAAAGAAAATGACAGAAAATGGGTCTTTTTAGTAGAAAACACAAATATTTATTTATATTTCAGAACATGTGAGCCTTGTACATTTATTGTAACATGTGTGGCATAAACATGCAGATGACTGGCATGTGCAATGCATCAAATCTGGCATTCATGAATAAACATGCCTGATTTTACCCTTTTTTTTAAACTTTTGGAGTTTTTTTCTTTTATAAATTGTATTGTTTAAAGGTAGAATTTATGTATACACCCTCCTTGAATAATGGAGATAATTTCTCCACCTGAAACATTCTGAACAATGCCCAATTTTGTTCTCAACAGTATTTTATTTTGCGTAGAAAAAGAACATTTTACTCCAAGATACCATTTTAACCCATTCAGTGCTGGATCAATTTAACCGTTTAACTCTCTGTAAGGGTTTTTTCAGTTCACGGTGCTGAGATGGGAGAAGAAGAGGTTTGGAGGTTTGAACAGGCTGTTAAAAAATGCCTTCCGGCAAAAAAGGGGTTAAGCTGATTTATGACACTCCAGGGTAAAGATGTTCCTCATCGGCAGAGCAAGGGTGCAAGGTTTTCCTAATAAAAAATATTGCCGCAATCAGGTCTTCTGTGCCGAGACCACGACTAGGGCTGATTTTTGGTTGAAGTCACATCTGTTTTGCATTAGCCCAGGGGAGGTCTGGAAGGATTGTATTTCAAGAGGAATAATCAGCAAAGCTCCATGACCATCTAAAAGCATTTGCATAAATTATCTGGTAATTAGCAGTTTTAATTGCTTTTTGACACTGGTTACTTTGGGTAGCTAATGCTTCATTTTCCTTAACCCTTTAAGTATTCTAGATGCGGGAACCCATGAACGGAACTCTGAATAACCATCCAAGTTCTCTTGTTTAGGAGGCCTTCTGATACGTTTGGGTTAATTCATTAAAGCTCAAGTTGGATTGCGTTGACGGTGGAGTCAACTTGATTGTTCGAGATCAACCCAACTGGGTTGGATGATTCATTAAAGCCAACTCATCGGACAAAGCAGTCAGATGTTAAGTCAACTAGGACGAAATAGACTTGACTTCCAACTTGTTGAGATTGAGTGGAAAGCATAGCAAATGGTCTGTTCACAGAGAGGTCTAGTCACAAAAGATGGAGAGAATTTGAGTTAGGGAGTGGAGCTTACATGGATACATAAAATCTGCCGGCAGATCGACCCCATTCGGCCCCCGTCTAGTTGCCCGTTTTTCCTGCTGTTGATTCAAACCTTAATCAGTCGTTGGTCTCGTCTTAGATTCAGGAGCCGTATGTCTATCCCATGCATGATTAAACCCCCTCGCTGTATTACCCTCTACCACTCTTCGTGGTCTTCTTATCTACTCCTTCTCTGAAAAGAGTTTGTAAGATTAACTTGTGCAAGTTGGACAAAAATGGCTCAACTCACCGTTATGGAACGGGATGAGGTTGCCGAAAGTAAAACAACATCTGCCCTAGGATGATAAGCAGAAGGACAGCTGGATCAAGATAGCTCCAGTACAGAAGAAGAACTCAAGGATAGAAGCATCCAGATTCTGAAGGTATGGAATTTCAGAGAAAAAAGTGATGGCCGTTAATTGGGAACACTCCCAATGTATGAAGCGCCGTTTCTCCATACACTTCCCCTCCTACCACCTACAATATGCGCTTGGCCAATATCCCCACACTCAATGTCAGCAGCCCTGTGCACACCTTGGGGTTAATCAGCTGTTTTCATGGAAAACAAGGACATTTCTGGCTGTAACATAATTACAAAAGGGTTTTCTAACCATCAATTCGCCTTTTAAACTTAAACTTGGAACAGCGAACACAACGTGCCATTGGAGCACAGGAGTGATGGGAGTGATAAAGGGCCATTGGGACACAGGAGTGATGGGAGTGATAAAGGGCCTTTGGAACACAGGAGTGATGAGAAAATTTGCAAAAACTGGTAAAAAAAATTAAAAATTCTTTAAAAAAACTTTTTTGGTGCAGTTGAGTTTCTTGGTCTTAAAGCTGAAATGGAGGGCTGAGAACAGGGAATGAGGAAATTAATATCTTCTGCCTACAGACCCAAGGAGTCTTTTTTTTTTTATGCAAGAGTCATAATTTGAAGGGAAAAATGCTTATTTTATAACATTAACTGAAAGGTTAATGAGGAAAGTGCTGAATCCTGATGATTATTGTACGAAACACAACTCATAATTAAAACTGAACTTTTATTTTAACCTGTTAAGCCCAAGAATGCATTTTTTAAAATTAACCTGTTTGAAGACGAAGAATAGTTAACCGTTCATGTGCTAGACTGTTTAACAACTTTGAGAGTTGCTTGTTATCCTATAGAGCGGATGCTTTGCTTAAAGAATAAAAAAATCATGGAGAAATAGTTATCTCCTTAAGCATAACCCCCAGCACTGTACACAGTAATAACCCCCAGCACTGTACACAGTAATAACCCCAGCGCTGTATACATTAATAACCCCAGTGCTGTATACAGTAATAACCCCAGTGCTGTACAAAGTAATAACCCCAGCGCTGTATACATTAATAACCCCAGTGCTGTATACATTAATAACCCCAGTGCTGTACACAGTACTATAACCCCCCAGCGCTGTATACAGTAATATAACCCCCCAGCGCTGTATACAGTAATATAACCCCCCAGTGCTGTATACAGTAATATAACCCCCAGCGCTGTATACAGTAATAACCCCCCAGTGCTGTATACAGTAATAACCCCCAGCGCTGTATACAGTAATATAACCCCCCAGTGCTGTATACAGTAATATAACCCCCCAGCGCTGTATACAGTAATATAACCCCAGCGCTGTATACAGTAAAATAACCCCAGCGCTGTATGCAGTAATAACCCCCAACGCTGTATACAGTAATATAACCCCCCAGCGCTGTATACAGTAATAACCCCCAGTGCTGTATACAGTAATATAACCCCCCAGCGCTGTATACAGTAATAACCCCCAGTGCTGTATACAGTAATATAACCCCCAGCGCTGTATACAGTAATAACCCCCAGCGCTGTATACAGTAATAACCCCCAGCACTGTATACAGTAATAACCCCAGCACTGTATACAGTAATAACCCCCAGCGCTGTATACAGTAATATAACCCCCAGCACTGTATACAGTAATAACCCCCAGCACTGTATACAGTAATAACCCCCAGCGCTGTATACAGTAATATAGGTCAACACTGAAAAAAATGGATTTATATCATTTTACTCCAATAAACTTTATCTGCAGACCTGGAGGCTGAAATTGTTGTGATGTGATATTTCTGTTGACTTTCTCTACTCATCCACCACATTGAGCTGATGCTTTATGGCAATGCTAATGAAGTCTGTTCAGTCATAGACTTTCATTAGTCAGAGAGTCAGTCAAGGTGATTAAGACTGAGCTATTCTGCCGTTTCCCCACAGGCAGTATGATAGAGAGTCAGGTTGTTGCAGCATGTCATAGTATGGGATACTCCATATGGGATGTCCTTGGTCCTCACAAGGAGTGGTTATATATGTTGTGGGTATGGCATACTGTCCACCGCTGAACTGTTAGCTTCCAGGAAAGTTTAAAGAAGGCTGTGCACTGACTTTCAAGGGAAGACGATAAAGTTCTGTATTTATTTGGGTCGGTACCACTAATAAAATAAGCAACCAGATAACAACAGGTTACAGACGTTGCACATGAAGTCAAAGAATTAAGGAATGATTCCCGTAGTCATAAAAAATGTCAGCTGATTTCACACATAAATTAACGTAAATTACCTTGACTTTAGAAAAGTAGAATTCTTTTTGAATTCCAGCACTGGCTACATGTGCTTTTTTCTGGATCATTTTTAATTTCTCACCAAATTACATTGTTCAGAAAGAAACATATTTTTAGAGTTATAATTTACATCTACGGCAAAAAAATAAAAAGCTAAAACACTTAAAAAAAAGCAAGGAAAGTTTCATTTGTTTTTAATGAGGTTTTGGATCAATTTTGTTTTATAATTTTCTTTTACGATTATATCTTAACCAGATAAGTGACACGTCAGTGAATGTTTCATACGAAGAGTTAAAATGCTTGGTGCGATGGTAGAAACGGTGGGTAGGTAATAGCTTGGATCCGTTTCAAATATTAAAAATAAAAGAAAACTGCGAGCAAAATGTGTGTATTATGAAAGTCTACCCCCTCAAAGCCTTTTCATGTAATTTCAGACAATAGCTACCTCTCCACCCTAGAGCAAGGACTGACCTTCTTTGCGTTAATTTCATCTCGCTTCATGGGAGAGCTGTTGCTTTCTAGACTAGTTGACTTCTAGGTCTTAAAGGTAAAAAAAAGTTCTCCCACTTTCAGTTTCAATCAGTGAAAAGATGATTCAGTCTGAGAACATTCTGAGAAGTTAAATATTTCACTGATAAACTATTTTAAAGACAACGGAGAAAAAAAATGGCGTCAAAGTCTTTATTCTCTTCGACGGTCTGTTCTTCTCCATCATCATGTCTTTATGGGGATGCGACCAAGACTTTTTCTGCTGTCCAATATGTTGGAACCACTAGATCTTAGTTATTAAGAACACCCTCAAAACTCTTAATTCCCATTATGTCTTTTATCTAGAACCCATCCTGATCACCCAATGATGCCACCAGTCTACTTAAGATGCTCCTCTGTCTTAAGTCTACGGTTGATGGACCTATGGTCAGACTCTAAAACCTATACCCTACCTCTGTCTGTAAAATGAAGTCACATCCCATGAAAATGTTGAACCTGTCTGTAAAAGCTCAGACATTTAGTAACGTTCCTCTTTTTGGATTGAAACCCTCTCTGCAGATGTAGAACTTTACGTCTGGGAAGTCATTGGCCATTAAGAGGTTGAAGAAGGCTATACCTCCAAAACAGTGCATCGAAATGATTTAAAAACAATAGATAATATCAATCTTAACATGAAACATCTGAATGTTATGTTTGTTGTAACATTTATGGCTGCATTTACAGATACCTTGACTTTGAGACTTAACATCTGAGGTCCAGGTGAAGGTAACTTGTGGACTCCTGCACAGCAGGGGCTTTACTGAGCAGACAGGTCCCTTGTGAAGAACATTAAATACATAAAAATTATATATTATGTCATTTGCATTGTGAAAGAGGGGGAAAACACAGCTGGAAACCAGAAGATATTCCCAGAAGTTGTGTTTGTCGCCTACGTCCTACTCGAGCCTCTTGAGAGAGGATGTGCTGATTCCTTACCCCGGATTTACTGACGAATCCGTTGTGACACACATCTAAACCTTTAAAATGATAATGAGTCTCTACAAGTCACCCCATACAGCAGCCAGCTGCAATCTCGAACCGACAGCCCCGGACACGTCCATTTTTCAGATGGACATGTCAAAGGGAGCTGTCAAATGCCATTAATCCAGCTGAGCGCTACAAGACACATAATGGTGACACCTACCCCGGTACCTGAAGACGCGCAGCTTCGGGACAACTTCCTATTTGCCATAACATTCAGTCCGACGCCGTATAACACACGGAATCCACTCGTAATTCCAAATGATTTTTTATTGCTAGTGACTTTAATTATTCCATTAGAATTCTATGAGTATCCGACGTTTCAATTTTTCGCGCCTCTCCCCCCCCCACCTCCTCTTCTTTCCCTTCTTGCTTCCAGAAAACACAAACTGCTATCGTACTTTTAGCTTCAGGGGCAAATTGAATGAGTGTGAAACAAGATTCAATTAATTACTGGCTACCACAAGTGTTACGAATGTGGAATATATTTTTGTCGCCGGTTCTACAAGAGCAATTATGGTGACATGTGTCAGATGAGGACTCATCTGGAGATATATAAGCAAATAGGACGCAAACTTAAATAATCTCAGCTTCTTCACCTTAAAGAAACTTACATTTTTTTTTCTTCTTCTTCTTTTTGAATGAAATGGTTTCTGCCATTGACCCGTCTCGAGGGAATGCAAAATCATCACATCAAATGAAGAAACCTTAGTTATTTTGGAATGGTCACCGTAGGGTGTTCAGTAAAATTGCCAACAAAAATGGCTTTGGCAGCAGGAGGTATAGAGGATGTATACTTATTCTCGGTACAGCCAGCGGTACACCGACACAAATTGGTTTATTTGTATCATCGGGTTTTTTTTTTTTGCCAAGTGAAGCTCAATTGTGTTTTAGGTTCAGTTCGAAGCTATGAAAATAAATGGGATTTTAAATGTAAAGGACTATAATCTGCTTCTCTTATATAACACAGTTTGTAGACATGAGCAGGGAGCGCGGCGTGCCGGCGGGCTCGTGAGATCCTCGACTTCCCATCATTATGAAAATAAGATAAGTCATCAAAATCTGTAAATCTAAAGAGATATGAAAATATATTCATTTATAGAGCACTTTATCATAGGGTTTGATTTTCTTTCTTTTTTTTTTATTTTTTTTATTTTTTTTATTTATTTATTTACAAAATTAGAAAAGACGACAAAAACCATGCTCTGTGTTGGACAAATAACAAAGGACAAAGTTACATACAATCACTTAAAAGCAGGACTATATGGTGATAATTTATGTAAACAAAAGTATTTGACTTTCTTTCACCATGTTAGCTATGTTATTAACAAAAAAAAAAAACAACAAAAAAAAACCAAAAAAAAACAGGAAATCAAATATAAATTAGGCGAGATGGAGCTGGGGCGGAAGCAAGAATTACCTAGATGTAATCAGGATTAGAGGGGAGTTCTAGTCTATTGATTTTCTAGTGAACTTGGTCGTCTGATACTGTGACGTCACATAGGGGTCGATACATTAAAGTGCGAGTACTTACGATATGGCGATTTTGTGTATGTTAACCTGCCATCCCAGTGGGAATGAGAGTAGGGATGGGGTTGGGGGGGGCAGGTGCTGGGGGGTCTGTGACCACCAAAGTCTTGAACGGCAGGTTCAGGAGATCCTAATGCCAATTGGATGTTTTTTTTAATTTTAATATGGATTTTACTATGAGATACAGTTTGTACCTAGTATGCGCTCATGTGTTTTTTCAAACTAAAATTAAAGTAGTTTCTGCAGGAAATAATAATTTTTATGCTACGTGAAACAATGTTTCAGTTTGCAGTTTATAATTTATTTATTATATATTTATTATATTTATATATATATTTATTATATATTATATATTTATTATAAATATATATTTAATGTAATATATTATATTTATTTCATCGTTCCTCATCCTGTGTCCACGTTTCACCCAACTCTGCTCTCCGCTCTCCTTTGCCCTTGATGGTACGGTGCGACATCTTGGTTTTAACCGAGACTGATGTCTCAACGTTCTAAAAGACTGTCTTCTAATTCTTTTTCAAAAGAAGACTTTGCAAAGATTGGCCTAATATCATCCACTGCGTGCGCCTTATTTGCAAGTATTTCAGTATAACAACTACTTTGCTTTGGTCAAATTCCCTTTTCACTAATAATCCATTTGCGTATGAATGCGCTCCTCTGTTTATTCTAATTACAACACACGTAGAAACTCTAACTCAACAGCAGAATCATAATAATAGGACAGGCAAATGAATACTGTAGATGTATGTATTTCTTGGGGGAGTCGACTACAGGGTTCATCCGATTCATTAACATTCAAACAAACATTATCTATTAAATATAGCAGATCTTCTCAAACTTCTAGATAGTATGCTAAGGATTTCATAGATTTTCCCCCCCACAAATAATACAAAAAAAAAGAAACATTGAATGATTTTAAAACATTATAATACATCTGTATTTAGACTTAGTTCAGCCGCTAAGAGGTCACCATAGATCAGCGCACACGTCATTGTGTATAGATATTTTGGTTCAGCAGAACCTCTAGCTCCAGATTTCAATACTGCCGACAAAGAGAAATACAAATGGAAAGAACAATTGTCTGTGTTGTTATGTTTTGACCTTTCGCCTCTTGTACAAAAGGAACTTCTATCAGCAGAAGTCATGAGGACATCAGAAGTTGTCCACCTCTTGAATCCATTGAATCATTTATTGAGGTGTAGATGGTCAAATAGCCTGGCCAAGGACAATTGGTAGAAGGTTCATGTTTGTATCTACATAGAATGAATAGCACAAAATAATACATTTAACTGCAGGACTTCTCAACATATGACTGTGTTCTTTAGAGAAGCCAATAACTCTAGGGCCAATGGACTTACAACAAATATATTTGTAGTCTTTCTCTCAGTGGGCTCCAGTCTCATGCCTTTGTTTTAGTACAATAATTCACTACAGAGATTTCCAGTCACAAGAGGCTAAAAACTATAATTAAAAAATGTTCCTTAAAACCTACGTTCCTCTACATGGATTGTGTTACTTTATGCAGATAAAGCAAATCCAGGCAGCGTTTCTGCCTGCCCCTGGTCATAAAACTTATAGACCATAAATCGGAAGATTAATAATAAAAAAAAACCATGGATATAGTGTCATAGAAAATGCCAAGACTTTAAACATCGAAGCCTAATGTATCGTGCTTTACTTTGTTAGCGAAGAAAGGGTGTTAGGTGACTGTGCCGTGTCCCACCTCTAGGTCCCCAATCTTCTTCTTCTTGGGCCTCACCACCCAAAGGGATATGTAGCTTCTTTCTTCCTTCCATGGTGAAGTCAAGAGAGAAGTGAATCTTCTTGACCGCCTCCAAAAAGGGAACCAATGAGGTCTTCAAGGGTGACGTTGGAGGCAAAAAGGTCAACCCACATCTGCACCCAAAAGAGCCAAACCTTCGGGAACCCAACTCCACCATGGCATTTCTCAGTCATGTCAGCCTCACATGAAACAAGATGCCATACAGATGCAGCAACGTGCCCTCGACTACAATACCATGCTATGGCTTCTACACCATGTATGAAAGACTGGAATAATATATACCGAGAGACATTCTTTTATCTTGAGCTAATTTGGGGTTTCTTACCCAAAATTCCAGACAACACTTTCCATTGAAATGTATAGAAATGATGCATTGGGCCTTCCCTTCACTTATGTGTTTCTATACAAGTATGTATTTTAGTTACATGCTTGGAAATCATAAATAGCCTTCTTTGCCCTCTATGATTACTAATCATCTTGACTTTTTGCCTTAACCCTGTTAACTATGTAAACGGTTTGGCGAGAGATACAGGGCAGGTTTATTGCCAAATTACCTTCATACAAAACATGATTTCAGAAAAGGATTCACAAAACTTAACGTTGAGAAAAGGCGACAACAGTCGGCCACCTCCTCCTTCCGAGTCCATCCAGCTGCGGTATGAGGGATCACGCAACAGTGAAACAGTAATCGAGATCCATATCCGAGATTAACCTGAAAGGCTCAATTAACCAGAGTGACCTTTTTTTCTTTCCAGCTCAGATCATCGGAAAGGAGATGCAAAAAAAAAAAATCTAAAATAGAATTCAATGTAAAGTATGACCTTTTCAAAGGTGACTTCGATGGGCCCACTGTCAGAACTGCTTATCGAGGCATAGGTTCAGCTCCAACAGGTGACCATCCAAAATAAAATGTAGGGATAGCCTTTTAGCTCAGAAATATATTTCAGACTGACCACAGAATGAAGGTATGTCATCATCTCCCCCAGCCTTCGACAATACGGAGCTGTCTTAGACTTTCATGTTAAACGATCTAGTAGTATGGAAACGTAATTAAATGTCCTGGACCAGGGAAACTACTCAAGGGATGCAGAGGTTTATTTAACAGAGGTATTGATCATACTGTGAGGATTTTATATTATGTATAACGAATTACCAGCACCAATGGAAAGAGGAAAGCATAGCAGATCGCCAAAATGTAAGCAAGAATGGAGACCCCCCCCAATGAGTTCAATGAATAAACCACAGATTTTAGCTTTTTCTCTTATGGTAGATTATAAATCTTTAGCAGATTGAGATATTAAATCATTTTTAAAATGTGTTGCATTTTACCCTTGTGCTGAGGGTATAAGCGTACAAGAGAACTCTTTCCATGGGTTATTGGACATGGTTGGATATCCCATGTCGCTTATACATAGGGCAAGCAAAAAAACTATGCGCTCACTTCTGCTTGACCATGAGGGCAGCCCTCAGACCAAGTAGTTTAATTGTGTGGTGTCTTGTATCATATCTATGAGTGCAACCGGCTAAAGTATTTGGAAACCTTTTTCCATGTCCAAATAATGGTTGAATGTAGCACTTTTCATCCAGTGGAAACTCCTATGGAAAAAGAATGTTTCCAAGCAGAAGTTCTATCACATAAATCTTACATTATTTGACATGATATTTATATCACAACACACATGATAGTCACAACTGGGAACATCCATGTCCCGGCTACCCGGAGTACTTTCTCTTCAGGATGCAGGTAGCTGGGTCCATTGACGTCAATGGGTGGGTTTGCTGACCTCAGTGGTTGGGGTCAATGACAATACGGCCCCAAACACTTTAAAAATGTAAGATGTGGGAGGAGAAATGGGCGGGGAATGGGGCGTGCCTAAAATCCCAAGACATGGAGCAGCACTTCACCTGGAGTCTCCGGACGAAACCCAGAGAGTACCCAGGTATGGTAATGCTATGACATCACCAAATACTGGTAACATTGTTGCAGCGGGAACTAATTCCTACTTTATGGTCAGTTCTAGTTTTGATGAGTTTTATATATGAAAAGTTTCAAATTTTACCAGTTTCATGAGTTATCCGAACAAAGTAAAAGATCACACCTCTTGCTTTGAATACATTTTCTTTTGCTGAGTATCCGACATCACACCTCCTTTGAGGTTTCCTTGTGCTTCCACCTAAATATATTTCCTGTAGATTTATAAATCTATTTTTTTTTTAGATTTCTATAGAATATTTATATTTCAATCCCATTATTTATCACCGACTCACCTGTAAAGAGAAGATTAAATGTTCATTTCGATCTTTCGTCTTCACTTAGTCCTTTTGTCCTTCAAATCTTGCTTGTCTATCTATTTTACAAAAAAAAAACATATTGAGCAAAAACTCGATCTCTAAAATAACACTAAATAATATTTTGTTTCCCATACCGAAATATATTCATTAGATTATTGGTGCAGAAAACTAGTATTCATTCTATCTGTCACTCCTCTGTCCTTTCTCTTCGGATATTTGTCACTTGGACTCACACTGTTTGCCTGTCGTTCCGTGGATCTCTTTTGAATATCATTTCTTTTTCAGCGGGAATCATTCTGTTCAACAATTTTAGTCCCATTTATTTCAGATTTTTTTTTATGACACCCACCTATGGTACTGGAAAGGTAGTAGATGGTAGGAAAAGGGTTATCCTGAAAAGTGTTAAACAAGCTTAGTGATCAAACAGCCTAGAAGGGTTAAATAGAAGGAAGCGGTGGGTTACGTTAGCAAAGGGTTAAGTCATTTCAAGCCCATTTTATTTTTGGTGGCACTGTCTCATATACTGAGCCTTCTATGCATATGGTTTTGTATTTTTGGAAGGATTTGACCTCCTTTCGAAAGTCTTAAATTCCAACCCACTCACTGACAGGTGATACGCTGCTAACCTGACTAAACGTATACAAAAAAAAAGTAAAAGTAGAAAAAAAGAATATTTTTCCCTTTTAAACTAAAATAGAAAAAAAAAATTGCCTGAGATTCCAGAACTATGTAGGTTAAAATTTAGGACTTTCCTACAGTGGAGTTACTTTCGAGAGGCAGAAAATACTGTTCGATTATACCCGTGCATTTTAACCCACTGCATACCAGAGGCATGAGTTAGAATATCTCATCACTCTGGTACTCAAACTGTTAATGAGATAGGATGGGTTTAAAGTAACCGTGTGCGTTCTTATTCCGGCGAACATGAAAGGGTGCGTTTTCATTGTTCAGCCCAAATACCAGAGAAACGAACATGGCGGCGGCGAAGACGCACAACACGAAGAATCTTCAAGTTTGTCTTGGTTAGTATCTCCTAACTAATCTCCCTGGTCCCTTCCCCTTCTAGGTCACATTGTCTACGCAGCATCGCAGGGGTTAACGGGAGCAGGAATCCGTAGGATCCCGCAAAAATATTAAGGTATGTGCAAGCGACTCTATTGGTCACCTGCAAGGACCTCCTCTGGCATCAACCAATTGGTTGATTCTAGTGGAGGCCCCTCCCGGCGACCAATAGAGTCGCTCTTATGGACCTTTAACTCCTGTTCCCTCCCCAGGCCAAGTTTCCGCATTAGGAGTTAAAGGTCAGTGCAAGCGACTCTATTGGTCGCCGGAAGGAAGCTCCTCTGGTAACAACCAATGAAGGGCAGCTGCCCTTTATTGGTTGATGCCAAAGGAGGCCCCTGCAGGCGACCAATAGAGTACCTTTATCTTCTTGCGGGATCCTACAGATTCCTGCTCCCGTTAACCCCTGCAATGCTGCATAGACAATGGCAGGGGGCATAGCTGACTCTAATAAAAATGTAAAAAAAAATATAAAAAACTATGAACCATGTGATAGCCTATCAAGAAGATACTGTTGCAACTTTCAGACTGTCCAAATACTAGTCCTCGGCGAAATATTTCCGTGTTAGGACCTTATGGAATAATCCCCTAAACAGGTCTGATGTGTGATTTTACTACTCAGCCTTAAAATTACATTTTCTACCATAAAAATTAAGAGCGCTTAGCGCTGGAAGTAGCTCATTCTTTGTTTTGTTTGTCATTGACATGTCAGAAATTACTGAAATGTCACAATTTACACCTATAAACAATTTAATGTAACAGCTCTGAACTCCAAATGTTAAATGTTGAAATTAATGAGATTTAAAGGTTAAACCATTCAAAAAAATGAAATTAGAATTGACTGACTCTGGATTACTAACCTGGGTGGAAAGGCATGTTTTTTCTGTGGGTTAAGTAGTTAAAAGAACACATTTACAAGGTTTATTGGTTTTTTGGGGGGATTCATAAAATATAGAAGGTTTATTGGGGTTCCATAAAATTAATGATGATTGCACGTAGTTTGCATTGGTTTATACACATAGATAAAGTACCCATAATTAATTAATAGGTAAAGCTGTTTTTCTGGAGTATATTCACAAAGGTTTATGTTGTTTCAAGTATGCAGTTGAATCGTGTTCCTCAGGGAAGCTCAACTGAGTTGGCTGGATGGAACTTGTAGTTATTTATTAAAGTTAGCTTGACTGTCAACTTGGTTACGATTGACTATCACTAGTAAATCACTATGAGATGGGGGTTGGCATCCTTTTAAGAACAAATTAATGAGGACATTCTATTAAGAAACAAATTAAAATGAAACACTCATTTTAGTTGAGTTGCTCAGGGAAGCTCAACTGATTTGGCAGAAAAAGGAGCAATAGGTTTATACACATTTAGCACATATTTAGCACATTTAGCACAGGTTTAGCACATTTAGGACAGATTTTAGTTGCATTGAGTTGCCCAAGGAAGCTTAACTGAATGTGCTTGTTGGAGCAATTTGTTTATTTACTAAAGTTAGCTCAACTGTCTAATTGATGAATCTGGTTGAATGCCGACTGGTAGCAAATCACTATGTAAATCACTATGAGACAGAAAAGCAGAGGTTAAAGCAGTTTAAGATGCATCCACACATTTCACCCCCGATGACATCCTTTTAAAAACAAAATAATAAGGATATAATATTAAAAGCATAATAAAAACACATACAATATGCACATACAATTCCCAATACATACCGCACCAACTAGTCCTAGCAAAGCAATAAAAGCTATAAAAAAATGTTTAAAAATTAAGAGGTAAATATTTAGAGATTTTATTTAAGTCAGAACAGATATTGTTGAAAATTACTATTTTTAGAGTGTGTTTAATATATATATTTTTTATTTAATCTAATAACAACATAAAGCAATATATTGGAACGTATTTTATTAGTAATTGTAACTATGAATTAAAATTAGCTATAATTAATTCAAAGAGTTTTTATAAGTTCTTTTTTAAATTAAATTTTATTTATATTTTTTTATCTTATTAAATATAATATCGCATATCTTTGGTGCTATTAATATTTGTAATAATTGCATAAATCAGAAGATATTTTAATGGGTCTTCTTCTTATCTAGATTTTGGTTAATTTGGTATATTTTGTCTCCTGGTAGCGTTATAAATAAAATCTTTTCACCTATACATGATCAAATGTTTGGCCATTGCGATATACAGATCCAGAAGTGTGATTTTTCTAGGGGTGCATTTGCATAACTAGTAGACTTTAAATTATCAAACGGGTGATAGAACCTTGTTTATTAAAACATAAAATGTGTGTAAATTTGGACATTTACTGTCTTGGCTACTCATGCTGTTCCTTTTTACTAGTTCAAAACTGAACAGCACAGAAAATCTAGTCTGCCAGCATGAAATACCGAAGCCTCCCTGGTCTTCGACTTATCAAAGCAATGCCTGACAGAATGCCAATACTTGACTTTAATAGACAGGCTGCTCCAAATTGGAGTAATCAATATTTTGATTAAATACCTTTTAAGGGGAAGTAGTCAGCACTGGTCAGAAGGTCTTGGCCCTTTTCATGTTCTCATGAATAACCGATCCAATAGGTCATTGCTTTAGGCTTCTGTCTCCGAACTAAGCAAATGTTACTTTTCTCAGTATAACCAAGGAGACGCTACAGTTTTAGATATTTTTTAAATTAACCCTTCTTTAATAGTGATAAACTATGATCGTGATGTATCTCAAAATACATGCGTTGGTGGGGATAAGCAACCATAATGGGTTGTCTAGAAAAAGAAAATGGAATCCACCATCTGCCTTGGAGGCATGCCCACTATGTAATAGAAGGAACTCCCCCTGGTCTATCCAGTTTAAACCACAACAACATAAAACCCTACCCATTACACCAGTTTAAACCTGACTATTCGATCCAGGATGAGATGCAGTTGTTGGAAAAGAAGAAACAAAGTTCCTAGGTAATGGGTCTAGAAGACAGTAGAGATGACCAAGATAATCAGCTCAATGAGAAAGGGGTTCTGGTACAACCTTGGAGAGAAACAAAGGGGCTAGTAACAAATGATAGAATACAAATGATAGAATGCATGCCACGTAGTAAAGCTGGTATTTTATTGCTGATATATCGTGGTTAACTGAATTGTATTTTTCCAAATGTTACAAGAAGACATAAGTATCATTCATGCTTTTAGATATACAAGATGAGTAATCCGATGGGCATCTAGTATCCAGAGGTTACATGTGAGTGGGTTTTAAAGCATATAGATAGGTTTAAGTGGTATGGTTAGAGGCGTGGGAAGATCAGGGCTCTGCTTTGACACCTTTTATTAAGAATAAAATGTTGTTTGTTAACAATTCAATTTATAAAGCCACTTCCTGCTGTTTCTATACACCCTGTGATACCCTGATACTCTGAGCGCCTAGAAAAAAAGAGACATCAGTGGAGGAAAGGGGGCATCAGTGAAGGAAAGAGGGACATCAGTGGAGGAAAGAGGGACATCAGTGGAGGAAAGGGGGGCATCAGTGGAGGAAAGAGGGACATCAGTGGAGGAAAGGGGGCATCAGTGGAGGAAAGAGGGACATCAGTGGAGGAAAAGGGCATCAGTGGAGGAAAGAGGGACATCAGTGGAGGAAAGGGGGCATCAGTGGAGGAAAGAGGGACATCAGTGGAGGAAAGGGGGCATCAGTGGAGGAAAGAGGGACATCAGTGGAGGAAAGAGGGCACAGGGGAGGAAAGAAGGGCATCACAAAGCATGAGTTACTCAAACAGTTCTATGACATTTATAGTATAACATATGTTGAGAGAATCAGCCGAAACATAACTAAATAACTAACTCATTATCTT
Source organism: Spea bombifrons (assembly GCF_027358695.1). Classification (NCBI taxonomy): domain Eukaryota; kingdom Metazoa; phylum Chordata; class Amphibia; order Anura; family Pelobatidae; genus Spea; species Spea bombifrons. The sequence goes on from NC_071096.1 coordinate 4,012,177, forward strand.
TGTATCCAAATTTCACTTTTATAACTATTTTAGTCTTTTTTTTTGTGTTGAAATTACCTTAACCGTTTCTTTTACTGAGCGGGGCATAGTAGATTGCAACTCAATCAGTCAATAAACCCCTTTGCAGTCATTCAGTTAAAAAAATCTTCTCTAAATCCTGTAATGTACCACACATCTGTATCCTCTACATCCTCGGAGACTTCTTGCAGCTTAAGGTTAAAACGTTTATCTTTTTTATTTTTTCAATATAATGAAACATTTCATATTTTATTATTACTTTTCCTGTCTCTGTTCTACTGTCAGGGGGTCCATTTTCAGAAGTTTTACTCATTTCCTTACAACTAGTTAGCAAAAAAAAAAAAAAGAAGAAAATATCAACTCAGGGAAACAGTTAAGAGATTCTGAAATTACTCTCATGTCAATATAGCGAAGCAAGAAAATATTGTGCTTTCTTTGCCTTTTTTAATATATGGATCGGTGTTAAACAATTCCCCAAAGTGACTTGGATGGTGAGTCCAATTAGGATATGGAAACCCCAAGACATGCTCATTATAAGAAGCCATGTGTGTTTAACTAGGAATCAGAGGACCTTTTATTGAGCTACATCTATTCCGGGACCGGAGAAAGCACAGGAACAAAGCTGTCACTTGGGTCTTCGTCCTTTCAAACTTGTCGAGTCTACTATTCTGAATAAAGTAAGAAGAAACCCAAAACGTTGCCTTATTAAGTCTATTTAGAAACATAGAATTTGTCGGCAGATCGGCCCCATTCGGCCCCCGTCTAGTCTGCCCGACAAGCTGTGAGCAGCTGTAAAGTCACACTTAAATGTAATGAAATGTAAGTAGTATAATCAATACATATATTGATCGGCATTGCTTCTATAGATGTGTATCAGAAAGACTCCATTCATTGACCCTTTCCCGCTGACATACTTCAGTGTGAGAGTGCGGGATTTAGTGAAGCGGCCACCGGCTGTGACCTCTGCTCCATTTCCTCTGTTGTTCCTCTACCAGATTTAATAATGTTCTCTTCCATTTCTGTCTTTCTACTTTTTTTTCCCCTTCTGCTATTGACAGACATCTTTCATCTTTCTGGAAAATGACTTTAAGCTGTAAGCCCGTAAATGCTTCTCCAATGGCTCGGAAACCGTGATAGGAGCAAAACATTGATTTTAGGTGCATTTCCTGCAAATGGGCAAAAAAGACTGATATCTCCACTTTGCTGAGAGCCGAGAACTGATTTCATGCTTTTGATGGGTTACTTTGTACCACCTGAGGAAGAAGAAAGAGGGACATCTCATTCAGTCTCTTCGTTTTTTCCACCGGAATAAAAATTCTGTAAAACACAACTGCTTATTTGGTTAAAAAGTTCTTCCAACACAGCATGAATGCTGATTCTTTTTGAAAGTCACCATCGTTATGGATGAAGACAGTAAACATTTTGCAAGAATATCTTAATTTAACAACTGCATCGTGCCAGTGTTCCGTAGAGGAACAATGCGTGACCAAAGTGAATGAATTACATTATTGACTTAGCACAATCTTCAAAAAATCAAACAAAACATTATAAAGGATAGATCACAGAGCAAGCATACTTGAGTTGGCCCATAATGATGATCTATTATTGTAGATAGATTGACTGATTGATATTAAGTATCCACGATACTATGGAAGCCGCCATCTTGACTTCCTGTTCTCAGCATCTCCATGGTTATTCCTTCATATTAGGTTCTCTCTGTCTTATTTTTAAATTGCTGATTATTGTTGACCGGTTCAGGCAGTCACTGGCAGTGGGGTTGGAGACTGAGAAAATGTTGGTTTTTGCTCCTTTTTATTCTCTCTCCTCTTCCGAGAACTTTCACAACCGGATGAAGCCTCCGCGCTCACCACGGGGACAACCTCTCATCTACACCCCCGCTGTGCCGCAGAGGTACTCGAGAATAATACAGACGGAGCGGGAAAAGAAGAGCATCAGATCAGGGGAAGCAGATCGGCAGAGAAGGAGAAAAGGAGATGGAGATGGAGAAGATGGGAAGGAGACGGAGACGCTGAAGCAGTTGTGAGGAAAGACTGAGCGAAACCCCATCACAAATTCTACTTTTGTTTATCTTTTTGAATATTTCATTTATATTATTTATACAGATAGTATTCACTCCAGACTTTATACCAGGTTCATAGCTTTTTTTTGTTTTCTTTCTTAGAATGCTACAATCTCACTCTTTTGTTTCATTTTAATATTTTCATGCATTTATTAATAGCGTTTGTCAGGTAGAAATGCATTTTCCGTTCCAACGTTAATTACAGCGTGAGCCATTTATTTATTTAGCATAATTCAGAATTAAAAAGGGTGAATTAGATTTCCAAGTTTGGTTTACTAAGCAGTAAATAAGTCCTGCATCTTCGTTGTTAATCTGAGTGTGGAGGAAATTAGTATAAAATGAGCTTCAGGTAAAATGAAAATGGATTAGATTTTTTTTATTCATGCTGGCAATTAATTCCCCAAAATAATTTAGTATGGAATAAGAAAAAAACACACACAAAAAAAAGCATTTTGCATGAATAAATATATTAGTATTATATGCCATATAATTCAGTCAAAAGTTAGAGATAAAAACTTGTAAATGTATGAGTCACTGAATTTATTTTCCAGAAAACTCAGTAAGTCTCGTCAGTATTTCTTAATTTTTTGGGTAATTATCTTTTCAACTGCACTGGAGACTGCGGCTCGAATCCAGGTTGGGACAACATTGCGGTCAAACAAGGCTTGGCTTATAAACACTTAGTTATTGTTCATTAGCATTCCTGGGAACTGGTGGGCTACGCGGAGCCGACCCTTACGGGATGCGGCCACGACTGCCTGCTGCGGTCAGTGGGCGTTCCTGCGAAAAGTCTGTGGGTGTTCCCATCACATGACAGGCGCATCGTCGAGATAGGGCTTGGGAAGGGCACCAAAATATTCTCCCCCCACCGTAAACCCAATAATGGAGACCACACAGATATGTTGGAAAATAATTGTCCACAGCTTTATTATAAACCATAACAAAATAAATATATTAACATATATGTATGATATAAACATATATACAACATACCAAACAATAAATCATTGTCCACAACAAATAACACACAATATAACCTTCACACATTCCCCACATGTCAACACATAGACAATGACCCCCAAATTATAACACATAAACCTCACCATACGAGTGAGGTGCACACTAACACCAAACCAACAGTAGGGGCATACCGAGATACCCCTACCACCCCAGGTTCTGAGCCACAGACCAGCTCGAAACCTACCAAACGAACCAACCATACCAACCAGACAACCATAACCAACCAAAACATCCCCATTCTACCCCCCACCTAACCAATCCAGCCCCGCCGCTGTGACCAAGCGAGGCAAAAAAGGAAAAAAACAAAAAACAGGGAGAGAGGGTGGGACAAAAACAGGTAAGTGGTTCAAATTAATTGTGGCAGGATCTAAAATGTTCGCCTATATATACCTAAACCAGGAAAACCCCACCTACAAAAACTACCACCAATCCCAATCCATTACAACCCTTAAAGCCCTCCTCCTAGCTCTGTCAAGGCCTGCTCCGCTAAGCTGCGCTGCTCCTCTGGCTACAGGAAACACCCCCATTTAAAGGGGAAATGGGCAGGGAGTGCGGCGTGTCAAGACCCCGCTGTCGCGACCCAGGGGATTCCGGGTCTGACCCGGAGAGGTCCCAGGTATATTCATTCGTTTATATTTCTGATATATCTTCATGACGGACGTATCAAAGTTCATAGAGAAAGATGTAGAGCTAGCACCGCTTACGGAATTCTACTTCATAGTGCGCGTTTCTTCCCACTTTGGTCTCTGATTCAATAAAAGCACGTTTGTCAACCTGCGTAATTATTTGCAGACATTCAGATTAAAAGTTGATTTGACACAACAAGGATTATCGTTTTTTGTCCTGAAGTTCTTTCTTTTCTAGCCTGATGTTATTAGTAATTATTTATTTAGCATGCAGAGACGCATTATTTGCAGTTGGTGAGCATCAATTAATGTTAAGTGAGGTCTTTAAAATATCATCAGTGATTTGCTTCTTGGCATAAAGGATCATGCGTGGCCGGACTCCAGCTCCATAACAAACTACAACACCCAGAATGCTCAGTGGGAAGATTTTGATGCCCGGACATAATTGCAATTGCGGAAACTGAAGCCACCAACAGGGACGTTGACTACCATGGTAACAGCTCCACTCAGGGCCAGACCACGGAAAAAAAGCGGGCCTGGCACTTTAAGGCCGGCGGCCACTGAATGATGGATGCGCAGATGCCGTCTCGATACGTGCGATCGTACAATTCGTACACTGAAGGGACAAATCTACATGTGGGCATCTATTGGGTAATGCCCACCGGGCCATTAGCCTTACAAGACATTGCCTATTCCATCTGCCACCATTTTATTTACAGCCGTAATCCGGGGAAGGAAAGTTTATCTTTATATCTGGTCGTTAATAAGGAACGGATACAAAAAAATTATAAAAGGCTAAATCAGGGAATCTCTATTCCCAAGACCAGCTTCTTATTTGTGTAATTTACACCCAGGTAACGCGGTATTACTAAACCCCCAATAGGAAGGTTTCTCGGGGACACGCATGATGTGTCGCACCTTGGGGACGCTGGGACGGATCTTTTCTGTTAATGCTTTATGGGACCTGCCAGAGGGGCTGCCAGACGGTACAAATTATCTCAGAACAATGGGAGAAAAATGAGACGGAGCTGGCAGGGATTCCGTGCAGCAGAGAGTTAAATAGCTCACGATATCCCATCATCCTTCAGATGTGTGTTTATATCGAGCTATCTAATCTATTATCCAACCTATCTATTATCTATCTATTATCTATTCTATCCATCCATCTATCTATCATCTATCTATCTATCCATCCATCTATCCATCCATCTATCTATCTATCTATCTATCTATCTATCTATCTATCTATCTATCTATCTATCTATCTATCTATCTATCTATCTATCTATCTATCTTATCTATCCATCCATCTATCTATCTATCTATCTATCTATCTATCTATCTATCTATCTATCTATCTATCTATCTATCTATCATCTATCTAATATCTATATATCTTAAATTAATTTACATATGGAGCTGCACACATAGAATGAAGTCAATACTTTCAAAAAAGCTTTCCTTCCACTGGCATCCTTAAGGTTAACCTCGACAAACACACATCACAAGCAGCCGTGTGCTGCCCTCCTTCCATAAGCATTATGGCATCTATATGGCCTGGAACAACTACAAAGGCCAACTGTCCAAACATTCGTACCCTTAGACTATATCTTTTTTTAATGCATTTTTCCTCATACCGAAATATATATTTTTATTCACTGGGTGACACCTGTCAGCTCAAAGAAGTCTCTCTGGCTCTCATGTCCTAGAAAACAAAGAGACCATTCATCTAATCCACCTGTTTCAAAAATAAGCTGGATAGATTTAGATACCCTAAAGTTCAAATGTTTGGGGTCACTTAGAAATGTTCATGTTTTTGAAGAAAAGAACATTCTTTCCATTAAAATAACATGAAATGGATGAGAAATCCAGCGCTGACGGGGTTAATGTAATAAATGGCTATTGTAGCTGGAAACGGCTGATTTTTAATGGAATCTCTTCATAGGCGTACAAAGGCCCTTTATCACTCCCATCACTCCTGTGTTCCAGTGGCCCTTTATCACTCCCATCACTCCTGTGTTCCAATGGCCCTTTATCACTCCCATCACTCCTGTGTTCCAATGGCCCTTTATCACTCCCATCACTCCTGTGTTCCAATGGTGCTTTATCACTCCCATCACTCCTGTGTTCCAATGGCCCTCTATCACTCCCATCACTCCTGTGTTCCAATGGCCCTTTATCACTCCCATCACTCCTGTGTTCCAATGGCCCTTTATCACTCCCATCACTCCTGTGTTCCAATGGCACGTTCTGTTCGCTAATCCAAGTTTAAGTCTAAAAGGCTAATTGGTCGTTAGAAAACCCTTTTTGTATTTTGTTACAGCCGTAAATTGCATTGGTCCAGAAAGGTCCAGATCTCCTTGCTGGTTTCCATTGAATAAACAAAAACATACGTTTACTCACAAAGAACGTATAGCCAGAAATCAAGATGTTTTTAGGGTAACCTTTCCTTTTTCTGTCATCTTATTGAACTTTGTCAACTATTCACAAATTCATTCTCTCACTTGGATCATTGAGGTTTAAATAAAGAGGAGTCATTGTCTTTAAAAATAGTGTCAAAAACAATAGTGGGGGGGGCACAAAACTAGTAAGAGTATGAGACGTTCTGACTCATGTCTTACGGCTATGAGTAATCGGCACTCAAGAAAACAAAGGATATCTTACAAGATCGGAGATACCGTTTTTGATTCAGTTCTGTATTTAGTTAGAAAATACAGAACCAAAAAATCCTTTATTTGAGCCAAAATACTTTATTATTGTATTTTATTTTATAGAGTGCCGACCAACTGCCAGACTGGGGGTGATAAGGTGGCCCTGGGACTTTTAAGGCTGTCTGCCACCTAAAAACATACTTGTACACGCGACATATTCAGACGGCGGCCGCACACTGCATCGCCGATCTGCTGCTTAGAACGGCAGATCACGTGAGTATGGGGGCTGCCGGCCAGTGGCCCACCCGGTATTTACTTGGTGCGCCAGATGGTCAGTCAAGGCCTGGTTGATGTATTATTACAGCCTGCATATCTATAGCATTTCCAAGGATTCATTACTAAATTCTTCACCATTTTTACGGCTGAAAATCGTTTTGATAAATCGTATCTATTACAAAGACCTGATACCCTTTCAAAGAACTAGAAATAATTTCCTGATCATCCCTACTCTATCGCTCTATACGCGGCATAAAATACGCAGTTATCACACGTAACAGAAGGAGTACCACGCGCAGAACAGAACTCAGGTGTGAAATTAAGTGAAACGGATGATATGCAATATGCAACCAAATTTTCAAACTGCTTGTCGGAGAGGATCTATCCCCGTCGCGCGTGCAGCGCGGAATCCTCGGAAATTCGATAGAACAGCTGTAAAACAAATTATTTTTTTTTTCTGCTGTGCAAATTTGCAATAAAGTACGTTACACCTTCTGTAATAAATATCTGTGTTGGGAAAGCAGGCTGTATGAGAATAATATACTTTCAGCTGCAAATATAATGACCTTCAGGACTCAGAAACATCTGGGAGTTTACTTAGGGGCAAATTAAACAAACAAACAAACAAAAAAGAATCAATTTTCTTAACCCTTTAAGGACAATGGGCGGTCCCTAAACCCATTGAAAACAATGCATTTTGAGCCCGTACATGTACGGGCTTTGTCATTAAGGGGTTAAAGCTACAATGAAGGAGTTTACAGGCGTAAACAAAATGGAGATACACATTTTTCTGAACGTGGGTGCTTTAGTAAATGTGCGAGTTGGACTTTTTGCTCGCAGATGAGTGAATGCACTCCAGTGTGTACAAATATTCAGCGTTCGGCTTAGTGAATACACAATTACATAGCTGTCTGTCCATTGTGGAAGATATTTTTGTGGCGATTCACTCAAACCACAACATATTTATTTTTAATCATGTAAACATTTGTAAAATAAGTTCTTCATCCCAGCTCTTTATCTTAATTAGTACCCCCAGAGGTACCCCCAGAGCCTTGGGGCTGCTCTCTGCTTACTGTGTCTTAAAGGTGCACTGCGCATTTTAATGCAGTTTATGGTTGCCATGGTGAACCAGCACAACCTTCATAGTAAAAATTGGAGCTCAAAGTGCAGGAAACCAAAGATCAACTAAAGAGGCTTCTCCCACTTCTGCTAACTATGTTTTTTTTTTGTACAATGCGTATAAGAATTATAAATAGAAGTATATTTGTGAGGGTTTAATAAGACTGTATTAACCCCTTAATGACAAAGCCCGTACATGTACGGGCTCAAAATGCATTGTTTTCAATGGGTTTAGGGACCGCCCATTGTCCTTAAGGGGTTAAATTGCTCTCCGAAGCAATGAATGTACAAATAGGTTTATTAAAACAACACATAAACGTGTCTACGATATAAATTTAAGGTAAAATCTTTATTTTTTTTTTTAGGTCATTCCCATTGGGAAAGGAAGAGCCATTTCGGTTTACAAGCCAAGATTAATTCCTAAACAATAATTCTTCATATACGTTTACCGGCTCTCCCGGTACCTGCTCGGAGAAGGAAAATTCGAGTACTTTAAAAGCTGAAATATGTTTTGATTTTCCCATGTTTACAAGAGTAAACAAAAATAAATAGGCACCTAAACCTTTTTAAGATCTCAATTTTTTTCCTTCCAAATATTAGTAACACTTCTTGTAATGTAAAGAGTTCAATAAATTAAAGAGCCTAAAACAGAATTTAATATGGGGATTTGGCTGAAATTTCTCAGCGGTTTATAGTGGCAATACATACAATTTAAAAAATTAGCCCAAAATATAGCATTGAGTATGATATAGAGAGGTGGGTAAACTGGCACAGATACAGAAAGGCGTAGCAATGGGGAGGGATACAGTAATATCGGCGACCTTGGCACCTTAAGGTCAATGATGGCCACATGACATACATGCAGGAGCAGCTGAACACGTTTTTATACTCATTCATGCTTATCCATACAGCGCCTGCATGTATGTCATCTGGAAACCTCTGGCCTTAAAGTTCCTGGGCCACCTAGTCATCCCCAGTAGGTGTCCCTAAGGATCATATACATATTGCTGTACCCCCCCCCCACATATTGCTACCATAATCTATTCCATGGGGCAGCACACTGTATGACCTGGCAAAATTGGTTAGTATCTGACCCTATGTCAGAGGCCCACTGGGCATCTTTCTGATATGCCGGCTAGCCAGTCCAGACATGGCTCCCTGTCTCCCTTGTATCTGCAACCCAACTTTGAATGCAGAACCTGAATATCATGATGACTTTTGCCCGTCTCCATACTATTATCCTAGTGCATTGGGTTTCCTACTCCCTATTCTCACATATTCTTCTCATATTCTCATATTTTACTTTAATCTCCAAAAGATTGAGTGTCTATTCTTTTCTCCAGGAGCCCTACATTTTGAGGCTTCTACGTTTTTTTGTCTTCCACCGATTACCTTTAGTATGCTGGATATTCCATAACATGTGAGGTTCTACCATAAGCTGTTACAAGCATTAAGCAATGTTTCTTTTGGAGATATATCTGAATCCGTGCCATAGACCAAGGACCTAAATACCCTATACCAAAAATAACCATTGTGCGTTGTCTCTTTTTAATCAAGAAATACCCTTATGAGCAACATTTGCTTTCTTCTAGTAGGTTTCGATGCATGTTGACCAGGCTAATTTGGAGTGGGGTTGGGGTAATTCTTAATTCATATAGAATTTATAATTCTCATAACCTGATTGGCTGGAATATTCCAAAGAATGGAGCATAAGTGATCAGTGCATTCTCTACAGCTGGAGTTCCATTCTATTGTTACGTGTCAACGTGAGTCAACATCCCGGCGCGTTTTCTTAGCTTCCACGTCTTCTTCTGGACGTGCTAGAGACACATAACGAGTGATTTGTTGTTTCAGTCTCACATCTCACTCCTTTAGCCACCATCACAATTTATTTTCCATATGGAACAGTTCCCGTCGACTTTAATCCTAGATTTTGTAACTCGGTGGCAAAAGCCGCTCCTTTGCCTCCGAAGGCTTCCCTTATTACAGAACTTACGATGCCAAGGAAGCCGCTTTATAACTTCCACAAATCAACGCACCAGGCTAAGTGAAGTATTCATTGTTCTGGGAGAGTTTGACACCTCGTCTGCAACAAAGATGATCTACGGAAAACATTTTCCCGTTTCCCTTTGGGACTCGGTGGTGCTGAAAGGACAGTTCCTACTCTCAGGTTCCTACTCAAGCAAATGCAACTGAATCAGCAAGTCGAACATGTTATCCATCACTCGGCCCCTGGGAGTACACCAATTTGCATGGCTTAGCAAGCCGAGAGCTGTCATCAGAGCACTTTTAATGTACGCCTGTGGATCTGAGAGCCCGGGACATACTGTTTTACTTACATGCTGATCAGGATGGCTTTTGCCCTTGAAAATAGAATACCTGTGCAATAAGTAGTATTGTAGTTTGCTGAGAGGGTGGCAGATCACTGGAACAGTCCCCCAGCAGAAGTGGTAGAGGTTAATACTGGAAGGAAATATAAACTTACATGGGGTAGGCGTATGGCTGCTAAATCTAAGACGAGACCCCCGACTGATTAAGGTTTGAGTCTTTACAGCAGGGGGACTCTTTTAAGGTTTAACCCTTTGATGGGTAGTGCTTTGTAGTGGTACCCACAAAAAAAACCCTTCAAAACAATGATCCCTGTTTACTATATTCCTAGTGAGGTTTTAAAGGTATTATATTTTTTATTTATTTTTAATATATTAATAATATATTATTATAATATATTAATAATATTATTATTATATATTATATTATATAATATATTATATTATTATTATTATTATTATAATTATTATTATTATATTTTATATATGGGGAAAGGGTCAAGGGGCCGGATTTACTTCAGGGCCTTGACATCCACAGTTGTTAGAAACCTGCCCTTGATTAGTACTTCATGTACGTGTTTTACCCCAAACGCCGCAGCCTGTGGATATCTTGTAAATCCATTTTTTATTCACATCCTATAATGAGATAATTATATAATAATATAATTATTGTTCGAGCTTATTCTCTTTACATGTGACCCAAAATGAGTGAATCATTTACTGCAATTATGTCTACAATCTGTAATGAACCAGATCAGTTATCTGATTAATTTCCAATTATCCATGTGAATTTATATCGCTACATTTTTTTTTCATCAAATTCAATTAATTAACCCCTTATAGCTAACAGCAAAGCAAACGTCAAGTTAATTGTCATTGCTTCTCCTCTCCAATAAGTTGTAAAAAAAAAATAATTTAATTAGGGAGCAAATTTTATTATTTTACTGGGTTTTAAACATTTTCAACAGCCTGTTTCTGAAAAATCAATAATCAGATCTACTAAGCTCGTCCGTCAATGACACCAGTTTTCTAGTTTCACTAGAATAATGTAATATATGATTTCTTACTGAAAGAATGCTTTGCTCCATTGTAAATCTCATTTGCTATATATATTAACCCCTTAAGGACAATGGGCGGTCCCGAAACCCATTGAAAACAATGCATTTTGAGCCCGTACATGTACGGGCTTTGTCATTAAGGGGTTAAACGTCAGATAGAATAAATTCACAATAACTATAATGCTCCCGTCAACAATTAATTTAAAACTCAAAGCAAACGTGTAATTCTAATATATCATACTGCCAATATTTCAACATCACGGTAAATGGTGTTTGTCTGAACAATACTCTTTTGTATAGAGCGCAGCAGCAAAATACATTTGTAATAATAACTTGGCGGTAGCGGTAAATAAATAGATATTTTTTGTCTTTTATCAAATTACCGACATTAAAAAACATTCCATGTTGCAGCTTGGTTTCTATTGTAAAAAATTTAAATCTTAATGTCAATCTAGGTTCTTTGCGGTTTGGGGCCCAAAAGCGTTCTCCGGACCCTTCCAAAAACGGGTCCTCTTTTCCTGCTTCTGAACTTGTGATTCGTTGTTGGCGGAAGGAGGCGTGGTTTCCAATTCAGAATTTCAAGAAAATTTTATCTTTGAAAATTTTAAAAATAAAATATAAAAACAATGTGAGGTCGGAGGCTGGAGGCTTTAAATAATTTTAAATTTATATGATTTTTCAGATTTCCTGGTGGGAGGGATCCTCTCTGCTTTTTCTAATGTAGAACTTATTGTTCTCTTATGTTAACTGTGAGGTGGGCCGGGGGGGCCGGGAGGGTTGAACATTTAATTCCCTACATGTGTTAAGCGCTTGAAATGTTTCTAATTATTTAGCGAAATCATTAGATTTGCAATTTTTTTTCAGGTTTTCGTCTTAAGGGAATCCTGGGTGTTGGATATTTAATTTCCTGCAGGTTTTGATCATTTTAAAGAATTTAGGTTTTTCAGTTTAAATGAAAGGTCCTGATTTTTTCAGATTTCTAGCTGCCACTTCTGTTAACTGCGATGTGGTGTGTGTCTATGGCTTTAACAATTTTTTTGAAAAAAAAAATGTATATTTTGGGGCAAAAAATTACTTTGGATGCAATTTTTTGAAGGTTTTGGCACAGGGGTTCCTTTAAACTCCTAATTCTATTTCCTTTAAATGGGATATAATTTGTTTGGCTGAAGGTTTTTTTTTGTAGTCTTCATGTAGTCAGTAATGGCCCAAGTTAATGAGTTGACCAGTACATTTTTCCAGTGGCTAAAACTTCCCAGCTTGCCACTAATTCCCATTTGTTTTTGGAGCTGTAGAAGCTGATATGGGTTTCCGTTCAACATCTGGCTCCATCAGGCTCAACAGACTAGGAACCAGGCCCGGGCCGGCCATCTGACATACCCGTCGAAAACTTACCAACAGAAGATCGGTTCCCGTAATGTGTCTCTGAGCGTATCTGTCCTGCCGCCATCGTTCTGATACTTGGAGGCCACTGGCAAGGTTGCCCCTTAGTCATCGTACCCCGGCCCCACTAAGAGCAGCCCGAATGGGAGCCATCTAAGGCCATCTCCGCCATCTTCCTTTTTGAAACATTTGTGAGTTTTGAAGAATGCTTCTAAGAACCTGGGAATCCAGAATGTGATTCTGTCCTCTGCTCAACTAACTCCCCATTCATACTCCCCCCCCACACTATATATAGTACAAATTGTGTATTTAATAAAATGCAATGGTTATAATAAAATGTTTACTCAATTGTTTATGCAAAATCTTTACTGAAAGTCATAAGAATGTTACAAATAAAGTCCTGGATTGCGATAGAACGTTCTTAATATCCCTCTTTCTAAACAATATGCATTATGAGAAGATGCAGTGCACTGAGTTTCCTTGTGTTTCAGACAGCAAAGTAAATCTCAAACGGTGCACTAAATTCAAGCAGCGTAATGACTTCTGGCATTTTAGCGTTTGCTAATTAATTAGCTGGCAATTGAATTTGTGATTACAGGAGGTGATGATGACTAATATTGTTTATATTTCAAGGTCCCAGCAGTTATTGTGACATTACATCTAAATTAACACTGTACTTGTGTTGTCTACGAAAACGGGCAAGTCGTTCAATGTCTAAAAATACAAATAATGAATCTACAAGTCACCCAGCCCAGATGTTCCTCCATGAATCATTGACTTTATTTATTTCGTGGTCCTAAAAACAAAGAACAAACATTGTCCAAGTTTATTTTCTCTCATCTATCTTCAATCTGCTATCCGCTATCTTCATCAGCATCTCCATGGGCATAACACGGCGGGAACTTCAGCCAAAATGGAGGCGCTTGCGAGTGAATGAGAGTGTGAGAGAATGAGTGAGTGAATGTGGGCACCTGGCAACACAATGTATTCCCAAATTAAAACAACCCCTGAATAAGAAGGCAACAAAATTTGTTGCTTGAAAAATTGACCCATTTATTTTCAAGCAACAAATTTTGCTGCCTTCTTATTCAGGGTTAGTTTTAATTTGGGAATACAATTTGTACACCAGGCTTATATATAAAAATAAATATATATATAATATATATATATAAAAATAAATATAAATTTATGTAATATGAATTCTTATTTTTCTACTCTAGTTATAACCGTGAAAAGGTCAGAGTCACATCAAAGGTCTGAATAAAGCCCCACCTCAGCCACGCCTCTAACCACACCCCCTTTTTGGCAATTTTAAATGTGAGACTTAAAATAATAATACTATCACACTCAGTTTCTATGTCAAACATGTAACCTTGTTTAACAACCAACAACAACAGGTTTCGATGGGGAATGCAACCATTTATGTTTATCGCTAAAGTATAAAAAAATATAAAAATTAAAAAAAAAGTAAAATAACAATATTTTAATAATTAAAAAAGATTGATCCATTAAAAAAAAAATTTATGAAATACTTCATATGGGCAACATGAAAAGACACATCTAACTATGTTCTGTTTTCTGATTCCTGCACCAGTTACAAGCAAATTACAAATAATTACTCAACCAAATATATTGGAAAATAAACAAAGCCTGCAACTTTCTTCCCGTTCCTCTCAAAACATTTTTTCATCCTTGATTTGAGCCAAATCTCCTTCCGAACATTTAGAAGAGTCGAGCTAATCTCCCGGGGAACACATTTTCCTTTTAAAGGTCCTGGTGTGATCTTCTATCTGACAGATTATCAGAATTATTTCCATATCTGCCTTTTCCCTACTAAAGTGAAAGGGAGAAAAAAAGGATGACGAGCCAAAAACCATCGGCTCTCAAAATCCATAAATCCTTCTTAGAGAGAAGCAATTTCTATTTCTGTCAACAGGTTGAGCCAATCTAGAAATACTTTTATATGCTAATAGGAACATGCTACAGTTTGTAAAGTTTCTAAATAAAGTCCCTCGTTCTCATTTTTCTTTAAATTGGACCCAAATGTCGTTTTAACCTTGAACATGACTTCAATTCACAGGTCTCTTTTCCTGATAAAATGCACTTTCCGAATAAAGTAGGGGAGCTATTTATTCTAATTTTTAGAATAAACCCTGCAATACCCTCATACCCAGCATCAGGGCATCAGGGGGAAAGAGGGACATCAGTGGAGGAAAGAGGGACATCAGTGGAGGAAAGGGGGCATCAGTGGAGGAAAGAGGGACATCAATGGAGGAAAGAGGGGCATCAGGAGAGAAAACAAGGGCATCAGGGGAGGAAAGAAGGACATCGGGGGAAAGAAGGATAAATAGGAGAGAAAAGGGGCATCAGGGGAGGAAAGAAGGGCATGGAGGGAGGAAAGAGGTATATTATGGGAGGAAAAAGGGACACCAGAATTTAGAAAAGAACAAAGAGATTCAAGACCCAAAGAAGAAGACATCACTTTGATTTTACTGTCATTAAAGTTTATAAAGCTAATAAAAATAATAAAGTATCAGTAGAGGGAGTCATTCATTGGACGTACAGTAAACGTGTGTTATTTAAGAAAATCTGTTGGCTTGTCCTCATGGGAGTGGTAGTAGGCATTAGGTGGATAGCCCTAGGGCAGATTGATTCCATGCTCATAACAAGCTATTTGTTCAATTATCTACCTGTAGAGAAAGGCCATCCTCTCAGAAACAAAATAAGCCAAAGGTTCCTTTTTAGGTTAATTTGATATTTCTTTCTGACCAACGTATTTGGGTCTCCCACACAGCAGTCTCTACTAATTAACTGTTTTAATTAGTTCCTGGGCATAGCGAAATTAGCAAATTTAAATATATGTGAGAGCGAGGGAAAAAAGAGAAAGCGCTTGCTTTGTGCAAGTAAAATACTCCAAGAGTTCAGTATTCTGGATCTAGAGAGAGAAAGACAGATAGATAAAGGGTTTATGATGGATGGATGGATGGATGGATAGATAGATTGATAGATTAGATAGAGGGTATATAATAGAAGGATGAATGGTAGATAGATGGATGGATGGATGGATGGATGGATGGATGGATGGATGGATAGATAGATAGATAGATGGATAGATAGATAATATATGATAGATAGATAGATAGATAGATAGATAGATGGATAGATAGATAGATAGATAGATAGATAGATAGATAGAGGGTGTTATATAGATAGATAGTATATGATAGATAAATAGATGTAAATGATTGCTATAGACGGTAGATACAGTTACATTAATAATACACATTGGTGAAGTTGCTATTCGGGAATTATCAGTATTCTTCTGGCTCCACCGCTAGTTGTATAAAAGCCCCGGACTGCAGACGCTTCCCCCGTTACCCTGTCTCAGGGCTCCTGTGGTTTCAGACAGCAGCGGCTCGTACTTCGTCTTATGGGGCTGCTTTGATGCTCATTCCTAACAAGTGAAAAACTGCGTAAGACAAAGAATGCCGCTGAGATTTAATTAGACTTCCACATTAACGCTCGCTACCGAGAAAACAGATCCTTTATCACAGCCCCAAATGTAGCCTGCCGGTCCTGTTTCTTCGGTGTGTGTGGGGGGGGGCGGTATACACACACCCTCCTAAATAATACCAAGGAGAGAGGTTTTCTGCAGCAAGGGTTCCTTTTAGAACCACAGAGAATTTCTGAACGTTCCGTGTCGCAGCTATCTAGTATGAATACACGTGGAAGCTCGAGGCCCAGAAATATAAGCTAAGCGAAGGAAATGAAGCATGCATGGGATAGGCTTATGGGACACACTTGGGAACTCTGGGTGTAGCACCGGGTCTCCGGGTCACTACAGGGAATCTCCGGGTCATGGGAGCGGTGTTGCGGCACGCCCCACTGCCCGCCCACTTCTCTGTATGTCCCGCCCACCCACTGGCATCAACTGAACCACCCTGTGACATCAGCGGGACCACCCACAACATCAGCGGAACCACCCACTGACATCAACTGAACCGCCCTGTGACATCAGCAGGGCCACCCACCGACGTTAGCAGGACTTCCTACCCACAACGTTCCCAGGTATGCGTACGGCTCCTGAATCGATCCCAATGACTGATATAATGTTTAATGTGTAGCTCTGTTATCTGAGTCCAATCTACTGGATAAACACCCTGACTCAATATCATACTGCCTGTGAAAAAAACAATAGAATGGCTCAGTCTTAACCACCCAGCCGGACTTGCTGATTAATGAAAGTCTATGGAGGAACGGACTTCATTAGCATTACCATAAAGCATCAGTGCAGTGTGGTGTTTAAGCCGGTAAATTCACCCAAAATATCACTTGACTGACAACAACAGCGCCTCCAGGACTGCAGATAAAGGGAGTTTATTGGGACGAAATGAGATAAAACCAGGTTTTTTGTCAATGCTGACCGACATTACTCAATTAAAAATACTGTTTTTCCACTGGACTTTCCCTTTATATCTTTTCATAGTTGAGTCAATTCAGAACAATATTAAATAGTATCCTGTCCCAGCGCACAGAAGGGAAAATACACCTCATTTCTTTAAATTCCGAGTGTTTGGGTATTACTGAATTACTGAAAATGAAAAATGAACGAATTGAATAATTATTTATGAAATTCTTAGACACAAGTTAAACATAATTTTAAATCGCTGTAATTTACGAACGTCCAACTAATGTATTGAGAACTAGATTCGCTCGGGGGCCACTACTCAATAAGCAGTTTCATTCATAATCCATAGGATTTTTGTACCACTGGCACTACATTCTAATAATACATTTTCAGTAACAGTGTGAACAAGGTCATGTGTTTCAAGCAACCAATGGAAGGGCCATTACACTGCTTTGGAGCTGCAGCTTCTCCTAAAGGGAAGTTTTTTGTTTTTTTTTTAACATTGTATAATGCATTTTAAACTACATACAAAGTAACAAGCGTTCTTTGTTGGCCCATTGGAGTGTACTTTTAATAAATATGGGGTAAAATTGATACAAGTCCATCTGTCGATTGAAAAAATGTAAATGCGATTTTTACATTTGCAGGAAATCTGTGGATTTCTTTTTTTTTATTATTATTATTTTTTTTACCTTTTTTCTTTACGGGAAATGTAAGGTGTTACAATCTCTGCTTTAATAAGCGCTTGTGAGATTTGTTGTTGCGCTTCCATGTTCCTAAAGAACCTTGTAAAATACCGCCATTAATAGATTCCCGGGAGACTCGGCTCATATAAGTGCTTTAGAGTCCAGGCACATTCTTGAATTTCGATGGTACATTTTATTGGATACAGGAATATTGAGATAGAAATGACGAGGACATCCGCCGGGGATTTCTTCTTTCTAGCTCTTGAAGAAAAGTTCTTTTTTTTTTTTTTTTTTTTAACTGCTGCAGGTTTCGCAAATCAAGAGATAAAAAATATGAGACTGACCATTTTAATGTTTATTTCAATAAAAAAAAGGTGCTAGAGCTTCAAGCAATGTGAATATCACAAGCAACACCAACACCGAGATCGGAGAATTCAGCAAGGTATGGGCTTCACTTATCAATTTATATATTTCCCTGTTTTTTAGTGAATCGTGGGAAATAAAGAGGGATTTATCTACTAAGCAATGTTAGTGGAAAAAATACAGTGATTAAAAGAAATATATTTTTTAAGTCCACCCCTTGAGGACAACGGGTTGTCTTTAAACCCATTAAGGACAATGCATTGTGAGCCAGTGCATGTACAGGCTTTGTCATGAAGGGGTTAAAGTTCAGGTGTATACATTTCTACATATAACTGACACATATTCAAGGTAAGATGTTACATATATTATAACTGCAGTGTAAAATGTAGGTCCAAGCGATCCAAGGGGTCTGATGAGACCCTCATATGCACATAAGTCAGCATGGCTCCAATTGATATCAATGGGACCTCGTTCCTGCCACTGGTTGGCTGCTTCCAGTAGCCAACTAATATTGGCAACTGTTGGACCACCTAGGAGGCATTGAGTTGCTCCTCTGGAGCTGCAGCTTCTCATAAAATGTATTTCTTGATCAGTCTCGCTTGTAGCATACAAAACCATCATCCAGTGATAGGGTTTCCCAAGATTGGACCTACGCCGGGTCTGTGACAGCAATTCTCGCCCAAAGAGCTCACTGGACTCTTCACCCGACTGAGAAACACAACAGCTGTTTAGCTTAATAAGATTCTTACGTATCAGACTATTGTAAGCGCAGCAAAATGCTTAAGGGCTTAATTGCTCAGAAAGTGTAGTTCTGTATAATAAAAGATTAATTAATATTGTTCGGAGGCACAAAGGAATCCGGAATTCAGCTATACATCTTATTAATTTTAATGAGTATCTTGTTAAGTGCATAAACATCCTAGCTGGATAAGCTGGATAAACCTTACGTCAAGTACTACTTAGATGTCTCAAGGACATCCTTACCAGGTGAGTTCCTTGAGTTAAAGCTGAGGGTCACACTTAGTCCCATGTGCACTATAGATATCCTTAAATTTAAGGTCGTTTAGTGGTACTGGAAGGGGAAATTTGAGTTTGAGGACTTCAAAATACATTGTATGATTTGTTTTAAGAAACTCTAGAGACATTGAGACCCACTCTCATTTTATATGTCACGCATTAGCTAATGCCCACCATGCTTGGCTCTCTTTAATAGTCCCAGCTGACCCATCACTCATATCTTGCGGGATTAAGAAGATCAGCAGATCATTATGGATCACTGGATATTCTTACCATCTGGTTCCATCACAAAGAGGGGTTTATCTTCAAGATAAGCGCTCCCCTTTTGGTCCCCTCTTTGGTCACCTAGCGGAGATATCCATAAAAATGAAGGGTCTCCTGAGATCTTGTGTGCTTTTACTCATTGGCAAACATTTAAAAAAAACAAAAACAAAATGAGGATTTTTTTCCTTAATATATACATAGCCCCCATGCAAATCACGGGGAATAATAATCATAATGACTGTCCACTTAATTTCTAGAATAAACATCTGCCGGCCGGCTCACGGCTGTACAAATAACTTCAGAGAGAATATATCCAGCCAGTATTTCTTACAGTGAAATACTACAAGTTAAAGCTCTAATAGCATTGTTTATTCTCCCCGATGAGCCGCGAAGTCTCACTTAATTATGCATTGGGGACAAATATAGGATTATTAGGCCAATATATTTGTCATTTTCCAGCAATTTGCATGTCCCCTTTCCCCTTTCCATGTTCAGTCTTTCATTTAAATTGCAATGTTTTTCTGCACTCAGCGCATCACAATTCAGCTTTGAAATGTTGCAAAGGTTCTCTCCAAAGAAAACATGTCAACGGGAGGGAACTGGTTTGGAAATGTTAATTGTCACTGAAATAAAGACGCTGCTCGGGCATTTTAAAGATACAGTTACAAGATAAGATAAGGTATTGCGAGCTCTGGCTACAATTACTGGAATTTTAACATTTTCATGTACATTATAATGAAAATTAAAATTAGAAACCCAAATAAAAATGTTTAACCCGTTAAAAGCACTGATCCTTTCTCTCAGAATCTTCTTTCCTACGAAGCAAAGACAAGAGCTGCAATGATTGTCTGTGTCTAGAAAAAAAAAATGATAGGTCCAGCCTTATGACATTAATGAACAGGGCTGGAATAAAGTTGAGCTAAGAAGTTGAGTTGTCAGCCAAGATTACATTTTAACTTGACTGATCACACTCAAATCGAGTCGCAAGACCTTGCTTGTTTAACCCCTTAAGGACAATGGGCAGTCCCTAAACCCATTGAAAACAATGCATTTTGAGCCCGTAATGAACGGGCTTTGTCATTAAGGGGTTAAACTCGCAACTTGTAGATTTGTTTATGTGAGGGCCTGTGACTTTAAATTTTGAAAGTTGCAAGCAGGAGCATGGCATTTCAAAATGAACTCTCAGGTCCTCACCTGTAACGTGCAAAATTGAATCTCCCACTATTAACTAAAGTGGGGCTGACGATTACCCTCTCTCTTCCCGACCTCATGCATGGTGGGACAGGAGGTTATTAAACAACCAAAAGGGGTGTATGTCCCTTTATACGCCTCTCATAACATGTTAATGGAGAAATTTACAATTGTTGGGAATCTTTGCACCCCTCTGTCAATTTGGTTAGGAGGATTAAGGGAAATCCCATCTGGATGGTCACAGTCCCCAGTCCTATCTAGTGGGGTAAAGGGAGATAAGTTAAATAAAATGAAAAAAGACGGCCCAAGGATTAGTAAGGATTAGTAAGTGTTTCCCATTTCCTACACCAATAATGTCCAATAAAAGTAATGTTGTTGGAAGCATTATTTTTTTCAAATTCTCCAAACCTGCTTTAAATCATACCTTCAGCTACCCCAAATAACAACCAACATAAAAGTAATGTTGTGGGAAGCATTATACGGAAGCTACATGTAGTACCGGATTTGCCTGAAAACATGAAACATGACCGCAGACCTTACTTTTTTGCCAAAAAATATATATTTTTTCAAATTCTCCAAACCTACTTTAAATCATACTTTCAGCGCCCCAAATGGGAAGCATTATATGGAAGCTACATGCAATACCGGATTTGGCTGAAAACATGAAAAAAAATTTTTATTTTTTTTTCCAAATTCTCCAAATCTGCTTTTCTGCACCCCAAATAAGCAGCAACGTAAAAATAATGTTGTGGGAAGCATTATATGGAAGCTACATGCAGTAACTCCGTAGAGTCAAGGATTCTTGATGAGGAATATAGGCAGCATCACATGGCTGCTTACATTTGGCCAGATGACCTTGAAAAAGAACGCACCCACGTACTTATTACAACCGGAGAATGACGCAGATGCAAACCTTGACTCTCAGATATGGAGATCTTCTCCATGCCTCCATCACGGAACTGTTATTGTATAAAAAAAGTTTATATTTTGTTTCAAAAGACAGAGAATTAATACAGATTTATAAAATGGTTATTTCAAAAAGTATTTGCCTTAGGGATGATGGTAAATAAAAATATTGGTATATAAAAATATTTATCGGTCTAGTATGTCTATTGTGGGGGGGAAGTAGTGCTTGTTCAAAAGAAAAGTTTAAAAAAATGTTGGCACTCCTCGTATTTTATTATTTAACCCCTTAGGGACAATGGGCGGCCCCAAAACCCATTGAAAACAATGCATTTTGAGCCCGTACATGTACGGGCTTTGTCATTAAGGGGTTAAAAAATAAAAAAAAAAGTTTGAATATTTAGAAATACAATTATGTTGAGTTTGTGTGTTGGGCCGTGAGGAGATTGAGTGTTTTTGGCGGGAAAGCCGGTTTTGTAAAAATATCAAAACAGCGGCCCTCCATTACCACGTTATACCTACTGACAGGAGATAAAATGAAACAAATTAGAAAAAAAATGGCTGAACTGTATAAATTTGTATATGGTAGTTTTCGAAAATTGCTCAAAGTGGGCAAAATAATAAATCCCATTCCCGCTATACTGTCAAATGAAAGCTATATTGCAGAGTTAAAACCCGAGCCTGATTTATAAGGCGCCGTAAACCTTGCTGATAAGTTATGTGACACGACCGTCAATTTTCTTTCATTTTCGAAAAGATGATACGTTCTCATGGTGAACAATATAATGTTTTGTAGCTTTTTTTCTGAAAAATACGGTTTCACAGGAGACCGAAAAGTGCTGTACTGTATATGTTAAAGAATATTTGTGTATATGTCAAGAACATTCTTTAATTTAAATAGGTTTTTTTAACAAAATTAACTATTTTCTAGGGGATAAAGGTTTTCCGGCCTAGGTGTAAGTCCTCTTTAGTTGCTCCTCTAGATTGGAATTGCATACAAGCTGTGGGCTGTAGGCCACACGACATGAGAAGTGCTTGGGTCATGTCAGACCCTGGCTTGGTCTTGGAAGCCAGTCACGTTGGGCAAATGCCTGGTGGGCCACTAGCGGACAGGGCCAGACAATGGCTGGATACGCCTGGTCGTAGGCTATGAGTGCATAAAAACGTGGAGCCACCAAATATCCAGCTGTCTAGAGCACTCATGTCATTAGACGGCCACTGGCCATAAAGTGCCAGGGCCCTTTTGGATCGCCATTGCGGCCCTGTTGACAGCCTTGTGTGTAGGCCAAGCCAGACTCCCCCAACGGGAATTTAGACATCTTCTCAGACAAGCACAAGTACTCAAAGTCTGAAGAAGTCTTAATAAGCTCAAGGCTTAAGGCTTCATCACATAAAACTTTTGTCCGTTTCCATGGCAGCAGCCTATCGGTGTCTGTTTATCGCGTCACATGCCAGTTAAGCATTCTTTGAAAAATTATGAATTAGGAAAAAAAAAAAATTCCCATGACTAAATAATTATTTCTTGGAAGAGTTTGCGCGTTGGACAGTACCGGGAATCGTTTTCTAATGCCAAACCGCGTTATAAAAATGTTTGCGCATCGGAGCGAGCCTGTAGCAGCAGGAGGCTATAGGAAATATATACTTTAGGACGTTATTGGAATCAATTCTGCTCTGTAAAAAACATGAATTGTTTTTGCCCGCAGTTAAAGGGAAAATTGACTTATTCTGTGCTAGTCCGTGAGGAATAGGAGCTGCTGGACAATTGATTGCTTTCATTCTAAATGATCGCAGGGTGAGATACAAAACTTTCTATCTGAGGCCATCGACAATTAATATTTTGATCCTTTTTTATGCTTTTTGGAAACTTACATTTTATTTAAAATTTTTGACTAGATTTCCACACTATTTAAACATTATTTACTGAGCTTAGTGAGGAACGGGAAAGTTTGCAAGTCATTAGGCTTGCGTTGACTCTTTCTTACTTTGATTTGGTTTCACGTCCGAGCTCATTCTTTTGGTTATTTAATGGTTTATTGGGTCACCACAAAGTATTGGGATTACCAGTCTTCCATAAAGCTATTATCAATCCCATAATATGTAAAGAAGGGATCTCTGAGGTCCTGGAATCTTCCGTTAATTTCAATATTTTTCTATGTTGACCCAATAAAAGCATCAACATGAGGACAATTTAGAAATAAATAATAGAGATGTGTAGAGTCATCTGTCTTATGAGATGGGCAAATTAATTTAATTGTTGATTGGCTTGTGGTCATAAAAGAAATCCATTCCTGGATTTCCTTATGCTCTGTGCTGTACTTCTGATTATTTGATTCCAGTCCTGTTCTTAGCTTCAGCTTCTGTTTCCTTTATAAGTTATGCCCCCCCCCCCTGTTTGTTGTGTTTGTCTCAGTCTGTAATCTATAGGTATGTTTTATCTCTGATCTGTGTTTATATGTCAGGGGCTGGGTCCATACCGGGGGGGGGGGTCATATTGTCAAAGGTATCCGGTTTTTAGCCATTAAAGCAAACCAGTGGTATCCTAATGTATTCATTTCTTCATTAATTAGACAAACACTAAATTTATGTTACATTTTTTGATCATCTTCGGTGCTGAGTGATAATTAACAGCTGCCCGCCACTGGTTGTCCATCCTCCGTAGACCTTACATCCCATCGTAGATTCCTGGACACTACTGGTCCAAGGCAGCTAATGAGCCGGTGTTCCTCCGATACAGATCCAAGCTTTCTCTGGTACAGGGTGAGTTAAACCAAAGATTATTCAGAACTGTCTGCCATCTTATCTTTCAAACATCAGTTCCTTGTATATTTTATTTGCAAAACCTTCAATATGAAAAAAAAATGGATGACTTTCATAAAGTAAACACCGTTGGGGAATGTAAAACAACATTTATTCTGTATTTTGATGATTTTTTTTTCTTTTTGTGTCAATCAGCAGAGATGTATGTACGAAAAAAAGGAGTTTTACTGGAGGTATTAAAATTTAATACCTCTCGCCTGACTCTTCCAATCACCAACAAGAATCTCAATATGAAAGTTAGCTTCCATCTCTGAATTGGAAACATATCTGAGCTGGGCATACTATCTCTAAGTCAGTTTTCATACACATCAATCTTCTGAAATCTCATTACTGCTGAATAATGCAGTATCGATGTACGTAGAACGCTGCTAAACCTTTAAAGGGGCAGCGATGGATTTATAAAATTAAAATAAAAAATAAAAATAAGATAAAACCACATTAATTAATGTAGCATTTTTTAATTTAATTTTTAATAATATTTTGTACTCAGGGTCCGGCAATGATGGCTGGAGTATCCTGGAGCCACTTCACTTGCCAGCAAGACTCCCAAAGCCTGGTTGTAGTGACATATTCTTGCTTTGGCTTGGGTCTATGATTAAAGGTCCAGGGGGTGGCATGGCAGGGGACCTGTTTGCCATATTGTTGGTCAGGCTCCCTGTGGTGCCAATGCTTTAGAGGCCACCAACTGTAAAGAAGATCACTGATCTACCCAACTGGCCCATTAACACTATGGAGGACTCCATAGTTCACTTTTGCCCAACGCCTCGTGTTCTCGTGTCCAGCTGAGGCAAAAAATAGAAAAGGGTGAGTGGTTGAGACCCATGTTCTGCTGGTAAGAGGTCATAAACCAATTTCCCATAATATTTCAACACGTAAACTGGCCAATCAGGAGAGTTGAATTCAGTAGTCAAATCGTCTTTCCCAGTGCCAGAGGGAGTTCCATCATCTTAAAATGATCCAAACTCTTATAACCTTTATATTGTTTAATATTTCTGTCTCTTTGTCCGATTCCCCCTCCGTACCTGTTATTCCACCCTGCTACATTCGATCACCGCCATCTTTATCACAGACCAGGTACTTACTATCACCCATCATTGCTGTGAATGTCAATCAAGTAACATCCTGTAAAAAAAGGAGCTGTTACTGGAAGGGTCTTGTCTCTTAAATGGGTTGTTGGTTTAACAAATGAAGTAGAAGATTGTAAGCCTGCCAGCCAAGCCCTCTGTACCTATTGTATCGGTTTGTCCTCGTCTGTCAATTCTAGTCTTATCAGACCCCTGGAATATATGTATTGTATGAAACGGTGCGGGAATTGCTGGTGCTATAAAAATGGAAGATAATAATAATAATAATAATAATAATAATAATAACAATAATCTGCTATTTTGCCTCTGTGTTACTGACCTAAGACAGCCATCTCAGGAAACATTGTTCACTTTACAGTAAGTCTTCTAAAACACTTTGTAGCTCTATCATTCATGGTGTCATGAAGCCAATATAATGCGCGCAGCCCTGATGCTGAATGGGTTAAAAAAAAAAAGGATAGATATTTTGTTAACAGTGATAACACCTGTGAAAACTAACTAGCGTCGGAATTATGAAACATCTCTTTTTTTGCAGCGGGAAAAATCAATCAAAAATCTTTCAGCTTTGTTCATCAAGTCATCTCCTGCCATGTGTCATCCGCTCGTTAAAAATGGGTCCTGCCTTCAAAAATGGTTTGCGGTGTAACCGAAGAGGGCCCTCGTGAGTCTGTGGACTTTACGTTGATGTAAGCTTAATAACATTTATCTTGTACCGCGGTGACAGGCAGACAAAGAGAGATGACACTGGTAGGATTCTCTAACTGGAGCTAATGGGATTAAAGCTTGTGCAGCTGAACACGTGGAAACTGGTGAACATTTAAAATACCAACCACTACGATGGTCATTTTCTTCTTACTCTCAGCTTTGCTTTATGAGATAAAACTCTGAATTGACGTTAATTACATGTTTGTATGTATATGTTTGTATTTGTTACACGTATGTTTATGTTTATGTCCAGCTTGATGGAAATGTGGCAATACTCGTGGCGCGAATGGCCACAGAAGCATAGAAACTGAAATTAGATTTTTTTTAAATTGTATATTTTTCAGATATGGGCAGCTCTACTCAGTATTCAGCATGGGCCAAACCAGTAGAGGACACGTGCGGCTTTTTTATGACTTCTTCCAACACTTTAATCCAATTTATGGGATATAGCCATATACTGTCAGACTATGTGTTGATATTTCAAGGCTCACTTTTGACGATGTAGCAGGTCCACCTTAGAAAGACATGGTCTAATTACACCTACAGGGGTCTCAGTTCCAGATGGTGCCCTCTTGATACCCACTTGATACCCCTTCCCCAATGTGGTTGTTGTTTCCATCTTATGTTGAGTTTGTGGAGCAGTCAGCTGTGATATAAAAGTCTGTCTCTTTCCACCTTGGATATAAAACCAAACATCTTATCTCAGCAGGTGGTCCTGCAGCGGGATTCCTACTTTGTGCTAAAATTAAGCCTTATTAGCACGTTTTTTTTTTCCTTTTTTCAGTGCAACGCGTCCCATATCCCACGGCAAACCTGTCCAATCCCTTTCAAATTTTAGTAAAATGATTATATGTGCAGCGGTGGAAAATTCTCTCTTTAATAATGTCAGGCAGGAAGAAATCCATATCACAGCCTTTTACACACAGACTTGCTGCCCTTTGGATTTTCCGTCCTTTTTTTTCACACCCAAACTCCGTCTCTCTGCCCCGCTATTGGCTTTTTTTTTTCCCTTAAGCTGGATCGACCAGACTTGGCAGAAACTTTTGAAATTCGAGGGCTTTGCTTTGACTTTTTCTCCCGACCTTAATGAAACTTCTAAGCTGCTTCAGATGAGACAGAGAATCCTTTAGAAAATCAGTTTTAAGTGTATTTTCCCCTCTTCCCCTGATGATACCAATCTATTCGATGCTTTCAGAAGTAGCTTTGCTAAGGTGATATAAGTAGAACAAGAGATGTTCCCAAGAGCTGCAATAGGTCATTTGGGAGAGACGTACTCTGTATCTCTCAAATTTTTTTTTCTGTACTTTGTAGAACACAGATCAGAAATAATCCAGAAATAAGTCATAACACAGCTGCAGCTAAAGAAAGTCTTAGCAGCCTCTGTATTAGGATAAATATGCTTTTATATATTTCTTGGAAAAGGTTTTATTTCTTGACTTTATCTTGCCCCCATCCCCAGTTAGTGTAGGACCACCGTCCCCATCAGCTTTAATACATAGCAAGAAATAAAAAATAAAAAAATTCAGTAATTTAAGCACATAATATCTATACATTATTTATAATTCTGAAATGTCCATGTTTTAACCCAAATTTGTTGAACTTTGATAAAATATGTTTTGAATGAAATTGCTTTTCGGCTTAATATCCAGTAAAGTAAAGCTTGACCCAGAATAGAATTTTAGGTCGTGTTCACAGAATTTTAAAAAAAGCTGAAATGAGCCCATCTAAATATGATATCAATAAATAAAACTGAAGCCAGTTTAGGTCATATTATGGAATACTTAAATTGTTGATGTAAAAAAACTTTGAGAATTTCCTAGGTCAATTTTTTTTCATTTTATTGGAAAATAATATTGGATTAATAGAAACATGTACATTCCCAATGTTTTTTTTAGTAAATGCATTCGTTTTTATGCATTTGACAGTGCCAATCATGGTCAATTGTGGGAGAGGTCCACTAAATTTGGCCCTTTATATTGAATATTATTGGCAGGGTGTTAAACTCTCATGAAAACATCCAATTCGGTGAATTGACCCTGGGGGATAGTCAGTGTGGTGGGGCATGGGTTTGCTGGTGATAATTTGGATTGTTGGATTTGAGAGAGAGAAGAAATATAGATGTGTGAGATTGGAGTGGAGGGAAAAAGAAGAGACAAGAAGAAAAGGAAACAAATAAATAGAGAGAGGTGAAAGAATGGAGAGAAAAGAGAGAAGACGGAAAAAGAAGAGTAAAAGAAAATAGAGGAGAAAAGCGAGACAAGTGAAGAGGGGGAAAGAGAGGGGAGGAAGGAGGAAAATTGGGTAAGAAAAGAGGAGAGAAGGGAGGGGGAAGAGAGGAGAGAGAAAAGAGGGGAGAGTGAGAAGAGAGAAAGAAGAAAAGAGAGAAGCGAAAGAGGAGAAAGGGTCATCATCACAATGTACAAATGTTCGGTACATACATACCTTAAACCCTTATTTTGATACCTTGATACTCCTGTGCTTCAGATTAAGCATGCAGAGTACATCAACTCTCTCCCCCACCCATGATGATGGCCATGCCTCCCCCAAATGCATCTTCCAGGGTCCTGCCAAGTGCATCAATCAGCCACTTTCACCAAAGACTGTCTTCTCCATTCGTCCGTATGCAGAATGCAGATTATCAGGGCCAATCTGACCCAGGTGAAAGGTGGACAGGTGAGTATGCTTGTACAATACACCCCAAAAAGACGATTGTGGCAGATAACAATGTGCATTAATGTGCAGTAATGAGTCAGTAAGAGTGAGGATTTGATTATTTCTTGAATCCGTCTTGTTTAATAAACAATGCATTTTTTTTATTTACTTGAAGGCAGCTGCATTTTTGAAATGCTAATTTTATTTCAGCGAGGATTTCAAGGCATAGGCACCGTAAGTTAAACAACTCATAAAAATACATTCATTCTTCAAGATACTTGTTGATCTCCATAAATTCAACAGGTATACCAATGGGAAATAAATGTAACAAAAAAAAAGTAGTCATAAAATAAATCAATGTGGCGTCTTCGCCGGGTAGATAGCGTAAAACATATGAAGTCGTCTTTTGAAGCATTTGATTCAGGAGGGACAGTTAGGTCCATCAAAAAATGAAAGGCCATGACAGAATCAATCTTGGAACATAAAGATCGGCTTAAAAAAAACCCAAATAAATAAACAATAAAATAAATACAAAGAAAGTTATTAAAAGAGAGAGAGAAAAAAAACAAATAAGTCTATGAAATAGATCTTTCACAATTCCAATATATTATTATTATTATTATTATTATTATTATTTTATTATTATTATTATTATTTTATTATTATTATTATTATTATTTTATTATTATTATTATTATTATTATTTTATTATTATATTATTATTATTAGTATTATTATTATTATTATGTATTGATTTATGTAGTGTCATCATATTCCGTGGGAACATTTTACTCATCAAATCAGGAGATCTAAAAAGGCCATGAGAAGATCCCAAAATTGATCCAGCTCATTTTACACGTTTTAAGGAATTTTGTTACATTTCTATAAAAGTCCAAAATCAAGTGAAGAGCCCCAACAACACAAACAAAAAACAAAGGAGGAAGCTCATCACTTTTTTTATATTTAAATGAATTTTTAATTTTCATATAATTGTCTATGTTATAGGTCAATAAATAATAATATGTCGAATGTAAAACAAGATAATTGACCTAAACATAAAAAAAAAAAAAAAACAATTGCTTGATCTGTAGTTGATAACGTTTAAAAAAATCTATAAAAAATTGAAGAGTGACTTAGAGAGGGACAGGAGGTAATTTTAGGTGCAGGAGACGTGTGTGTAATTTAGATAAATGGAAAACACAAGAAAAAAAACTCGTCAGCTCAATAAAAAGCTGTCTTAAAAATTATTCACTGAATTCTATCTGGTTTTCCGCCAGTAGGTAAGAGCAGAAATTAATCCCTGCTCATTACAATGCGATATTGCAGAATGATTGCGTTTGTTCAACATGAAATGCTCGGGATAATATATCAATTCCTAACACACCGATACGGTGCAAACAGCCACAGAAATATAATGAATATATTTTTACATAATTATTTCTGGCCCAGCTGAATCAGCATCTTCATTATACATTTTGGAAGCATATTTCTTCGCCCGTCTCATTTGCAATGGAGGTGAATGCAGCATCGCATAGTCTCAATGAAGTGGTGTTTATCAAGACGGCTGATTGCCACCCTCGCAAGTTACGGCAAAGTTTAGCTGTAATGGAAACATTGACACAGCCGAGGAAAATTCAATTACTTGAGTAGCTGAGCAGATTACCCCTGATGTAAATCAACTCGATGCCAAGTGCTTACATAGAAGGAATCTCTGGAGCTCTGTGATACCTCACACCAGGGGAAAAGATACGGTTTATATGAACCTGGGAGTTGGGACTCCATCTATAAATATTATTTACCCCTTAATGACAAAGCGCGTACATGTACGGCTCGAAATGCATTGTTTTCAATGGGTTTAGGGACCGCTCATTGTCCTTAAGGGGTTAAACCTGAAATTTGTAATTGTATCAGAATGTCAGCATGCTTTGTTGTATGAAGCGGACCGGTGCAATAAATAGTACTTATTAAAGAGGTATGAAATTATTTAAAACCATTTTTATTATTCATTATTTACAGTTGTGGCAAATTGTACCAAAAGATCAAGCAAACTAAGGTAAAATAATAAATTGTTTCAAATTACTAAGGACTTTTTGATTTGTTCTAGAGAATGAGGAAGGAAAAGAAAGAACAAGGAGGGGAGAAAATAGAAAAGAGAGAATAAGGAGAAAGTTGAAAAGAGAGAATTTAAATGAGAGGGAGAAGAAAGAGAGAGGGGAAAGAGAGAAGACAGAAGGACAGAGAAAGAAATATTAGAGAAGAGAAGGGAAGAGAGGGAGGGAAGGAAAGAAAATACAGAATGAAGAGAAGAAAAAAGGAGAAGCGAAAATGAGAGGGTGATGAGATGTGAAGAGAGGGAAAAGAAAGAGTAAAGAAAGTAAGAGGTAAGAAGAGAGAAAGGAGATTAGAGAAATGATAGGGGAAAGAGGTGACAGAAAATGGGAAAGGGAAAAGAAAAAAAGAAGGTACAACAAAGAGATAGAAAGGAGAGGAAAAAATTAGAGTTAAGAAAAGTGAAAAAAAGAGAGAAAAGAAAAAAAAAAAAAGGAGTGAGTGTGGGAGACAGAGGGAGAGAAGAATGAAGATATGGGTAAGGTTAGGGTACATGATTTCTTGAGTATAATGCAATCAAGAGACCTGGGTTTAGAACAGCGTTTGCTATTAGGGAGATTGAAAGGGAATAGAAAGAATATAGAAAAAGAGAGATCATTCTTTAATCACATTTCCTTGTGAGCGGCATTTGCCTTGGTCTTTAATTACTCATTATTAGTCCCTGAATTATGCAAAATCCTGGAAAGAAGAAGGAAACAAACATTTGAAAAAACGGAAACGGTGAAGTGCAGTTGGCTTGATGAGTGCGATGCTCAAGTGTCGTTAGTCTATCTTCATTATAGAGAGCAGGAAGAAAGGGACATATAACGCGCCAACATTTTATTCTAAGTTGTTCGGCACAGCAGGTGCAGGAATTCAGATGGCAGGCATGAGAGTTGAATTAAATGGATAAGAGATATCAGGATATGTATTATTGATGGCTTTCAGTAGGTTAGAAGATCCGTTACATTTGTCCAGAACATTAGAATCAGAACACTGTGAGTCAGGAAAGGTCTGTGGCCCGATATGATAAGGGGGGGGGGGATATACAAAATATGGGCATTCGTTTCAATAGAGGAAGAGGGAGAAATAGATTTTGGAGGTTGTACTCTTTGAGTGTTACATGATGTAGGTCTCGCTCCTTGAATCCGTTCTCATGGTCAAACTCTTGAATTATATTTGATGAGTATTTTATGAGTGACCTTTGATTATTCAGAAATGTGTTGTGTTTTAGAATTCATTTTGACATTTTGTATTCTATAGTAGACTAAAAGATGAGAGTTGGTACCGCGTTAGCCGTAGAATTACGGGAGACTAGAAAAAGAACTACGTGGCATTATAAGCCCTCTTTATCCACCCGTTTCAGCTAAACCAAAGTGTCTATCTATATTTCTACCATTTCATGTAACCGTTTCATCTTCAGAACCATATGATGGAGCTCATGTGGGTCAACATGGAAAATCAAACATGGCAGGTCTACCGGCTCTTAACGACGCTCACAACTCGGGAGAGTCTTTGATGTAGAAACAAAGTTATCTCAGACCAGGAAATAATAATAATATCCTCTTATTTTCGGAGATGGACAACTGATGACATCATTGACCTCCGGTTAGAGTTTCCACTAGCTGGGGGTCGCTATGTAGACCGCCCATTTTTTTTTTGGAGTAAAAATCCTAAACAAAACAGGTTTTTTCTCCGCCTGGGCAGAAAGAATATAAAAAACTTTCCATCAAGCAGAGCTTGCACATCTCCCGACTCTTCGCAAAAGTGACATATTTTGTCCCCACCGTGAACTTTCAACAAAGTATCACGATCCTGAAAAATTAATGAGCGTTTTCATTTCTTAAGAAGAACCATCGCATCCACAGCTTTTTAACCCCCCTCCCCTTTGTATCTTCTACTAAAACAAAAAAAAAATCTCCAGCGGCTGAATGAAGCATGAAACTGTTTGACACGCCACCAACGCGAAGCCCATTTTATCAGTAATTTAGAAGGAATGTTTTCAGAAAA
This sequence comes from Spea bombifrons, assembly GCF_027358695.1. Classification (NCBI taxonomy): domain Eukaryota; kingdom Metazoa; phylum Chordata; class Amphibia; order Anura; family Pelobatidae; genus Spea; species Spea bombifrons. Next base: position 4,044,921 of record NC_071096.1, read on the forward strand.
AAAAAAAAAAAACTAAAAAAAACTAAATAAATAAAAAAATAAAGTATCACAAATGTTATTTTTTTATTCTCAGATCGTCATTTAACCTTACATTTTAAAATGCCCTCAAGTCCAAACTTTCCTTAAAATCCAGAGCGGTTTTTCTAACTTTTTTTTTTTTTTATCTATTTATTTGTCAGTTTCAATTGGGAATTTCAAAATTGTAAGTAATGTAACTCCTCGAATTACAGCACCGAGGAAGACCTTTTATTTATTGATGTATTTAAAATAATTATGAATGTTCAGAACTAAATGGTTTTTTTTTTTATCACATATTCATGAAACGAAAAAAAAAAAACATTCTTAAATCCATCAGCTAAATTAAAACATTTTTTACATTTTTTATTATATTTGAAATATTTATTAACTTTTGATCATTTGACTGATAATTTCGTTAGTTTTTCCAGAGATTCATAATGTATAGAGCAAGACTTAGGAAAACACTATACATATTGACTGAATTTATCACAAATGTAGCAACCTGTCCAAAGGTCTGCTATGGAGGGCCGGTCCTAACTGCGGCTCCACTCTTTCCTCCTCAATGTCCCTCTTTTTTTTTTAGGAGTTTATATGGTTGGGGGGGGCATCACGGGGTTGTACAGTTCTTAATAAATATGTGTAAGATTTAATAAATTATTTAATTTATTTAATTTATTTAATTTAATTTATTTAATTTAATTTATTTAATTAATTTAATTTAATTTATTTAATATATTTAATTTAATTTAATAAATTAAATAAAATGTATTTTCATGGCATTTATATCCAATTTTTTAAATCAAACTTACAGATTAATAAATTATTTTTAAAAAAGCAGCCCCCCCCTGTAGATATAAAATATTACGTTTTTAGTGGTACTGTTGTTATAATGAACTAGAAAGATCTAATTTTGAATACATTTCCTACAAGGACATTTTTATTTTATTGAATATTTCAACAATATTTAAAGTATTCATCTTAAAAAAAAAAAGAATAAGCGTCTCAGGGCTCTCGGCAAGCGATGTAAATGATTAAACAGTTATTCGGGGAAGCTTATAAAGCAAAGAAGGCAGCCCCGTATCACGCTGGCATATCAGCGCTGACAGAAAAGGGCATTTTCATTTATATTTGGAAATATAGCAATTCCTGCAGCCAGATCCAATACGTGCGCCATAATTAAGTTTTCAGAGGATGAATGCAAAGCTTAACAAGAGGAACGAAGACTTTGTTGGCCAAGCTCTTCTCTCCTTGTATTTCTGACATGAAGAGCAAATTGTCGATGATTTCAGCCTTGATAATGCTCGAATTCTAAGCAGAAACGCGGAATTCTAGACGTTTATGATCTGATAGCACAAAAATAGTCTTTTGGAACCCCAAATATTTGTATTTTTCTACTGCCTGACCTCAAAATATACTCGGTCCATCGTCTTATCTTACGTCAATTCTTCACTGTGTTACCTTCTGCTTTATCTAATACTTTTGTAGAATAATAAGGCTTGATCGTGTTACAATCGCCCTACGATATTATGCTCCTCACATTTTAAAGACATGGGTGTACATAGATAGGGAAAAAGGCAAATGATGACACAAAGAGTCATCCATGAGACCAAAGAGGGCTCTTCAATGTGTTATATTTGTATTAATGGTGAATAGGGACCTCTGGCCATGGTCCACGATGAACGTAGCTCTCATGGAGGGCAGTTGTCTGACGTATGGTGTGTTGTTCTCTGTGATGAGTCTGGTCCTCCAATGTCTTCGGTGATGCTAAAGCCTCCCCCCTTATGTTCTTCCTCTCAATTTCTTTAAAAGCTGTTATTTTAAATAAACTTCAGTACAGTGAGTGGAGGAACGGCCTGCGGACTGCCGAGTGAGTGATGATGAACAGCTGAAGCTGTGACCGTCCAGCACCTCATACCATTCATCAAGATCACGAGTCTACACTTCCATACAGTACCTGCCAACTGTCCCGGGCTGGCCTCCAGCTGGCCATGCATGTACGTGGTGGCTGTGGAACGGCTTTGCACATGCACAAGGTGGGCGAAAGCAGGAGATAACGTAGACTTATTGAAATTTCATATGACTTAATGCCTCTATTAGCTGACGGAAGGATAAGGTCCATAGCGCCTCTAAAGCCAGGGTCCGTGCATAGAGACGGCTAATTCGGTCATATATCACACGTATGTAATAATAATATCATCAAAACCTAATCAATTGCCCCGTCGCTCATCATTTTAAACATCTGACCGATGCTTTTTATAATAAGTTACTCCCGGGCATCCCTGGAAGTAAGAGAATTCTCCAAGCATTCATCACGGTACAATATCGCGTCTTCATTTACGGCGAGCTACACTAAAAGCAGATATTGTCTGAAAATCTAAGACAATAAAATATTTAAAGCGGGGCTTACGCTAAATGACAATAATCAAAGAAACACTAGCTGGTAAACTCCTGCCCAGAAAGACTCAACGTCTAATTGGATAATGGCCTACTTGGCCGTAATATGGGAAAAAAGGGATTTTTTTTCTTTCTTTTAATCAACCGTAAGTGTCTTGAGTAATGGATTTTGTGCTTCATCTCGGCATAAAATAATAGAATCCGTCCTCGGAAGGCCTTTTAAAAATCGGATCGTCTTTTGTGGGCCGCGCGAATAACTCATGCTTCGTTTACAATGATCGGTCGCATAAGAACATTCGCATCCGGCGACTGCAGAGATCCAGCGGCTCCTTCCATTTTGGGCTTCTTGATGAGTCCGGGGTGGGCCAAGTGGGAAAGTTTTTTTTTCTAAATTCAGTTTTTGGATGTTCTTAATTACTGTATACAGTAAGATACCCCCAGCGCTGTATACAGTAATGTAACCCCCAGCGCTGTATACAGTAATATAACCCCCCAGCGCTGTATACAGTAATATAACCCCCAGCGCTGTATACAATAATATAACCCCCCAGCGCTGTATACAGTAATGTAACCCCCAGCGCTGTATACAGTAATATAACCCCCCAGCGATGTATACAGTAATATAACCCCCCAGCGCTATATACAGTAATATAACCCCCCCAGCGCTGTATACAGTAATATAACCCCCCAGCGCTGTATACAGTAATATAACCCCCAGCGCTGTATACAGTAATATAACCCCCAGCGCTGTATACAGTAATAACCCCCAGCGCTGTATACAGTAATATAACCCCCCAGCGCTGTATACAGTAATATAACCCCCCAGCGCTGTATACAATAATATAACCCCCCAGCGCTGTATACAGTAATATAACCCACCAGCACTGTATACAGTAATATAACCCCCAGCGCTGTATACAGTAATATAACCCCCCAGCGCTGTATACAGTAATATAACCCCCAGCGCTGTATACAGTAATATAACCCCCAGCACTGTATACAGTAATAACCCCCAGCGCTGTATACAGTAATATAACCCCCAGCGCTGTATACAGTAATATAACCCCCAGCACTGTATACAGTAATAACCCCCACTGCTGTATACAGTAATAACCCCCACTGCTGTATACAGTAATAACCCCCAGCGCTGTATACAGTAATATAACCCCCCAGCGCTGTATACAGTAATATAACCCCCAGCGCTGTATACAGTAATATAACCCCAGCACTGTATACAGTAATATAACCCCAGCACTGTATACAGTCCCTTACAAAAAAATTACTGCAGTTTTTCTGCAGTTTTTTGGACATGAAAAAACTGCAATACTGTACTTTTACTGCAGTATTACTGCACGTTTACTGCAGTTTTACTGCATTTGTACTTCACTGTACTGCAGTATTACTGCACATTTACTGCGCTTTTTTTTTTTACTGCAATTATACTGCATTGTACTTCAATGTACTGCAGCTTTATTGCAATTGTACTTCCGTACAAAAATAACTGCAGTACAACTGCAGTACAGTGAAGTGCAAATGCAGTAAAACGGCAGTAAATGTGCAGTAATACTGCAGTAAAAGTGCAGTATTGCAGTTTTTTCATGTCCAAAAAACTGCAGTATTACTTCAGAAAAACTGCAGTAATTTTTTCGTAAGGGGTAATATAACCCCTAGCGCTGTATACAGTAATATAACCCCCAGCGCTGTATACAGTAATATAACCCCCAGCGCTGTATACAGTAATATAACCCCCAGCGCTGTATACAGTAATAAAAACCTGGTTTTATCTCATTTTACCCCAATAAACTCCCTTTATCTGCAGACCCGGAGGCGCCGTTGTTGTCAGTCATGTGATATTTTATAATGGGACCTGCAGCTGGACTCCATGCTGGCAGAAACCTTGCTGAGACGAGCGGCCTTTTCCCAAAGCTCCGTGGGACGTGTTTTGTGTTTTTTACGTTTATTTTATGTATTTTTTTTGTTGATTCTCTGGTTTTCGATGTTTGATATTTATACTCCTGCAACTCAGGGATTTTGTCGCCTCTTCCCCACAGACTTGTAAGAAATACTCGATCACCCGAAAACGCCAAGCCGGAAGACGCTTCATCAAACAATCAGTCAACTTTAAATAACCAAATAATAATAAAACGCCTCCGACTTTAAGAATTACGCCCATTAATCAGCGGAGTCTCAGGCAGGGGCGATGAATTTACAAGGTTTTTCTGCTCTAAAAATGAGGAATTGAAACAAGAACTCGGTTCCCAAATGACCGCAACGCCAACCGGTTCTTCCATCAGCTCAACAGAGAAGATTCGGTTTGGCCTCTTTACTCCCAAAAGCTTCTTTTTTATTTATTTAATTTTATTATTATTATTATTATTATTTCATTTTTTTATGCTTCTTAATGAGCATTTCTGGCCATCGTAGAAATAGTTTATTAGTCCGTGAACATCGCCTGATTGGACAGTCCCTCTTTCGGGGTCAAATCCCCTCTGCCCCTCATTTTCCTCCATAATACGCCTCTTGATATTTACTGATAATCCTGACATTGATTTGCAAAGAGGCTTTTATCTTCCGGGACATTCATTTTTTCCTTTTTTTTAAGAAAAAAAAGAAATGAACAATTTCCCCAAAATACCGTGTTTTTACGGTAGCTGTAGACAAGGGGCACCTTAATTCACGGCCAACCTATTCAAACCGCTGTTTCTCCTACCAATAAGGAGCTTCGAAGGAAGTCACATGGGAAAAAAACTCCAATAAACTCCCTTTATCTGTAGAGCCGGAGGCCTCCATTGTTGTCTGTCATGTGATATCTTGGGTGACTTTCCCGGCTCAAACACCACACTGAGCTGCTGCTTTGTAGTAATGCTAATGAAGTCCGTTCCTCCATAGACTTTCTATAGTCAGTGAGTCCGACTGGGTGATTAAGACTGAGCCATTCTATTGTTTTCCACATGATAAGGAGTCGGGGTGTTTGTCTAGTAGATTGGGGTTCAGAAACGAGAACTCATACAAATGGCTAATATGCAGCTGCCTGAAATCATATTATGGGCCAAAAACTACAAACTGGGTCAAATAGGAAAAAAGTTACTTATTTTTATCCTGATAGTAGAAATAAAGATAACTGGCAGGAGATCCTCTCGAAGTCCTTTTCTGTTTGTACAATGTAACGGAAAGTAAATATGTATCAGGGATTGCCTCTGTAAGTTTTAACTGAAACAAGAAGGACGTTTATAAGACGATGGAAGCGGCAATGGCTGTGTCCGCCGAGCCGGGATCACATACGCCTTTAATGTTCTTTCATTTTAGGATCTCTTTGGGCTTTTGTTAAGGATGATTATTGCCGATTGTGCATTGGTCATAAAGGCCATTGTTGGAAATAACAACCTCCCTGAGTCGCAGTAAAAAGCCAAAACTCTTTTTGTTTGTTTTTTTTTTCTTCTTTGTAAATTGATTTTTTTTTATTTCAGTCTTTAAAGTCGACCAAAATAAATACCCAAACACTTAAATCAGTAGCATAAAAACGGGCCAGTATGTGAAGGGTTTACGTGTTTTAATAGCAAGAAGGGGAACTATCGCCTATGCAAATATCTTTAAAGTTTTTAGTTTGTGAAACAGCTAATAACACAAAATGAGTGGACGACGGTTTCTGCGTTCTTTTGTCAGGTCATCGTTAATGTCGATGATGCAATTTATCGATTTTGTGACCAATGAGGCTCGTATCCACTATAGATATTTTTGATATTATTATATATTGGTCTTAACTGGTGTACTTATACTGTCTGTACAGGCCAACAGAGTAGCTTGCACGGACCTTTAACTCTTGGAACCTCCGCAGGGCTTCATTGGTTGATGGCAGAGGAGGCCCCTGCCGGCGACCAATAGAGCTGCTCGTATGCACCTTTAAAATCCTGGCGCCAAAGCTGCTGCATACCGCGTTAACCCCGTATTAACCCCTTCTAAAAAAAACATTAAAAAATGAAGAAACAAAATGAACACGAAGAATGTACACAAATATTCGCCCGAACCGAACACAGGAACGGGCGAATATTCATGGAATACAAAGATTTTTTTCCCCACGAAGACAAACATGAAGATGAACAGGAAGAGTTGGGCGGTGCCCAAGTCTACTATATACTGTATTAGCCTCTACCACTTCTGCTGGGAGGCTGTTCCTCTTATCTCCCACCCCATCAGTAAAGTAAACCTTCTTTACAGTCCATCTAAGCCTCTGACCCTCTAGTTGTAACGTTTCTCCTCTTTTAAAATAAGCTTCCCTCCTGTCCTTTGTTAGATCCCTTTATGTATTTAATCGTCTCTCTCCCATCCCCTCTCTTTTTCCTCCTCCATGCCGGATCTTTCCTGATAATTTGTATTGAAAGGTCCGTGTCATTCATGTCGTTCCCAGTAGAGGGCGCTCAGTACCTGCAAAAACTCGACTTACATCGAACAGCTACAGAGACGTCACTGGATACGAAAGAGTCGCACTCTATTGTTTTGGACACATTTTATTATTGGGGGATTCGAACATTTCAGCTTCCGATACCCATTAATGGCTGGTTAGTGATGTGAAGCCGAAAATATAGAGACAGTTTGTATCAGTGACTAATATGTTTTAACCGGTGATTCAGAATAAAAGCTCTCTTGATACATGCGCAGGGCCTACGGTCGTAACCCCTTTCCTCAAATGGTTCCAAATCCCGGTGAACCGCAGTAGAAGGGAATTCCGAGTCCGAGTCCCCGATGACTTAGTACAAAGGGTCGAGACGCGAGTCTTCTTCTTCTTCTCTCTGGCTAACTTGTGTTACTTTGTTTCTCTTTGAGTTGGGAATTGGGCGTTGGGGAGCGCATGTTTCTGCAGTCATGTCAAATTACAGGTTCATCCATCTCTTGGCTCCGTTGCTAAATAGATGCAGCATATAAAGGAATCAGCCGGACGATCCGTCGACATCTTGCCGCCTCTTGTGACCACGTCTGGAACTGCTGGAAAAATAAAAAAAAACATTTTGTAACCAAAATTGGTCCACATTTGGGGGGGGGGGATTCTCATCATTTGTTTTTAAAAGCCACCCGGAATAGACCCTAAAACCTGATTTTTCGCACTATGTCTGGGGTTATTAATGTATCCAAAGACACGCTGCTTGGCTGACATCTTTTAAAGATGACATCACTCTGTAAATATTGTTCCAGAATTCCATCATGTAGTTACATCATGCGATGTCGATAAGACCTGAGCTTCCTTTGTATTTGACTACAATTCCCAATAGCCTCTGCTTCCATCCTCAAGTCAAACCCTGAGCTCGCGTCTTCTCCTCTTGCTGGTCCCACCTTATTATTTGGGCTGCGGGCTATTCAAGCCCAGAAGTGATCAGGTAACATTAGTTATATTAACATTATTATCATAAAAAATATACATTTTATGATAACATTGAAAAAGTTACATAAAGTTTCAGGACCTCAGAGGTCTCTTCTTCAGATGAAAAGATGAGGCCCTGACATTGTATCTAACTTTTCATCATTTTATTTTGGGCTAATACCGGAGAACTTTCTAAATGAGCTGACCCCGACCTGAAATATTAACCATTTAATCGTGAAGATTCTATGCAGTGATTTGCTAAATGTCTTACCGAAATGGCTCTAATACCGGCCCTCGTGGAAACCTTGACTTGTCATTCAAATGAATCACCTGAATTCAAGCAGGGATATCAACCATAATATACTGGTAGCAAAAACTGGTAAAAACCGGTAGGAGTCTTATATATGATCACAGCGGGGGAGAATAGGAAGGAGTCGGCTCCAGACTGCGTGACCCTGAGAATCTGCCCCTTCACCCTGAGATGGGGCAAAATCCCGAGACTCGGGGCAAACCCTGACAGTTCCCAAGTATGCTAATATGGCTATATGTATAGTTGTATATCTTTATGTATTAAGTACCCCGACGATGGGATAAAATAAGTGCAGTTATATAATAAAGTGGTCTACGGACATATCGATGGGGGTATCACAGACATGAACGCATTAGGAAAGGAGGTCCCTGGCCTGCAAAGCTTACAATCTAAGTATCAATCCAACATTTGAAAATGAAGGAAAGCGCATACAATCCTTCATATAATTCTGCACCCTACCAGCAGCAAAAGAGTTAAAAGCAGACGAAAACCAGAGCTCAATCACTTATCATCAATGTGTACAAATAAATACCCAGAGCGACGATTGATTTTTTTGCTAGCAAAACAGGAACAGTCAGAGTGAGCTGGCAGGGGGCCTTTTCACCAAACCTCACCCAAATGAGCCTCCATTGATTACCGTTAATTTAAAAAAATAAAAAATTCCGTAAAAGGAAGAAATGAATGACTGATAAAATCCTCCATCTAACAGCAAACGTCTCTGCAACACCTGAGCTTCCTGTATCCGACGACCCGCGGCGGTGCCCGGGCACCATGTTCGGCGTAATAATTACCATTAGGGGCTACGTAGGGAATGTAATATCAAAGAGCGAGCTCATTATTTTAGGCCAATAATAACGACGAAGGAAACCCATTTGTATGTTTTTTTGTTAGTTTAGTTGGCTTTTTTGGTGAAAACGACACGGTATGTCTGCATACATCTTTTCAAATGCATAAGGGGTGCCAAAGATGGCACCCATGTGGTTGGTCTACCATTGCTGCCCTATCTAATAATCAAGAGCATTTTGATTTGTATGTAAAATCAGCAAAATTAAGATAATGGAAGTAAAAATCTTTATGCGGTTTCTTGATTATGTAACAAATCTATCACCTGATTAACATACCTGGGAACTCTCAGGGATTTTGCCCCAATCTCAGAGTAGAGGGGTAGATTCTGGAGCGGACTCCTTCTTATTCTCCCCACTGTGCTCATATATAAAACTCCCAGTTGGTGCTTTTGCTCCCAGTATGTATTGGTTGATATCCCTGCTTGAACGCAGGTGACTTAATTAAATGTATCTTTAAATAATGGCAGGTCAAGGTTCCCATGACGGCCGCTATTAGAGCCATTTGGGTAGCACATTTGGCGAGTCACTATGTAGAATTGTCACGAGGGGCTGTTAAAGGGTTAATATATTAAGAGTCTCAGGGGCAGCTCGTTTAGAAAGCTCCAAGTTATTTTAACCTTTGACATAATCTAACGGGGAACCCACACAGGGGCTTTATCTCTAGGGATCACGTGGGGGAGCCAATACATGGATATACCTGGCCATGAGATTAGGGGATGAACTATACATTAACACAGGTGTGATAGTTCTGCATGCCCAGCACTACCAATTAATGGCGGTCTACCGGGATCTGTCGCAGGAGACCAACGTCACAAATGTCTACACTATCCTCTTCTTGTTGGGCGACGTCATATGGTCAAGAAATGAGACAACATCAACTGCTACCATGTGCCTTACTGTCTGTCTGTTTATAGAACTGTCTAAGAGACAGCAGCAGTGACACCACAGATTCAACTTAACAAAGTACAGGAAAAGAAGTTTACTTCGAAGGAGGAGAAATGGAAGTGTCCATAATCTAAAACTAGAGGGTCAGAGGCTTAGGTGGAATGTAAAGAAGTTTTACTTCTGAGAGGGTGGTAGATGAGTGGAACAGCCTCCCAGCAGAGGTGGTAGAGGGTAATACAGTGAGGGGATTAAACATGCATGGGATAGACATACGGCTCCTGAATCTAAGACGAGACCAACGACTGATTAAGGTTTGAGTCTTTACAGCAGGAGAAACAGGTGACCGGACGGGGGGCCGAATGGGTCTATACTTCTATATTTTTATTACAAGTTGTTTTTTATCTGCATTCTGCAAGTCATCACAAAGATGTGTCCACAGAGAACGTTACTTCAGATATCTCAAAGGAATCCGGTTTGAATCGCTCATGTGCTCCCAAATTATTCCACCATGTTTATTTGAAATCGTGCAATGCGTTCACATTAATCTTGATGACGCCCCCCTCCCCCATCCACCGAAACATGGATGCACTTAATCAATCACCGGATTAACCCACCTGTCACTCATCATCTCATGTATGATATTTAACATGGTAACACAGGTGGAGCTCTTGCACTCACATACATCATCACGGTTGGAGTCATTATAGAGCGTGTCCACCAGAAACAATGTATCATCTAGAGTCGATTCAACGTTTCATCGCCATTGTATGTTACAATACGAACGCCACAGCTGCTAGTGGTATAGACAGACTTCCAGTTTTATTCGGTAGTCCTCTAACTCCTGTTGTCTCCTAATGTTCTCCTAATTTCCAAGGAGTCTCCTAATGGTCTCCTCATTTATAAGGATTCTCCTAATGTTCTCCTAATTTCTAAGGAGTCTCCTAATGTTCTTCTCATTTCTAAGGAGTCTCCTAATGGTCTCCTCATTTCTAAGGATTCTCCTAATGTTCTCCTCATTTCTAAGGAGTCTCCTAATGTTCTCCTCATTTCCAAGGAGTCTCCTAATGTTCCCCTCATTTCTAAGGATTCTCCTAATGTTCTCCTAATTTCTAAGGAGTCTCCTAATGTTCTTCTCATTTCTAAGGAGTCTCCTAATGGTCTCCTCATTTCTAAGGATTCTCCTAATGTTCTCCTCATTTCTAAGGAGTCTCCTAATGTTCTCCTCATTTCTAAGGATTCTCCTAATGTTCTCCTCATTTCTAAGGAGTCTCCTAATGTTCTCCTCATTTCTAAGGAGTCTCCTAATGTTCTACTTTGGCTACAATAACTGCTACAATAACCGCTTGTCTCCACTTTTTGTGTTATTGACAATCTTGACCCATCAAAGAGACCTTAAAAAGTCAACAAGTTCTACAAGTCCCATCCCAACATCCCACGAAGACGTGAGGTTTGTCCCACCCGGCTCTCGGTACCTTTAATTATATGCGTTATATTTACTATGTATCAATGTGCTCGTTAAACAGGACAATAACCAAAAATATATTTTGTTTAAAAGAACATTGAGCCTTGGATCTAAATTATAGACAACATAAAAGGAGTACACCTGGCCGGTATTTCAACCCGGCTAAACTATTTCACCGTCGCAGTTACACTATGAATTTTATAAAGAGGAAATATTGCCTGGTTAGAGCTCATGACATATGGCTGCAGACTGATCATGAAGAATTAACAAGACAGACGGTTTGGCTGAAGCTACAGTAAGCATGAGATGTTGCACAAATCCTTCACGGTGATATTTTGTAGCCTAATTAGTAAACCGGCTGCAATATCTCTGCTATATATGAAATGCATCGAGTAAAATTAGTTTAGAATTATACTAAAGATATCAGCTTTGGGTAATTTTCTCTCTACACATATTTGCAAGCGGTCTAAATGATCCAAAATCGGCTTTTATTTTCCTCCTGATGAGACATTTGCTGCTTGGACCAATAAACCAGAATGATGGTGCTGGCTTATCAAATGGTTTCTCAACTGCGCAGGGGTTGGGGTATTTTTTTTTTTTATTGGGTTTAGAGCCCTGTGGAGTTTTAGGGATCTAATTGGTCCACTGGTGGAAGTAATTCAGCAAGGTGGACCAACAAGACAGACGAGCAACCGAGCAAGATGATGGACAGAGCAGGAATCAGGCTAATGATCCATGGGTGGGATATCTTCTCACTGTAGCATCCAGGGCAGTTTGGTTTTGCCTTTTCCTTGTCTGTGATCAAAGTTTTTTTTTGGTAAATGCTTTCATAATGTCCAAGTTTTCTAATTTGATAGTTACATAATAATTCTATCTTTATCCAACAGTTACATAATTGCATTGACGCAGAAAAAAGAACCTCGTTGCCCAGAAGACAATAATTAGGCTATGACTCCATGGGAAGTGATAAGCATCCAACAGCTTTTAAATGATGATATCTAACCCTGAATCTCTCTTCTTTCCAAAGAACAATCCAGTTTATTCTTGAAGGACCACATAATAGCAGCCGTCACCAACTCCATAGCAGTGCACCAAAGAGCTTTAGACTTTATTGTATAGAATGTTCTCCTCTGCTTACGATGGAACCATGGCTCCTACAGTTGTAATAAATCTTCTCTTGCAGCTACTCTGTTCATCGAGTGAAGACAGGAGGACCGGCGATGATGTCACCTGTTCAGAACCACGTTTTGAGAGTAAATAAATCCAATTTGAACAATCCCAGTTCACAACTCAAGTCATTCCCTACTCTTCATCATACGCTTTCCACTTCGATCACTTCTTCTTTGAACTGGTGCTCCAAACTAGGCTTAGCTAAAGCTTTGTCTACGAGCATTAATACCTTTTTTAATGCCTGCTAGTAATTTGATTTCCTTTGGAGCTGCTACTTGACATTGAATAATTTATACAAACATGCATCATTAGTTGAATTCACATCCGTACACGACTTGACGTCATCTGTAAAAATAGAGACTTTACTGAAGCTACAAAGTTACTAAGGGGATTGAAAGGTCTTATTATTAAGGGAGACTAAAAAAAAATTGAGTTTATATAAGGTAGAAAAATGGCGTCTTAGAGGGTATACTATAATATTGTTTAAATATATGCGGGGCCGATATCAAGAGCTCTCCAGGGACCTGTTTATTAACAGAAACGTACAAAGAACGAGAGGTCGTCCATGGAGACGGGAAGAGCGATGATATCATAGACAACAAAGGAAGGGATTCTTTACAGTGAGGGCAGTAAAGGTACGGAATTCACTGCCGAGAGAGGGGGTTCTATCAGATATACTGGATAGAGGTTTAAAAACAGAACATACAGGGGTATAAATGATAGAATAAATATGAGCATTTTAGAGCTTCTCGATCCGAGGAGAGATCTGATCGCCTTTTGGAAACAAGAAGGAATTTTTCCCCCCTAAGTGCCAAAATCCAAAAAATAGCATTTATTTTGCCTTCTTTTGGATCAAAACCTTGAAGGATCCGTAAAACTTGATGGACTTAGGTTTTTTTTAACCTAAATTACTTTAATTTCATCAAAATAGAGGTCATTTGTGGTTCTTTTGGGTATATAGATAACGTTTATATGTAAGATAATGTTTGTGTTAATGCTATTAAACATACTGACTTTCCATAGTGCTAAAGTTTATTTTTTTTAAGCCCCTTTTTGAAGGCGCTCATAATCTGTTCCGTCCTGATTAACACAGATAGAGTAGACAAAACTCCTCTCGTCGTTTTAATGCTGTTTTGGATTCTATCTTTCGAAGCATGCCAAAACTCACAAAGAAAAATTCATTTCAGAAAGGTGTTATGAGAAAACTATTAAAATGGAAAAATACATTTCAATCTTATTAAGTCTTCCCTTAGATGGATGAATGAAGATGATAATTTGCCTTGATTTCTGGGAGAGTTAATGTTCTGTATACTTTCATTAAGGTGGAGAGATAGCAGCTGACGTTCTCCGGGAAAAAAAAAACGTCTGCACTTATTGTGTTTAAAGCTTTAGTCCTTTAATAATTTAAGTGGCTCCCGTTTATAAACCTGGTCACCCAATGCAGCTTAAAATTGCGGAGAAATGTTGAGATATTTTATATATATGACTATATCAGCGGTGTAGATTTAAATGTCATATGGGGATAAGGGTAGAGAAGATTCTAACTTATTTCCAATTAAATGTTCTATAACATCCGCCATATCCGCATATGTGTTTCCTAAGAGCAATATGTAGGATATATAACCTTAGCTTTCCCAGTTAAATGTCCAACGAAGGAACACATTCCCTTACTTGAGTTTAAAGATATTCTGTAGAGATCCTGATATGTACTAATTAGCAACATACCCGAAGACTCCTGGTGGAGTGCCGCTTCTCCTTGTCGTGCTCACCACCCGCTTCCGCTTCTCCTTGTCGTGCTCACCACCCGCTTCTTCTCCTACCAATTTTTATGGGTTTGGGGCTAGTCCCGCATGCAACATCAGCGGACCACCCTCTGACTTCAGAGGGACCACCCATAGATGTCAGCAGACCGCCTACTGATGTCAGTAGATCCGCCAATCGCCATCCTGAAGATGGAGAGCTCCGGGTAGCCACATTAGAAGAAAATGGCCGATGTGGTTGTTCGTAACCATCAACAACGATCTACAAAAAGTACACATTACACCAAAAATGAGCAGAATTTAATTTGTAGACAAATTAGAAACTCAAGAGAGATCTCCATGTTCCACTTTGTGGTATTATTATTATTATTATTATTATTATTTTCTCCATAGATGAACTCATCATGAAAATGGGGCATATTTTAGATAAATGCAATTTTTTTAATATCATTTTTAATTTATATTTAGAGGAAATAAGGCAATCTCTCTAACAATGTATAGTTCAGACTATGAGGTGACATTTAAGAAATCTCGGTGATTTAAATGTGCTTTATCCACGGTCATCTAACGTTTTTTTTTTTGTTGGCGCAGGAGCTCAATGAGCCAATTCTCCCTTTATAAAGGAAAATGAAGTCAATGAGATGAAACTGCAACTCGCCTGCCAACCCCATCTTTTAGTGGAAATATACCTTAAAGCACACACATCAAACACTAACCTGTCCAATAATCCAATATCCAAGTACCAACTGGTCTTTATATTATGAAGTCCAATAATACTTCTTTGCCTTAACCTTTGTTGACCTCTCCACTTCCTGGGGATACAGTCCATCCATCATTTCTCAATGAAATCCCTCAATACATCTTCATCATGGGTCGAGCTCATCTTTGTTTCTCTTTTCATCGTTTCCCACTATCTTTTCTCCGTATGACTTTATTGGCCCTCAAAGTCTTGTATGTGTCAGAAGATTGAGAAGAGGAAAGAATGGTTAACGTAGACGTGGGAAGTCCATGGAAGACCATTCGTTATGCTAACTATGCATTGTCGTATAGCGGTGCCTTATTACATACTCCTTTTAAAAAAAATGCATAAAAATTGATTCTACGGGCCGCTCGTTTTTGCAAATAAAAGTTAAAGGGGTCACAGGGTTGAGGTTCTTGTATAGATGTGAGCAAGAAGCCAATGGTGACCTAACCTCCCATCTTCTATAGAGTGCCATTCCAATCATCTTATGACATAACGCTTAATTAAATCATGTCTTAGAGTTATATAAAACAGCCAAGGTCAGGGAATTTGCTTACATTGGAAACATCATCAAAATCGGCGGAGTGCGACCAGAAGATGTTTTACAGGAATCGTAGGCTTTGGGGACTATTTTTAATTTTCTTTAATTGCGGGCCTATTACTTTTATTTCAGTCTTTTAATCAAATTGTTTTCAGAAGAGGTAATTTAGCTTCCTCAATTTATAATTTAATACAATTACATTGCGTTTCTAAACCGCCCCGTGCTTGCATCGAGTAACTTTGCCTGCATGTGCTCAGTAGTAGGCAATTTGGATGTCTGTATGGGGTACAATGTTTTGGGGGGATTATTTTGGACAGAATTCGGAACTCCCCAAGCAAATTATTGATAATTTATTGCTGCGCTTGTGAAATGAGCCACAAGATGGATTGAATCAGTTTCTCGACCCCTGGAACTGCTTGAAACACCAGGTCACACAGGATTTATTTTCAATAAACAAACATTATACCAACCAAACATTCGGAACTCCTCGGGGGAGGAAATAATTACAGGGGATTTGGGACCCAAAGAGGAATTGGACCTCCTTAACAGGGATGGATGAGACCAGGCATCAACTGCCCATCTGGAGGAGCCAACTTCGCTCCATACTCACCTGATCTGCCACTCTATGCTTAGTGGATCAAAATAAATAAAGATTCCAGGAACTCAAGGGTCCCAGCTCAGGCAGATTTATTAAAGGAAGACAGCAACAACGTTTTGACCTCACAATGAGGTCTTTATCAAGTTGGTGACTCTGGTGACTCTATGCTTAGTGAGCATAAAAACATAACTTGCGGCCAGTCATATCCAGCCATCAGCTACACTCAGGTCATTAGGCGGCAGTTGGCCTTAAAGAGTATGAGTATGGTCCTAGTAATAGTAGGAAAAAGACCTCATTGTGAGGTCGAAACGTTGTTTTCTTGTTTCAATAAATCTGCCTGACGCTGGAACTCTTGAGTGCCTGGAGCCTTTATTTACTTCCTAGTAATAGTAGGACATTGACATCTGCTCAATGACCCAAGAGATATAAGTTGACGTGTTGGACCTTAAGTTGGAGGGTGACTATGAACCAGTTCTTGTCTTGAAGGTTAAGGGGTTACGTCCCAGAATAGCACATCATCCACTCTTTGGCATTATTGCATTATTTACATATTTATTGGTCTTCATCTTTTGCTTATGAAGTCTATGATGTTGTGGAAAAGACATTGCAGGCGTCAGCACTTTCATAACGTATGGAATATTTGTAGACTGGGGTAGAATAGCACATGAAGCCATATTAACTATGACTTTTGATTTACACATGTCTTTGTATTTTTTTAATAGAATTAATCAATGTGATAATTTAATTGTGTCCATAATGTCTACCAAAAAAAAATCCTTAATTTTTCTAAGTTGGTTTAACAGAAAAAAAGAGATCACAGCAAAAGCTTAAAAAAATAAAATAAACAAAATAAAAATCAATGGTTTCCACCAAAATGTTACTCTTCATATTACAGGGTTTTGCATCACCAAACCCATCAATCTCTGTTTTTAGATTTGTATCGGAGACAGAAGATTGCACTTGAAGAGATACAATATGTACAGAACAGAATAAATGGCTCATTACGCCAATTCATTAAAGAGCAATCATAACAAGAGTCGCTAAATCCCTTTAGGTGCACCTGATTCCTGCCATTTATTATCGGTGCTGTATTTATTTTAAAGAACCCTAAAAAATAAATATATTTTTCTTAAAAAAAAAAAACGGAAATGGCCTTTTTTAGGGGATCAGATCACCCACATAATGTTTATATTATAATATTTATTTATTTTTTATATATAACTGCATTGGAGATATTTGGTTCAAAGAAAAGGAACTTTTTTTGCTCAAATTAAACCGGGATATAATTAGTGCTACCTGTTCATTGGGGCCAAAATTGGCCATCTTGTAGGAGAAATCCCTCCGAAGGTAGATCCCTCAGAATTCATAGTAAAGTCAAGGAGAACATATTTGAGGCTCGAAATATCCGATCCGGGGGCCATGTATAGCCATGTGTACCCTCGGCCCTCTCCTCTCCACTTCAGACCACCTTGGACACCTTATGTGACCCCACTGAGTCCCAACTCCACTAGCAGGGTTGACCTTCTTTGGAGAACTAGAACCAGTCTGGGGGGCAATTGCCGCCCTACCACCCCCCCCGGGTAAGCCCACCCCAGGTTACATTTTGGCTGTAACCCCTAATACCGCACCTATTGTCCATCCAGCCTTCTTTTTTTCACCACTTCCCAAAGTTAAAAATAAAATTAAATCCAACATTAAAGCGAAAATATTGCTTTTAATAATAAATTGCCGCGCTGTTACTATTTTGCGTTTGATTTTGAGTGACACAGTAACAATCTAGACTCCATAGCCCTATAGTTTACTGAAACACATTGTCTCTCTAGAAGTTAAATTACATTTGGTGCAAACATGTTTATAATGGGCTGTCTGGTGATTACAAAGGAAATGGTTCTTTTTATGTCCTTTTTCCACTGTTTCAGGCATGTATATCGCCGTTTTTTTTGTGTTCCCTCTCGGTTTTGTTCAGCTGCTCTCTCTGCTAACAATACAGAGGGCCTTTTAGGAACAAAGCCATTTGTCTTCTGCATTAAATAATTGGTTTTAACAACTGGAATAGTGGGTAATTCATCAGTTTCATCCCTACTTAGGAGTACATACCTGAGCGCCGCAATAATAGATCATAGATTCTGATGTGTAAAGAGGGTTTTCAGCTCCACAAAGCACAAGAATGAGTTTGACCTGTGTTGGCATTAGCTGATTGTGCTTCACTGTCCTTCATTAAAAGTCAAACAATCAATCAATAAATCAATCAATCGGTTTTTAATTCCCAGCCTTTATATGGTTATTCTAAAAACGTTTCATAAAACATACAGCATATAACATTACCCAATCGTATGCTCTGTTAGAATGGATATGAAATTGGTGTTAACATAGAATTTGAAAATATAGGATTTGATGGCAGATAAGAACCATTTGGCCAATCTACTCTAATTAAGACCTTAATCACTCCATGGTTTCATCTTGGGTTCAGGATAGTCCTATGCCTATCCCACTTCATATTCACTCGTCCACAAGAAATAAAACAATGATGTGTCCATAATTACGAATGAATATTCAGAAATGTAACAAACTTAAGACAATTGTTTGCAATCCAAGAGCAGAAGTTGGTGACGTTCATTGTTGAAGGACAGCGGTGCCCATGATCCTGTATTTCTCCCATTGCATATATTTGGTCAGTTAGACTGACCTTTCTAAGAACATACTAAACCCTTTTAATTTCCCCTTACACTGTGCTCAAACCCATCAAGTAGATTATTATTGTATCCAAAAGCCGCACTGTATGCTACAAATTACATTGAAGACGAGACAAAGACCTGTTGTATAGTTCTATAAAAGGAAAACGAGTCTTGTCTTTGCAACATTGTCATCGAAGGATAATATTCAGATGTAGAGATAATTCATAAACCCCCCCCAAAAAAAAATCCAATAAGGAAAACAGGCTTCAGGGAGGATCATGTGTCATGTTCATTGGGACACTAACATCATGGTAACGCATTGATTTTATGTCATGGAAAATAACAATCTTGGGTTAATACTATGCAGACACAATCTACAGACTGTGGCAGTCACTCAAAATGGGATGAGTTCCGCTTCACCGTTCCAAAACATGGCAAGCGAAGAGCCTTGATCAAGAAATCTCCATCAGCAGAGGTAAAAAAAATCTGTTATAGAGGAATGCATCTGTATCGTGTGAGACAATGTTTCGTTGGGGTAAACCATTCTAATAATGTAACTGGATTGTGTTTCCATTTAATTATTGACCTGACACATCATTTCAATGTTAACGGATGGATGTTCCATTAAGCTATGCAAACGAGTGTGAGCTGCACTGGAGATCTAGAGGTCTAAGAACTGTCAAGGCTTCCTATTTAACCAGTTTCCAGGTAATCATAGTTCTGTTTCTCCGAACTTAAAAGAGGAAAACTGTCAGTTTGAATAAGTAAATTAGTCCCTGAATGGATCACCAACATGGTGTCCTCGAGCAACCAAAGTTCTTGCAAATTCCAGTTTGTTCTTAAATTCATCCAGGGGTGAGTCTATGGTTAGTGGCGTCTGGGAGTAGAATTTGTTTGGTGCTCCTCACATAAATAAAACTAACATATCAACCTAACGAGCTCTAACACCCACTCACTCTAACACCATACAGTTACACATACATACATATATGATTTCCCTGCCTCTTCTTACACACACCATGATCCCTAAAGCTCACCCCTGACACACTCTGACATACACACTCAAGTTAACACCATACACTAACATCCCCAAACACATGCATGCTTACACTAAATACTAACACACGTCTATGCTAACACCATGCACTAACATACACACATTCTAACACCATATGCTGATGCACACTCCAACATCCTTGAGCAACACACACTTACTGTACATTCTAACAGCATATAGACCCACACAATACAGTAATACGCACATTCAATATCACAACATGCACTTACGCACACACACACTCACTCTAACACCATGCAATTACACATACATATTTTTACTCTCTCCCTTTTCCAGCTTTTACATAAAATACAGTATATATATATATATTATACAATATAGGGGAGATACAATAACTGCAGTCATATAAGAAGTACAGTATCCATTAATCCCCCAGGCTATGCTGGAAACAGAAAAGCTTTTTTTGTAATCGTCCTGTCCTTGGCACGGATCAAAACAGTTGTTTCCTGTTTACTAATACACAACAAAGCCTTGTTGTTATTTTTTTTTCCCCATCTGACAGACGGGGCCGGTGCTTTTCAAAGGAAGATCAAACAATGAAACAAAAAAAACGTAGATTATTCAGCTAGAAAAAAATTATTAAACTATCGCTGTCAGCTCCCGCCGGGTCTGTTTGCCTATTCCGAGGTAAAGATGTAGACAGAGGTGAGATAGCTTTGACAACGTTACCGGATCGCTCCAACAATCTGTTTTTAGAATTCTCTCAATCTTTGTGGCAAAACAACACTAAGCTTCGCTCTCGAAAACAAGGGAAGCTTTTTATAAAATCAATACGTGGAGCCAGAACACTCAATCACACTCAATATGAAACTGCCAAAACAGTTTTATCCTCTGATCCATCCAATAAATGTAACTTAAAATTGTTTAATTCAGCTGGCGCCGTGTCTTTATTCACCATCGCGAGGTCCATGGTAACCGATAATACACAACACAGGCAGATCAAAAGATTATTAGTGTTGTTATTTCGATGGGGATTTGGCTACGTCCAGCGTGTTTCTATCACGGTAATCACATGCGTGTCTCGTGTGGGGGCATCTGAGAAAAAGTAGTTTGAAACAATTTATCAGGATCAAAGCACTTTAACCAGTTGTTTGTCGAAGGACTTTTTTTAAAAAAAAAGGGATTTAGCGATTAAATCGTTTCATTGAAATAAATTTGATATTTGGGGATTTTAACACAAAGAGATTATTAGTAAAAAATGTGTAAATTAATTTCATAAATGAAGTAGAACGTTAGATTGTAAGATTATATTCAGGTGCATAGAAGGATTCTGAAGGATATCACCCCATATGCTTTCGCCATTTCCCCCCCATCCCCAACTGTTTTCCAAGATGTGTTTGGATGATTTATCCGGATCCCAGTGGATGTGTATGGAAAGCACTGGCAATAATTTAAATTGGAATGCTTTCCTGCCACCGATTCGCTACTTTCACCTGCCAATCAGTGGCAAGAAATATTAGAACATGGAGGAGGAAGGTAGATCTATCTATCTATCTATCATCTATCTATCTATCTATCTATCTATCTATCTATCTATCTATCTATCTATCTATCTATCTATCTATCTATCTATCTGTCTGTCTGTCTATCTATCTGTCTATCTATCTATCTATCTATCTATCTATCTATCTATCTATCTATCTATCTATCTATCTGTCTATCTATCCATGAGCAGCATATTAGACCTGTACATTTGTTTTAGTACGAATGCCTGAAAATGAGGAGAGACCCCATGAAACAAACAAAAATGGAGAAGAGGGCTACCAATTTTAGTTTGCATTTAGTTGGTGTTTTCACTCTTGCTCAAACTTTCACACTCTCTCATTCACACTCTAACGCTGTCACCCACTTTCTGTCAACGTCTCCCTACCACCTTCGTTGACCACCGTGTCCCTGTCTTTTTTCCCCACAGCTCCGCTTCTTCTCTTGCCTCTGCATGTCTTCTTCTGTCTTTATTCTTTATCCCCATGTCGTCTTTCTTCGTCCGCTTCACCATGAACCAGGCCTCCCGGGCACTTCCACAAAAGGGCGGAGCCTCTGGGCACATCCTATTCCTTGATTGGAGGATTCACGGAGCACTAGAGGTGCAGAAATGCTTTTCTCTCTCGGCAAATCCATCTATATTATTTGATCTCTCGGATGTATATGTACATTATATACATATATATATATATATATATATATATATATATTTATGTATATATATATATATATATATATATATATATATATATATATATATATAAAACACCCCGTATATATATATATATATATATATATAAAACACCCCGTACATATATATATATATATATATATATATATATAAAACACCCCGTATATATATATATATATATATATATATATATAAAACACCCCGTATATATATATATATATATATATATATATATATATATAAAACACCCCGTATATATATATATATATATATATATATATATATATATAAAACACCCCGTATATATATATATATATATATATAAAACACCCCGTATATATATATATATATATAAAACACCCCGTATATATATATATATATATATATATATATATATATATATAAAACACCCCGTATATATATATATATATGTATATAAAACACCCCGTATATATATATATATATATATATGTATATAAAACACCCCGTATATATATATATATATATATATATATATATATATAAAACACCCCATATATATATATATATATATATATATATGCTGCACTAGGCAAAACTTTTTAATATCATCATACTGTAACAATCCCCTGTCCTGCGTGACACAGAGTGACACTGCGCAAGAACTGGCATTTTTAAAATATATTTTACATTTATCACAATTGTCACTTGCCATTAATTTCAATTCCCTTTACGCATCTGCTGAAAAAATAATTAAGATTTTATGCCGTGGTAAATATGCTTGTTCATCCATTAGGGCAATGCAGATGATTAATTGCATTACAATAGGAATCAGCGTGGTAGAATTCAGAGTGCCGGTTGTAATGGCACAAATTCTGCCCACAATACTTTGCTCCGATAAGCTTCAAAAGCAGGCGTAAATGGGAAAATAATTGAATCTCTGACAAGTGGCACCATTCCTGTAAATATGCATATGAGCCGGAAACACACCGGTAACTCAGATGATGGGGCTACACGCCAAATACATTGTTACTAAAAAGTAACACGACAATTCCTGGAAATTATTCAGCCGCCTTTCCATGAATGTAAATAGAATGTAATCCTCCATCATTTCACCGGATTGCACGCAGATCTACAGAGCAGGGGTTTTTCATTTTTTTTTTTTTTTTTAAATTTACAATTTTCAATTAAATTATTTTATTAATCAGATTAAAAATATTACTTTATTTACTTAACTATGATAAAAAGACAAGTAAAAGCTCCTATAATTGGTATAATTGGTAAAATTGACAAGTTGGAAGCTTGTACCGGCTTGTAATCTTTCAAAAACATCCAAAAAAATTTGATGGCTCACGAAATTGAATTATGGTACGTTTTTGGTTGTTTGTCATCTCTAACAAATTGTGACCATCTTGTCCCAAAGCCACCAGCTGTCTCTTTTTCCTCTCGCCGGTCTGTCACAAGGAAATGGTTCTTGTAGAAAACAAGGCGGAATTACTGTCCAAACCTGACACCGGATTGTACATTTCTTGAGTTGGACTCAGTTACAGGTATCCTTACTTCCCAAAGTTCATCTCATCAATTTAACTATTCACTATGCGTGGCCATGTCGGCCCTTCTTATAGAAGAAGCTCATTGGGGTTAGGCCTTCATAACGCGTAACCAAGCCATTGAACTGAAAATTGTCCAAATTGGTAATGACATCCTTTACTTGTTAGATGGAAACTATGCCTCTATCAGCTATAAAAACTTTTTTTTTTTTTTTTTTTTAGAAAAAACTCTAGGTGCCATTTTTAGGGAATCGCATGGTTATGGTCGCCATGGAAACAAATATATCACAGATTTCAGGGACTATTATTTGTTTTTAATATCAGGAAACATGAGCACTAGGATACCTAGCAGAGGTATTCTCGTTATCCTTTCTTCTAGCGCTCGGCTCGCATTCTTTACCCTGACCTTTTTCCAACAATAATTAAAAGTTACATCCAATGGTGCGTCAAGAATAACACTTATAAAATGCATGGGTGGCTCTAGGCTTTTCGGGTCCATTTTTTAACACAGTTAATGGATTTAAAATACAAAAAGTATAAAGTAATAAATAATACCCATAGTTACATTTTATAACAACTGTTTAGCTACAGAACATAATGACCTATATGTGTGATATGCACATATTTCTGCTACATTTTCTGCTTGGAACCCTAACACCTCATTATTCTACTTATATCTTAGGGCCACCTATATGGGTCTTATACCTTATGCTTGCTTATAATGACGTAACCACTTACACAGAGATGCACATAAAGTAACTCGATAAATGACCATTCACTATTCTGTGATAATGGGCAATGTACCTGCGTGTCAAAGGATAAGAATATTACGATTGCTCACATATTCACCAGGCCCGGACTGGCCATCTGGCGCGCTGGGCAAATGCCTGATGGGCTGATGGCTCATAGAGCCCATACTTCCATGTGGTATGGCCACTTAATCATCCCAGTCTGGCCCTAACACTCCTTAACCCCTTAAGGACAATGGGCGGTCACAAAACCCATTGAAAACAATACATTTTGAGCCCGTACATGTACGGGCTTTGTCATTAAGGGGTTGAATAACTGGTTCCTGATCCTGAAATGGCATTGACACTCAGTCTTCGAGATCGTCCAATAAGATCGCAAGCTCCTGTCACCTTATCCCAGCTCCGTGATTACGGACGATGTCTACAAAGCGGAGCTGGCATGGGCGACCATTCTGTTTAGAGAAAACTAGAATGTTGTGGTTTCATGATCTGCGCAAACCCTACATTGGAAATGACAGCTATAATTACTAATCATTATTATTTATGCAGTTGAGGCCCAAACTTTACTTATTCAGCAAAGAAAAAAAGCAGAGGCACTCCAGAGTTGATCTCCAATTCATAATGTTTTTATTTATTTTATTTTACATAAAATTTGTATTTGTTCAACCATTTTCTCGTTCAGACAACGCATTTCACGCTTTACTTGACAGTTACTCAGTTTCATACCCTGTCTGGGGCTTTTATCAAGAAACTGAACCTGTGTATCTATCTATCTATCTATCTATCTATCTATCTATCTATCTATCTATCTATCTATCTATCTATGCATCTATCTATCTATCTATCTATCTATCTATCTATCTATCTATCTATCATCTATCTATCTATCTATCTATCTATCTATCTATCTATCTATCTATCATCTATCTATCTCTATCTATCTATCTATCTATCTATCTATCTATCTCTATCTATCTATCTATCTATCTATCTATCTATCTATCTATCTATCTATCTATCTATCTATCTATCTATCTATCTATCTATCTATCTGTCTGTCTATCTATCTATGAGCAGCATATTAGACTTGTACATTTGTTTTAGTACGAATGCCCGAAAATGAGGAGAGACCCCCATGAAACAAACAAAAATGAAGAAGAGGGCTACGGATTTTAGTTTGCATTTAGTTGGTGTTTTCACTCTCGCTCGAACTTACCCTTACTATCTTTCACACTCTCTCACTCACACTCGAATGCTCTCACCCACTTTCTGTCAGTGCTCCGCTCTCTATGTTTGTGTGTTCAAGTATTAATTAGCATCAGTTAAAGCATCATTTTTAGATGTATCTGGTTTTTTAGCCAGTGTTAGTCTGGAGTCTGGAGTGGACTCGTGTGATTCTTCACCCCTGTCCACCGGTGACCGAAAATACAATCAAAGAAATCCGCAGAGCTTCTTCTTTGACTGCAGCCTCCGTTCACTTTACTCACGCGCAGGACATCTTTCAGGGAATGAATCTAGGTCACAATTTAAGTTCACTTCAACTGCGATGTGTTTGTGTCATGCTGCTCTGAGTGACTTAAAGGACGAGAGGTCGTCGGTTTGAAGTCAGATCACATCCGAGGCAGGGAATGGCGCGGAGACTTTACAGATTTTTTTGTTTTGAATGCAAAGATTAAGAAAAGATATTTTTTGGGGAAAATGTTTTATTTATTCGTTCAAAAAGAACATTCTAAAACTGTGTATAATTTGTTTAGCGTAGACCCATTTAGTCTGCTTATTTTTCCTCCTGCTGTTAAAGGTCACGAAGGGGGCTAATCTAATATATATGTACAAAAAATACACAAATACATATAAATGCTGTACAAGAACCGCTACAAATTAACTTAATTTGACTCATTTCTCATGGGAAAATATGTTAATAAAATTTAAAATCTGCACCTTTTTGAATTAGAATTGTGAAAGACACAAATGTTGTATTTATTATAAAAAAAGTGCTAAACAATACAAATCGAACCAAGTGTTAAATAGATGACATTATTGTTTTGAGTGCTGGCTACGCCGTCGCATGCAAGGGTTAATTGACTAGCCGGAAACAGATCATACGAAGATCTGATTACATCTGACACGCACACCTTTCCATTTATTAATAATTGATTTTCTTGTTCTGTTACTGATGGAATATTTAAACGCCTTTTTGGAGTCAATAGCTCTTTTTTTTCCCCGTTTGTTATTCATTAAAGGTAAATAAAATGAAATAATCTCTAGGCTAAAATGTTTTGCGGTCGGATTGGAATACAAATTTTCTAGAGAGGATTAGTCTGCGTCTGAATACTGGACATCAGAATGGCTTGACTTTTTTGTTTTTTTACTCAATCAGCGTCTCTACTTGTTAGAAGATATTTTAAGAACTCTAGGTAATTATCGCTGTATCTGTTCTGCTGCAGAATCGGTATTTTCTGTGCACCATGTGGAACTATTGACTACACGTTGAGTTCATCCAAGGTGATAACTCTTCCTTACAAAAATAAGAACCACCGTGGATGCATTCCGCAGAGCAGGAATTTGCCCGGTTGACTCTAAGACCTTGATTGTCCATGAAGGGAACCTGGGATGTCCCTACTGGTGACCAGTTCTGTTCCCCAAAACATCCCTGTATCACTCTTTTACCCTTACCCCTTTAGCCGCCACTAGTAGAGCCTTGAGGAACTCGCTTCCAATGGCCGTCGGTCTTACCGTTCAACAGTGTGGTCTACGTCAAAGAAAGAAGGTCCTCAATGAGGTTATATTAGAAGATATGACTATAATGTTCCTGGAGAAGTGTTTAAAATTGAACTTAAACTTAAATTCTACAGCTGGCATAATTTCAACATAGCTCCCCTTTTTAAAGCATGTCTTTGTCGGTGTCTCGTAGAGTCTCCATTTAATGATGGCGTTGGCTGCCGGCTGGAAAAGGAACCTCATTATAAAATGCAACATTTGGCAGTGTCGACATGAGAGGCTACATTAACACTTGGCCTTGTGGGAGCCACAGAAAGTGATGGCTTCAGCTAGAAAGTGATAGTTACATTTCTGTGTAAAGAACAAAACCTCCCCGAGATTTTTCTTTTATTCCCTTTGCAGCCAGAACTCAAATATCCCAGCAGGGTGTCAAGGCCATTAGTACAAAAAAAAAATGGCAGAGCAAAGAATATTGTGTTATTTCAAGTCAGGCTCCTGTAGAATCTTCCAGTAACCCCTTCCAGACATGAATTCTTCTTACTGAATCCTACCTGGGAAGTAAGAAAAGCTGTGGGAATGACCATGCGGGCACAAGGTTAATTCCAAAACCTATAGCTTTACGGTAAGTTTCTTGAGCCCATTCACAGCTGAAAACCATTTGCACGAGTCCCTGCTCTCCAGACGGAAGGAAAAATCACAGCTCTCCGAGAGGTGTGAGTACGGCTCAGCTCGTGCTGAGAAAAGCAATTCCATTAATAAAATAAAAAAAAAGTACCTTTAGAACCAGTTCTTAATGGGGGAACGACGGGAAAGAAAGCATAAATTACTGTGGACATGTATCAGAGGCAATTTTGTTATTACACATTTCCGAAAAGGTGGGGTGAATACAGGGGTTACAACCTTGCAGGACCTAGTTGGCAAGGAGCACCGTGATAACCTACCCTATGGTCCAATATTCATGATGACCTAGTGATAAGAAGAAACAAAGAAGACCCTTGTGGATTTGTATTTTTTTTTTTAAAAAAAACAAACAAAACTTCTTGATGGGGCTATTGATGGCTTGAGCCAAATGATGGTGATGGTCAACCATAGCTAGGCAGCGGGAGGCTTTTTCAAGAAAAATGTTCTCCTGCAATGAGTGGACCCAATGGAGAAGCCAACCTTGGCGTGTAGCTTTCTCTTGCACCACTTCAATACCAGTTACACTATACTAGCAGATGTGACCATCAACTATGAAGACAAATACCATCCTACTGTATTGTCCACCACCTCAATTGTTCAAGCAAAATGGCCAACCCAACTGCTTGTACATTATTCAGATGTGTTATCACTGTTCAATATCATCCTTATTACCCCAATTGACCAACGTGTGATAAACAAGAATTGCCAACGTCTTCATGGAAGAAGTTCTGGAACAAGAAAGATATTGAGCTATGAAACTGATACAAAAATAAGGTCTACGTGTTGGCAAACACCAACCCCCTCTCCTCCTTTACAGACAAAATAATCAAAGCAATAATTACGTATTTTAAAGATGTTGATTTGGGGTTCTTGCCGCTAGGAATTGTCACAATTGTTCATTCTCATCTCAGTTGGTCATTAAGGTATTTTTGGTTGAGGGTCTGTTACTTAGTATCAATTGTTTATATTTTATTTGTTTCGTGGGGCATATAATCTTGATTGCTGTGATGGGCATGCTTATCTCTTTGCTCCGGCACGCTATATTGATGGATCTTTGAGTCACACTTTGTGATAGCACTTTACCCCACTAATGAATACTTTGAGAAGTCGGCGGAGGCGTACACTGATGCTATCAATTGTCATCACATTTTTTTTTTGTATCAATTAAAATGCCAACTTCTAACTACCACACATCATGAATACAAGGAGACAAAAAAAAGAAATCTCACATTTGTCATCCATCAGAAAAAGTTACTTTACTATGACAGCTTCCAGATGCATGAAGGAAAACTCTTTTATAATCAAAAAGTTTTAATCTGATGCACTTTTACATATTATCACCCTATTGTTTGCCTTAAGAAGTACGTCCTATACGCATGTTCATTCAAACTGCTGCTAAATGCCCCAAAACTAGTTTTGGAGGCTATTAAGAGTGGTGGTGTTTCAAGTACAAAAAACATACATATTGGGTATTTTCAAGTAAGTCACCATTGATCATGATCTAATTCAGAAGTTATGATGAAACTTGTTGAGGTCATCTGATGATCAATAATTAATACCCTAGCTGATACATTATTTGGATTGTTACCGAAATAGCGCAAGGATTTACCAACTTGGACTCTATAGCTAATTTTCCATTTCAATTTAAAAAATATCCCTTTGAATTTTTCTCTTTTTAGGTTTTATAATACGTTCATATTATATTTTTATTGCACATAGAAGATTAAAACGGAGAAAAAAGCTCTCCACTGGGAGATAATAGCCAAGGAGATGCGAACGAAGAAAGAAGAAGATAAAGAGGATGCAAGGAAGAAGTGGAGCTGCGAGATATGGAATCGGTTGGTGGAGAGGATAAGGAGACATTCAGAGCGTGTGAATTAGAGAGAGTGTGAGAGAATGAGTGAGAATGAGTGTGAGAGAGTGAGTGAGAATGAATGTGGGCATCGGACAATGAACTTCATTCGAAGCGAATGGGCAGGAAAGGGAATTCATTGTCTGAAAATGAATGAGGCAAAAACTAACTAATAATAATTTTTGGCTCATTTACACGTCTAACAATAATCATGGAAGTCCATATTTTTAAAACTTTCACAAAGGAAGTAGAATTCTCATAGTTTGTTAGAATTAAGTTCTAACAAAGAGACATCTTCACTTTGAAGGCACGTTTGTCTTGATCAGGATAAAAAAGCAAATGAAAGGTTTTACATTCTGTGATTTGTAATTACAAAGTGTCCAGTGTATACATCCAGATTTACAGATAGAACTCTGAATGTATTTATTGTGGTTTCTCGTTAGTTCCCTTCCATGGCTGCGTCAGAGAATCACACAGTCGGCCCTGTTCATATAATCCCAGAGCTCTAGCCAAGGTCCAGTGAACACATTGGCAGATTATCACAAACCATATCTATTTTAGCCATTGCTGCAGGAAGTTTTTACTCGCCAAGCTAAAAGCTTCAGGCGGCTCTGAAAAAAAGGTCAGACGGGGGATCTATGGTGTGATTGGAAAAGCAGATACAACTCGTTTTTAAACCTCTATGTCCCAGTCGCCTCGGATAAAGGCCTAGAGCGAACTTAAATGGTGGCATTCGACACATAAAACGCCCTGCCACCCCACCTGATATTTCTGAAAATATATATTTCTAGCTTATTTTATTATATATATTTATGTGACGCAAAATAGTGCTGATTTATGTAGTTGGGAAGAATATGCTTTCTCATTTATCATAATACGTTTTTTTTTCCCCAATTACTTTGACTTCTGCCCTTCTTGTTCTTCATAAATACCTCGACCATCACAAACCTTGTGAGATGATGATTATATGGTATGCTCAGAGACAAATACTTCAGAGACACTGTCTCATATAATTCTCTCTCTATATTTCTATATAAGCAAAAAGGCCTCCAACCTAAGTAAAGCTTGAGAGCCTCTAGGCCCGTACCTAATGTACCCAATGGATACCAATGTATCCATACACCACAGTCTGAGATAAACTGGCATGTTTAACATATGGAATCAGTAATTATAAATGATACATTGGGCAATTCTGGTCCATTTAAGTATAATCATTACTAGACTTGGGCGCCAGGGAGGTCTTCGTGTTCGTTCCCTGGTTCGTATTCCGCGAATATTAGCCCCTTCCTGTCTTCTCTTCGGGCGAATATTCGTGGACATTCTTCGTTTTTGTTTTTTCTTCTATTTTTTCTGGTTTTTATAAGGGGTTAATACCCCAGCAGCTCTGGCGCCAGGAGTTTAAATGTCTGGATAAGCAACTCTATTGGTCGCCAGCAAGGGGGGTTCGTCTGCCATCAACCAATGGCGAACCTACGGATTTCCGCTTCCGTCAACTCCTGCGATGCCGCGAAGATAAGGTAGGCTAGATGGGGAAGGGACCGGGGAGATTAGTAGACGAAGACGATCACGAAGATTCTTTGTGTTGTGTGTCTTTGTCTCTGTGGTATTGCCGCTATCTTCATGTCTTCAGAACGAACACGAAAACGCACTCTTCGTGTTCGTTTTCATGTTCGCCCGAAGACGATTGCACAAGTCTAATCATTACGATTGCATCAGTTCCAACATGCTGATCTATGAAGTTCCAACTCAAGAAGACATCAATGGCCTGGGCGATTAAATGCCCATAAGGTCATCTCTTTGTTGAATTGCTCATATCAAACGTTGACCTCTTTTGGGTTGGAAATAACTGGTGACGATATTGCAAAGTCTGGGTTAACTAGGAATGTAAGCCTTAAAAATCTGTTCCTCGATAGTATCGGGTATGCCAAGCATGACGTGTACATATAAATATTACATACATAGCCCTACCGCTGATTCTGCACATAATATGTTTTATTTATTTATTTTTGTTGTTCACCAAAAATCCCTGAAGGTTTTCTAATTCAATCCCTTTCCTTTTCAGAAATATAATATCCAAGCCGGGAAAAAAAAAAAAAAAAAAGTCCAATCTTCAGAAAATGTACTGTGCATTATGGAACATGGGTTTTTCCGAGAAAGGTCCATATTGGAACATGTTTGTACCACGGAGGAAATTGTGCACCAGGGTAAGGAGGTCAACCTTATGTAAAGGATGAAAAAAAAAAAAGAAAAGAGTATATTACACAATAAAGAATATCGAAATAAAAAAGGCAAAAAATCACATAAATTACTAATAAAAATAGTTGGTGTAACGTAAGGTTAAAAATTAAAGATGTAGATTTACATTATCTATTTTTACCGTTCAAAGTGATATATAATAATAAAACTATTGCAGAATTATGACTCTTTGGGGCCCATAGGCACATGCCTAACAAATTATTGTCCACTTACTGTATGTGATGATATAATAAATAAAAAAACTATAAGCTATTAACGGGTGACTTAGCCCCACTCATAGGAAGCTTGGCACAGTTGACCACTCTGAGGGTCCGACTTGGGACAGGTAGTCGGCCCGGTGGCCAACCAAATGATGCGATGGGACCACCAGCCGGTTACGCACGGCCGAATATTACACGTGACATTGGGTTGGTAGATCAGTGAAGCGTCAACTCGAGTGAGAATGGAGAACTCCGCCAGTGGCC
Source organism: Spea bombifrons (assembly GCF_027358695.1). Lineage (NCBI taxonomy): Eukaryota > Metazoa > Chordata > Amphibia > Anura > Pelobatidae > Spea > Spea bombifrons. Next base: position 4,077,174 of record NC_071096.1, read on the forward strand.
CACCGGTCCATGCATAACATGCAACGGATGCTTTTAGTGGATAAGCTCCAAGGGGACTTGTGCAGAACAGAAGTAGAATCTTCACGACATCTTATCCGTAATCCGAGATTCCAACGTTCGGGCTACAGACGCGACACTAACATGAGACGTGACGATTTGCATTGCGAGGAATTAGGGACGGGGCTGGTTAGCGGCCACGCGCAGATTCCTTCCTCCTCCGTAAACACCGCACCCGTAACAAGCAAAATGATTTCTTCGCGCGTTTCCGCAACGTACGGTATCTCCCCATGAATCCTCGCTGACAGCTTAACCGCCAGGCCAGGCAGAGAACAAGCCTATTTTAATAAAGGAAAAATATGTGCAGATAAAACTTGTAATATAATTATTTCCGTATTCATCTGCCTCCTACATGCTGTCAGTGCGCAAGAAGGTAATTTAATAAGGAGAAGAAAGCACCATAAATTTTATTGGTAACCACATTTAATAGCTTCCTGACACTATTTTTATGGACAAAATCCCGTGACAGACTGTACTCAAAACACTTTCAGAACCGGGAGATAATGCTCCGTTTTTTTTTATATATATATATACACGCAGAAAGCGGCCAAATGGATGATTTATATGGAAAACTTTTAGTAAAATACAAATTGTTCTATATATTGTTATATATATATATATATAAAATGTAGCTGTGAATCGTATGGATCCCAATATCTGTGAATCAATAAGACTTTGTTATTCTATTCTAATATCTAAGCCATATAACCACCGGGATGAGAAGAGCCTTCGATGAAAGTTGCCTCGGTAGAGGGTTGTGGATGGAAACCAGATTGTAACGGGCCAAACAGAAGAAAGAAAGAGTAAAAAGCGCCACCTACTTGGGGCAGGTAAAACATGAAAACACTGGAAATTAAAAAAAGATGAGATAATTGCACATTTTCCTTTTTTTTACCTAAATTTTCAGGTTTTGCTTGGTCTACAAGGCTGCAGACAGCTTGTTGACCTTGTTTTTGCGTCGTGGAACTTCTTGCCTCTGCTCCTCCTAATTCTCGAAAATTCCCAAAATTCTAAAAATTTTAAGTTTATTAAGTGAAATTTCATCCAATTAATGACAAAATTGGGAAATCCTGTACGTTTCTGTATCATGTACATTTTTCTTTCGTTTCATCACTCGTGAGCAGCGCGAAGGACCACAAAACCTGCGGAAACCCGACTCAGCATAAAAAAAAAGTATTGTATTGTCGAAAAACAAATGCAGAACTTTTACAGCGCTGACCTCGTCAATATCTGATGCATAAAATCAGGCATATCGAAAAAGAATTAGATCCAATTAATGACCGAGGAACTAAGATATACCGTACAGAAACTCACTTGCTAAGGTCCTCAGGACATATTGAAAGACTACACGGAGCTATTGATTTTCAGTCTCGTTCTCTGTGGTCGGATTCTTTGTTTTTAGCAGAAGTTCCAGGGTGATAAAAAAAAATGCAACAAACTTTAAATTATGGGAAAAATAAACTTTTCCAGTACGAAAAAGTTAAAGACCTGAAGTTTAAAGTCTTAGAAGTTGGGAGACTTACGTCTCTAACTTTTGTCCCCCTTAATTGTTCCAGGTCAAAAATATGGATCAGGTCCTCACCCCTCCTGAAAATGAAATACTGATCTATAGTATAGTGCAGGGGTAGGCAACCTTCGGCACTACAGATGTTGTGAACTACATTTCCCATGATGCTTTGCCAGCATTGTGGCTGTAAGAGCATTATGGGAGATGTAGTCCACAACACCTGGCGTGCCGAAGGTTGTCTGCCCCTGGTATAGGGAGTAAACATATTCATATTCATGGTCTCCCAATTGATTAAATTTCAGAGGACTACTTAAGGATGTTGGGTCAGGATACTTGGTCCTTTAAGATGATGTGTTTCTTGCGTTATATAGTTCCTGGCCGAGATAATCATTTGATGTCAGCCAGGGACAGGTCTATTGTCCATAGATGAACAATGAAATATATACAAAAAATGCCAAAAATCTAATTTTGTGAATTTTGTTTACATGAAAATTTCAATTTCTTTTCTACGGTTCTACGGAGTAATCGGTGCAGCAGATGACATTAAAATCCGTACATTTTTGGAGGTATTTATTCTCTTAAATGTCATAAATCCTACAGTTGAACTTATGGACCAACAATAGTTAGGGAACCATAACGGGCTTAAACAATGCCTAACGGTAGAATTTGTTCCAGTAGAGGGTTGTGGATGGAAACCAGATTGTAGAAGTTCAAGCACTGAGATGATATTATTCTGATTTTTTTTTATTTTTTAACCTAAAATTTCCGGTTTCACATGGTCTTCAACAAGGTTGGTGAGATACAGACAAGTAGGCGACTCTATTTCATCTTAGCAGAATTTAGTTGTTTCTGTTCCTCCTAATCCTTCCAAATTCTTACAGTTCAATAAGTAAAATTGTATCCAATTCACCGTGACTTTGGAAGTTTCTCTGAATTTGGGAAATTCCATACACGTTTGGGAAGACTCAACGGATGTTTCTTCTTGATCAACAGTAACAGCGACCGGATAAGTTGGATAATGAGCAAATTAATGAATTCTATGTCCTGTACGCCGTGGCTTCTATATCCTTCTTTCCATTTCCTCTGCTATCTTTCCTCATTTTCTTCTTTAACGAGATTAGGATCTGTGGTTTTCACTTATCCTCATTCCCACTTACCACCTTTCAAATAAATGGCCAACCACCGAGAGGTGTTAGAGAATGTGACAAGAGACCTTTATCAACTCGGGTTCCGAGCTATTGTTTTTTTGTATCAGCTACGAGGAACCGAACACGTAGCTATTAAACTTCCAAACAAACTTTTTTTTTGTTCTAAATACAGAAGGAAACTGCGGATCTCTGCCAAATCTTAAAAAAATGTTCCAAAAAAGTGTTTTTTAAGCAAGATTGCAGACAGCAGGAATATGCGGTCTTCTAATGGACAAACCTTAAATTCTTCCAAACCAAAGCATAGTATGATCTTTCCAGTTAACTACGTTATAGGAAGATTTTAACCGATTATAGATGAACTTTCTGAATGTGCGTGCACTGAGATGATTTTCTCTTAGACGGAGCTCATTTTGCCCTCTGCAGGGAACATTAAGGAATACTGTAAGCATTATATTTGTCATTTTTCAGATCTTTTATTTCTTCATATAAATTCCCTTTTGCATTAAAATTACAAGAATGATTTTTTTCAGCAACAGCTATCCTTAAGGAGACTTTATTACGTAGTATTTTTGGATGCAAATGTTACAAAATACACAGTATAGACATTCTTACAATATTTCAGCATATATATTTTAACTATATCATTAAATACCGATTCTGCCAGTTTTATTAACTTTTTTATATGCATCACTGTAGGGTTTTTTTTAAATTCATTTTCTTCAAACACATTTTTTTGCATTTTAAAATGAATTACAAAAATATGTAAAATATATATATATATATAAAAAATAATAATATAAAATAATAATAATAATAATAATATATAAATATATATATATATATTATAATACTAATAATATATAAATAAATAAATATATATATATATATATATATATATATATATATATATATATATAAAAATAAATATATATATATATATATATATATATATATATATATATATATATATATATATTGATAAAATAAAATATATATTTGTGCTGTTTGGAATTCCCTGCCAAATAAAAAAGGAAATGCTCAGAGCTAAAAGGCGGTTTGCCTTGTTGCCTTCCAGGTCTTTTCATCATACTTACAAAAAGTTTATTATGGATTCTTGGCAAGATTAAATATTATTTTAATATGGTTAAAATAATCTGAACATAAATCCCTCGGCCTCTAGTTTATCTTGTCAGGATAGTGATAGATAAATGTGTTTTTTAAATTCGAAGTGCCAAGGAGAAAATAAACCTGAGCGGCATTGACAAAAAAATACTGTTTTTATCCCATTTTGTTCCAATAAACTCCCTTTATCTGCAGACCTGGAGGCCACCAATGTTGTCAGTCATGTGATATTTTGTATGACTTTCCTGGCTCAAACACCACACTGAGCTAATGCTTTATGGCAATGCTAATGAAGTCCATTCCTCCATAGACTTTCATTGGTCAGTGAGTCCACCTGGGTAATTAAGACTGAGATATTCTATTGTTTATCACGAGGCAGGAACCATGGTGTACTTTGTACAATAATACTGCAAAATATATGCTACATTAATAATATGAAGTGTGATGCAACAAAATACATCACATGCATGACCTAATTGTTATGTGTGACAAAGAACCACAATGGATTTGTTTCCTGTAAATGTTCGGTCTCTTTTCATGGCTGTTTTAGTGGAAATAATGTTTCGTGCGCCATATTATAATTTCTTCTAAATCTATGGGCTGGGAGGTCATTAAGAGCGGTGATCATATGTCTGATTGCTATAGAATGCAATTCTCCGAAGGAAGCTGGTAATGCTCATTAAAGCACTCGTTTCAAAGGCTTTTTCATCTGTCCAGGATCAGAGGTTATCGGTGTTAGCCCTCACGTATTATAAAGAAAAGAAACAGATCAAATTCAGTTCAAAATGGTGTTTAACGTTCTTTTTTTAATATTGGTCTACATGAAATAATGAAGTCCAATTGGTGTCGGTGACCCCAGAGTTAATAAGAATACAGATATCGAGATTGTCTCACGTGTGTGGATGACAACGTAAAAATGTCTCTTTATCAAAGCGCTCTCCAGCCATCACACGCGCTTTAATGAATATTATGGCTTCTATGATGTCACCACTTTGATCTCAATGCGTATTCGGCCCCTGACCCCCAACTGCCTTGCCGAGCAATGATCACTCTCGATGAACTTACCTCCAGCCATTTCCCGCGCTGTCTCTCGTGGGATATCCAGGCGGTCTAACGAGACCTTCCCATGTCTAACGAGACCTTCCCATGTCTAACGAGACCTTCCCATGTCTAACGAGACCTTCCCGTGTCCATTTGGTGCTCCAACTCTGTTTCTTTTTGGAAAATATATAAAAAAAATATTAGATTATTTTGTGAATTGTAACTTTTTTTTCCCCCCAGGGCGCAGAATAACTTAATTTAACTTAAAATCCTTCAAGAAATACAATTTTTATTTGGCTGGATGTATAGGAACGTTCCATTAGATGTCTGAAGCTGAACCTTGGATTATAAGAAAAATATGACATTTCCTATAAAGCCTATTATTTTTTAATTCCTTTTCAGAATCCGATCTACTTTTCTAGATTGAACGGAATGAAGTCCGCGACTTGCATAGAAATACGTTGTCACCTTCACCCAGGACACAGCCACAGTCAGGTTCTCCACATCTCTTCAAAAATAAGACCCTAGTAGAAGAAAAAGCTATTTTATTTTTTATTATATATTTTGGAAAATGTCCCCAAAAGGCATGCGCGCGCTGATTTTTTAGGCCATCGAAACGTTTTCCTAAGTCAAACGGGTGAAGTTATCAAAGTTTCCTTGACATAATAAAAGTTTCATACATCACACGTCTAAGGCAGGAGCGAAAACCAAATATCTGACAGCAAATAAAACCCGGCTGTTCCGTTTAGTCTGACAGCTTCCCAGCCGCCGTAAAAATCTACACCGTATTTGATCATCGGCTTCCTTTTATATTAAGAGGAATCTGTCATAAAAAATCTAAATGGCATTTTTTTTTACCATTTTTTTTTTTACCTTAGAACACAAGAGAGGGCGGCGCGGATGCGTTTAACCGAAGGCTCCTCCTAAATATTTGATTTTATTAGCATGCTTAAAAAAAAATCATCCACTTTGAAGGCCATTTCGGATCGGCTCGATGTCGCCGGTTGGTGGTTTCCCCGTTCAGCGTGACCTTCCGTGCGTAACTCTGTCGGTTCACTGCATGCTGTCGAGGCGGTAATATCCAGCCGGAGTCCTATGAAGGTATCAGGGGACAGTAACACGCACACACACACGCTAATACTAGATAATAACATACACGCTAGCAGCGTTAATGCTACATATGCACACACTACCGCCATACACTCGTGCTAACACCATACTCTCTCACACACTCTTACTAACACCATACAATAGCGCACACTCACTCTATCATTGTAGACTTACATATACATACTCACACACATTCTCACTCTTCCATTATCAGCTCACAGCTCACACAACCTACCCCTCCCCCGCTCCCTCTCACTTTGCGCCGCACTCTCTCCGGGCAAGCTAACCACCTCGCTTTCATCAATGACCCCACTGGAAGACCCCTTTAATACATTACATGACCCTTGCTAGATGCCCCAGTTACCAGACATCTGGATGCTGTGCAACCATGGCACTCGCCTTAGCGTGCCCCTGCCTCAGAGGTCTCTTGTTCACAAGACGAGACCTTCGAGGCTCCAAAAGCTTAATGCCGCTTTACATATTTTTTCTATGTCGGCTCGCTAACAGGTATCAACTCTGCCTAAACACTCCATTTTCTTTTGTGGCTAAATCAGTGCTATATGAAAATTTAAATGACATAAAAAATATATAAAAGTAGAAACCGTGAATTGGAAATGTGTAATTCTGGATAATATATAATCTGCAATATGTAATATTTGTAATTTTGTTAATAAAATATTATATAAATTAAAAAAAAGAAAGTAGAAACCTACACAAAAACGTCGGAAAAATGAATATAAGTAAATGCATTCTCTATTCCTCCTAATTTCATCAATTTAGGTACAATTTAAGACCCCTGGCCACTGTCCCACCATATGTAACCCCTACTTTTTATGTTTCTGGTACGCGTGGCATTTATTTTGTTTATTCCTCCGTCTGCCAAATGCCGTTATTAATATTATTTCAGACGCGTGTCGCAGTGAAGTCCCGTCATCACATGGATTTTTATTGGTACTTGGAGTCTGTTCAAGTCTCGTCGTTATCCTATTACCGAGCGGACTCGGAAATTGTTGTTTTGCATTCTCAAACATTTTGTTTTCTGATCCTAAAAGTCAGAGCCGTCACTGCGTCGAGGTCTATGATTTATATTATTACTGTATTTTCTCGGCAAGGACTCTATTGACATTTGCGTCGCGGCAACAAATGATCAACAAAGAATTTAAAGGGTTTGTGAGGATCCTGCACGCGATCGAGCTGCGATGATTCACGATATAGAAATATATATTATCCGGAGGAATTTCTGATTCATCTTTAAATGGATAATTTGAATAAGTAAGCTGTAGGAACCCCCCCAGGGCAGACGAGATGACCTGATTTTCCCGGACTCTTCTCAAAGACGGCGATCGTGCCAATAATGGCTACATTGTTTCTCTAATATCGTAAATATTATCAAAGTCCAAATGTCAACAAACCTGAAATGCGTCGGGTATCTGTTATCGGAATTCCGTATAAATATGATTATGTTTAAAATCTTAATTTGCAATCTTGGTAGATAAGTGGAAGAGCCTCCCAGTAGAAGTGGTAGAGGGTAATACAGTGAGGGTATTAAACACGCATGGGATAGACATACGGCTCCTGAATCTAAGACGAGACCAACGACTGATTAAGGTTTCAGTCTTTACAGCAGGAGAAACGGGCGACTAGACGGGGGCCGAATGGGGCCGATCTGATGTTAGATTCTAGGTTTCTGTGTTTCTAAGTCTCTATCTAGCGCTAGTTGACTCAGTTCTAGTGCCTCTATATAGTTGAGAGTGAAGGTGTATATGCACAGTGATGCAGCGCTGCATAAAGAGACATTAATGACTGTATGTTTAAAGATACATAAAACCGGCTACTTAGTTAATGTTAAGAATCAGTTACATTACTGAAAAAGGCATAAAAAGTACAATTACATAAGAAAAGGAGTGAATAAAAATCCCCTTCATTTGAGTTATGTAAGAAACTAACCAAGATGCATCACATCACATTGCTGGTGGGGGGCTATATTACTGTATACAGCGCTGGGGGGTTATATTACTGTATACAGGGCTGGGGGGTTATATTACTGTATACAGTACTGGGGGGTTATATTACTGTATACAGCGCTGGGGGTTATATTACTGTATACAGCGCTGGGGGTTATATTACTGTATACAGCACTGGGGGTTATATTACTGTATACAGCGCTGGGGGGTTATTACTGTATACAGCGCTGGGGGGTTATATTACTGTATACAGAGCTGGGGGTTATATTACTGTATACAGCGCTGGGGGTTATATTACTGTATACAGCGCTGGGGGTTATATTACTGTATACAGTGCTGGGGGTTATATTACTGTATACAGCGCTGGGGGGTTATATTACTGTATACAGCGCTGGGGGTTATATTACTGTATACAGTGCTGGGGGGTTATATTACTGTATACAGCGCTGGGGGTTATATTACTGTATCCAGCGCTGGGGGGTTATTACTGTATACAGCGCTGGGGGTTATATTACTGTATACAGCGCTGGGAGTTATATTACTGTATACAGCGCTGGGGGGTATTACTGTATACAGCGCTGGGGGGTTATATTACTGTATACAGCGCTGGGGGGTTATATTACTGTATACAGCGCTGGGGGTTATATTACTGTATACAGCACTGGGGGTTATATTACTGTATACAGTACTGGGGGGTTATATTACTGTATACAGCGCTGGGGGGTTATATTACTGTATACACCGCTGGGGGTTATATTACTGTATACAGTACTGGGGGGTTATATTACTGTATACAGCGCTGGGGGTTATATTACTGTATACAGCACTGGGGGGTTATATTACTGTATACAGCGCTGGGGGTTATATTACTGTATACAGCGCTGGGGGTTATATTACTGTATACAGTGCTGGGGGGTTATATTACTGTATACAGCACTGGGGGGTTATTACTGTATACAGCGCTGGGGGTTATATTACTGTATACAGCGCTGGGGGGTTATATTACTGTATACAGCGCTGGGGGGGTTATATTACTGTATACAGCGCTGGGGGTTATATTACTGTATACAGTGCTGGGGGGTTATATTACTGTATACAGCACTGGGGGGTTATTACTGTATACAGCGCTGGGGGGGTTATATTACTGTATACAGCGCTGGGGGTTATATTACTGTATACAGCGCTGGGGGTTATATTACTGTATACAGCACTGGGGGGTTATATTACTGTATACAGCGCTGGGGGTTATATTACTGTATACAGCGCTGGGGGTTATATTACTGTATACAGTGCTGGGGGGTTATATTACTGTATACAGCACTGGGGGGTTATTACTGTATACAGCGCTGGGGGTTATATTACTGTATACAGCGCTGGGGGGTTATATTACTGTATACAGCGCTGGGGGTTATATTACTGTATACAGCGCTGGGGGGTTATATTACTGTATACAGCGCTGGGGGGGTTATATTACTGTATACAGTGCTGGGGGGTTATATTACTGTATACAGCGCTGGGGGTTATATTACTGTATACACCGCTGGGGGTTATATTACTGTATACAGCGCTGGGGGTATATTACTGTATACAGCGCTGGGGGTTATATTACTGTATACAGCGCTGGGGGGGTTATATTACTGTATACAGCGCTGGGGGTTATATTACTGTATACAGCGCTGGGGGGTTTATATTACTATATACAGCACTGGGGGGGTTATTACTGTATACAGCACTGGGGGTTATATTACTGTATACAGCACTGGGGGTTATATTACTGTATACAGTGCTGGGGGTTATATTACTGTATACAGCGCTGGGGGTTATATTACTGTATACAGCGCTGGGGAGTTATTACTGTATACAGCGCTGGGGGTTGTTACTGTATACAGCGCTGGGGGTTATATTACTGTATACAGCGCTGGGGGTTATTACTGTATACAGCGCTGGGGGTTGTTACTGTATACAGCGCTGGGGGTTGTTACTGTATACAGCGCTGGGGGTTATATTACTGTATACAGCGCTGGGGGATTATATTACTGTATACAGCACTGGGGGATTATATTACTGTATACAGCGCTGGGGGTTGTTACTGTTTACAGCGCTAGTGTTTATGTTCAAGGAGGAAAAGGGCGACCTCAGTGGGGATTTGGGATAACTAAGTGGGGCTTCTCACAAACCGGGGCATACGGTTAAAACTGGAAGACATAACATCACATGGGACTCGGCCCATCACTATCCACCGGCCCTTGGGACCGGATCAGACCCTGTGACGAACTTGTTTAAAGATGCAAAGAGGTGAGAGACATCACACGGAGATCAACTGCCACCTCGTTACAAGAGAGAGCAACAGCCGTCAACTCCAAAATCTACCAATCTGCCCTTAAAACAGATAATTAACCGTTACATTCCTCATTCCTTCACACACGCCGTTCATTGACATTCATGGGATGTAGCTCTCTTTGTGGCTGTGTTTGGGATTCTTATCTGCTTTCTGATCTCTTTGATGTACATCGAGAATCTGCAAACATCATCTAAAAACCGTAAGATTCATTTATTGAAATAATTAATAATAATTATTAATAATAAATAATTAATTTATTAAATAATCATTAGCTAAGCTTCTTAAAACAGTGCCAGCTGATAAAACTTTAAGGAGATGATTGACGTCTTAGGGCAGGGATAGCAATGGGCATGAAAAAGTCAGACACTTTGGAGTTAAACGAAATGTTAACAACTTAAAAATTGGTTGAATAAAGGTGAAATTAGTTAAATACGGGAATATATTTTAAGATGGGGAAAGAAACTTTGACTTTTCTTTAGCCTTAAAGTGCCAGAGCCGCTCCGGTCATAGACAGGCAAATGAATTTCTTAATGGAGAAAACATAAATCTGATGCTTATATCTTCTTATGTATCATTGCAGGATACCTATTAGACTAAATAAAAGCCTGCTATGTGATACAATACCTGGCAAGGCTAAATCATTGTAAAGTAAAAGCTTAGATGTTATGAATGTGGTAGAATGTGGTCGATAGGTGGAGCAGCCTCCCAGCAGAATTGGTAGAGGCTTATACAATGAGTTCATTTAAACATGCATGGGATAGGCATACGGCTCCTGAATCTAAGACGAGACCAACGACTGATTAAGGTTTGAGTCTTTACAGCAAGAAATAACTGGCAGACTAGACGGGGGCCGAATGGGGGCCGATCTGCCGGCAGATTCTATGTTTCTATTATGTGGATTAAAGAGGCTAATGTGGAGGTTTCACCCCGTTAACACCACCGCCCACCCTGTCACTAATCTGATCGTAATAACACAGGATATATTTAGATTATAATTAGATGCAAACAAAAATGTAGTAAACGTAGCAGGTTGTGATGTCCCCTGATCATCAAACATAACACTTTCTATTTACTACATCTTTACTACGTCTTTCTATATACTACACAGCATAATACTGTCCTTTAAACATCACCGCTGTCCATGGTGCTGAAAGAAAGCTTCTATGTAACTACTTACTATAATATCATAACTACCCCTGTCCCTTTAAACATTTGCCAACTATATGATTTTAAAATAGCCCTCTTTCTGTATACATTAATATCTATCTATCTATCTATCTATCTATCTATCTATCTATCTATCTATCTATCTATCTATCTATCTATCTATCTATCTATCCATCTATCTATCTATCTATCTATCTATCCATCCATCCATCCATCCATCCATCCATCCATCCATCCATCCATCATCTATCTATCTATCTATCTATCTATCTATCTATCTATCTATCTATATATCTATCTATCTCATCTATGTATGGATTTATTGAATTATTTTTCTGTTGCTGTTTTTGCTACATTGCCAAATACTGCCTGGCACTGGATGTGTTAATCTTAGAGTAACTAAGCATTAGAAAGCCATGCAGCTCGATGTGGGGGCAGCACACACTTCATCCCTTATGGCTCTGTCTCCAGCATTGCACACCAGAGCATGCAGGCAGGCGCACCAAAGAGTTAATAAGCAGGGTACTGAGTTTTCAGGATGTCTGCTCTTCTAATGCCTCTGTAAATATGGGCTTCATTTCCATTGCAGAGAGAGAGGGAGATGCATGCGCTTCCTATGCAGCAGGGGTCGGCTTTGCCTTCGTATGCATTACACATTAAATCTTCTGTACAGCCCTACTTAGCAAGCAGGGTACAGTCTTCTAGTAATGGCCAAATGACTACAGCACATTCCTACCAAACAGCCTCCCTGCTTCAGATTCCTAAATGATTTAGCACCTCCTCTATGTCCCTGCTGTAGCCAATGCCACAGATGCTGCTCAGCTGAATCAACTGCTGAATTCACAGAGATCCAAGAACCTTCAACATTCTGAGCAGAAGAAGAAGAAGAAGAAGAAGAAGAGGGGTGAGACACACAAGCAGTGTTAAGGACTCTGTCTTCAAGAAGCTTATTCCAACTCCCCCATCCCCTAAGCTTTATGTTCAGCATCAGAGAGCCATGCAAAAATGCAGTAACACAGCAGTCAGAGCAAGCAGAGACTAGGTGCTGATGGAGAGCTTTGGTCTTGCAGCAAAGGAAGACTGGATGACTGTGTTGATGATGACCCTGGTCCATATTTGATTGGGTTGGTTTGGTTTTGGGGCATCAGGGATATTTGCTGGGATTTACCTGTGGTTTGAAGATTCCCTGGATTTGATACGTTCTGAATTCCCAGCTTGGAGGTAGCCATGCCATCTGCAGAACCCAACAGGTCAACTGTGGTCCATGAGCCAGACCACTAGTGTTGTGTGGTCCTATGCATGACACCCAGGTGGCTGCGTACACTCCAATGGGTCTGTGGTGCTGCTGAGCGGAGGATGTTTTATAAAAGGCTGTAAACCTGCATTGGGGAAAACTAATGGATGAAACTGAAGGAACATTTTAAGCCATCCTATCCATATATTTATATATTTCACCCACTGCTCCATGTGACTTACAAAACTGATACACATATGCAGTGATTGAAGCAAAGCAATCCCTTAGACAAGTTCTAAGGTGGATCAATACCTTGTCAAATGGGTAAGTCATGTCTTAGCTTTAGTAAATTACATTTTGTATTGTCCCTCTGGGAAGCATGCTTCTTCCTATTACAATAGAACATTCTACCGAAGTGTATTTATTCCATTGCTGGAGTTTAAATACAAATCCGGACCCCACTATTCCCAAAGGGTGCTTTAAACCCATTTTTTTGAAAGCCTTTTTATTCCATATGTTTTGTATCCAGATGCATAGCAGGACTGAATTCCCTGTCGATGTGTGTTATAGTCTGTTACGACTCGCCTGTATGTCTGAATTAAAACACATTCTCTCATTGGGGAATATATGATTAAAAATTGCATGGGATTTTCTGGCCGCTTAATTTTTCGTCGAAAGGGGAAGCGTTATCTAAATTATATATCATTGCTTGGATGTCTGCTTTGTATTTACCATTCCGACCCATATGTATAATCTGATTTCATGGTGAAAAAAAAAATCCAGCATACTACATCATGGTTCTGAAGGCGCTATGGTTCTGTTGCTACGTCAAGGGATCCCTTGATTTGCTTGCTTATTTTTTGGGAGAAGAGGGATTTTGTTTGTCCACCTGGCCCTGAAAGGGTTACAACACCTATGAATATCTCTGGGATAATGTCTCATTTGATGACATCAACGTCCAGAGAAACATCTACACATACTGAGCATTTAATGTATGTTTCAACTATTATTGTCACCATTTTTGGTTATTGGTCCTTTTTTTTCCCCAGCGAGAAAGGAAAAAAAATTAGAATGAAGGAGTGAGAAAGAACTTGGGTGTAGAAAGGGTTAACAAGGATACTTAAAATTATTTAATGCTGGTTTTCCCAAATGTGTGGAGCCTGCAGCAGCTTCTCCTGTCTTGTCTCTATGTCTCTCTCCCATAGCTTCCAATACTTTCTATAATAAGGGAGAGGGCATGATTATTTGCCCATGTTATGCCCCCCCCCAATCTTTCGAGTCGTTGTCTATGTCCTATGGATAAGAGGAGGAATATAATAATAGTGAGAAGAAGAAAAAGAAGAATGGAGCACACAAGTCAAACATTAATAGACCAAATCTCCCATTGACTTTCCTATACTATAATTCAATGCCCATTACTTCCTCTGCTACAGAGCTTTACACTAAAGCCAACCTCGCCTCAGGTGAAGACGTCTTTTAGAGAAATTACAAGACGGTTTTATCCATTCCTGCTCATAGACTATTTAATTAGGGCATTTCATTGTATCGTTGCACCAGATTAGCCCCCGAGAGCCCCTTAGACCTGCTTTATTTACAGATAATAGGAAATAATGCAGAGAAGACAGGTCCCGTCAGCTATGTTCATTACCAGAATGTCGTTTATTCATCTTGGAAACTGTAACAAATCCAGAACAAGCCCACATATCTTTTAAGAAGAAGAAAATGCTGTAGACATTAAATAATGGTCTGTCACCTTACAGTCTGTGCTGTATGAGTAATGCAATGCGAGGTCGGGCAGGGTGTTGGTAAAGCCATTCTTGATGTGCCTTCTGTGTCTTCTGGAATGGATATTTAAGGGTTACCCCAAGAGCGAGGCTTATCTTCTTGGTTCTTCATAGCCATTGACCCTTTGTGATAACCCACATACCCACTAATTATCTAAAGTACCTTTTTTTTACAGTAAACACTGTTACATACGTGAGCCTCTCCAAAAATGTTGGCAAACGTTCATTTTTGGACATTAAAAAAGGTCTATCCTGCAGATGCTGAGGTTGCGTTTGTGATGGAAGCCCTTGTATTGGTGGAGACAGGGGTACAAGTCTTGAGATTCTTGAGAACTTTAATCATTTCTAAATAAAGAAGGAGGGTATGAATGGATTATAAAATATGGGGGGGGGGCTGACTTATTATATACCCATTGGCTTAATGCTATGGTGGAGCCACATAAGACACAACATGGTTTGGTGGTTCCTTGGAAACCAAACAAAAAATTCTGGTGCTATTCATCAATGTTTGCACAAATATGAAATATTGTCCTGTTTTGACCCCAGATCCTTCAAGCCCAGCACCCCAAAAACACCTCTACCGCTACTAGGCATTACCCAAAATGCATGCGCTTTTGGATCTTGGTCCATAAGCTTCGAACTCCAATTTCTAAATAAGCAAACGGTAGACAGAAGAATCCATGTTTTCTTTCCAAACATATCAGCAGGTAGTAGGAAACCATTCCAAGGGTGTGATTGTAATTGTCTCGTCTGCAGAGGACAATGTTGAAGTGATAACATCTGACAATTTAAGGAGGCACTAATTGTTGATTACTTCAGTGTTGCTATAAGTGTAGCGGTTTCTACATTGTAATGTAAGAAAGTATTACTTGGGTGGGTGGCAGGTAAGTGGAACAGCCTCCCAGGAGAAGCGGTTGAGGCTAATACAGTGAGGGAATTTAAGCATGCATTTGGCTCCTGAATCTAAGACGAGACCGACGTCTGATTAAGGTTTGAGTCTTCACAGCAGGAGAAAGGGCAACCAGACGGGGGCCGGATGGGGCCGATCTGCAGGCAAAAAGAGAGCATACAGACAGACAAGCGTTACATTGCAGTGCGTCGTCTGGTTCAGACACCTGGATGGCTTTTTATTTTGCACAGAACCTTCAGTAGCCTCACGCTAACACCGTGTATATAGAGACAGAGCTGATCTACTCGAGCAGAACCGACGGATAATTGGAGAGGACCTCTGGAACCAACTGATTTTACCTGCAGTATCGTATATCGGTAACTAGATGTTGCTTTTCGCGATGTATCAAGTCCAAGGATGTAACCAATCCTTCTACAGAACAGATGTTCCTGGAGTCAACCAACATGTAACTATAGAAAGATAAAAAAAATAAGGATATTGTTTCAAAAAGAGATTATTATTTGTAGTTTTATAGTTCTAATTGTTAGTAAATTATTATTAAGAGAAGAATAGCTGAGTATTCCCTGCACATATGACCTCTTCTGATAAGTGGAAGGAATAACACCAATTCCAATTGGAATAGTTCTAGTCTAGTAGTCTTTAAAGTACAACTTCATGCCAAGGTCTTTTTTTTTCCATTTTATGCAGTAGAGTTAATACAAGTCATAGAGAACTTGACATCTGAGGCCAATTCCAGTTGGGACACCATGTCATAGTTACATAGTTACAAAGTACATAAGGTTGAAAAAAGTCCATCAAGTTCCACCCTTCTACCTAACCTTCCTGCTCTTGATCTAAAAATAGGGAAAGAAAACCCTAATTCAGCTACTTCGAATTCTGCCATCAGGGGGAAAAATCCCTTCTTGACTCCAAAAGGCAATCGGATTTCTCCTTGGACCAAGAAGCTCTAAAATATTCATTCTATTTATAGCCCTGTATGTCATGCCTTTCTAAAAAAAAATATCCAGACCCTTTTTGAAGGCATCTAATGTATCTGATAAACACCATCTCCCTTGGCGGTGAATTCCTTACCTTTATTGTCCTCACTGGAAAGAACCATCTCAGAACATTTCTGTTAATGGACAGGCCACTGAAGAGCTCATGATAGATGAAGATCCAATCGGAGCACCAAAGAGGGTTCTTGCTGACCACAAAAGTCAGTGGTCATCATACGACGCTAACAGCCCATTTTACAATGTTTGTTAACCCCGTGAAGCACATTGATTAATGTTTTCTTCATCTGAACAGTGAATAGACACCTATGGTTTTGTATAATCTACATCCTTGCAGACAAAGTAGCCTCTACAGGACATTGACCTCTCTCAATGATCCACCCCACCACATTTATGCAACATTCTTACCATCTATTGGTATGGCTTGAGAATTGAAGGTCTCCAATGACATGGTGGCGTTCTAAGATCCAGTGTAGGTGATCAGGTACAAAATGGTGCAGTGCAGATAATCAATGGATACATTTTACTTGAAGATTTTAATTTTCATCCCATTCTGCAGCAGTGGGATTACAAATAAGATCGCAAAACACGATTGTGAACCGAGACACAGGTCGCATAAGTGACATCTGATGCTCTGAAGAAACACGAGGCGCCCATAAAGCAGTCATAAAGAGACAAAATATTCAAACCCTACATACCCTTCCAGGAAGCCCTTGGTGGAAAGTATAGACAGTATCTCTAAAACGGGCAGTCTGGCTTGAAAAGAGTTAAAAGGCAACTGCTTATGAGACATGCTAGGTTCTGTTGAGAAAGCATGAATCCTTGTTCACTTTGCAAAAGACATGAATTTGTAAAACATGTATGAAGCACATGTAAGGATATGCAGTGGTGTGATACATGAGATGTTTCACGCCTGTCTCCTAAGGAGAGCGCATTAACCCTTTCAGCAATAGGTGTAAAATAAAGCATGTCCTTTTCTTGCTCCCTTTCTGTCCCATAACAGGTTAAGAAATAATAATCTAAAAAGCTTTTCAGGAGATTTTTCTGGGGGGTTTTTTTACCCCGGCAGTGCCAGTTAACACTATTAATAAATAAGTGCCCCCCCCCTTATCTGCCTGCTAAAGCCCACCCAGCAGTGGAGAGCTGAGCGATACGCGTTGGGCACAGGGCTGGAATGAAGACGTTCTTTATTCTTAATGGTGATTTAGAATTGAGTGGCAAAGTACATTGTGTTACAGATACTGCAGCTATTCGGACAGAAATGTGCCAGAGGGCAGAAAAGTAGCAACTGGCACTGATTAATGTAACACTCCGTGAATAGTCAACAGGAATATTAAACATAGACTAACGTGCGAAGAAACTGATTACGGTCTTAAGGCCTCCTGCTGTTTTGCAGGGAGATTCAATAATCGCGCATGGGAAAGTATGTTGAAGGAATCACTCCGAAGACTTACAACGTATCCACGCTGTTTAGGCTTCGGGCAGAATTACATGGGGCGGCGGGTCTTCGAAGAACAACATTTACGGCTGTTTTTATGTGTGGCATTAAAAGAGAGAGAGAGATACATTATGATGTTAATAGCGTTCACGGGGTTAACTTGCATCATTTGTAACCTGCTAATGAATATGTTTTGCAGAAGGACCCATTGGTAATGTTGAGTAGTGGAACAGGTAGGGGAAGCGAGAGGTAGGGAGTGGGGAGCGAGGAGAGCGTAGGAGAGAGTTTAGATACACAGGTTGGAAGGTGATTGTGATTAAAGACAGATAGCGAGAGACATCATAGTTAAATGGGTTAATAGCGAGAGGCATTAGTAGCAGGAAGAGAGAGAGGGGCAACTCTGAAGATCTCAGGTCAGGCGGCACTTAGAGTCTTGGGGAGACCTCATCTCCAGAGGGACATTGATCTCCTGGAGTCTTCAAAGGAGGGAGACTAAAATGCTGAACTGTTTGCAGAATAAGAATTATCAGGAGAGAGTGAGGGATCTCAATATGCTTGAGGGAGAGAAGAGAGAGAGAGGATGGGAGAGAGAGAGGACGGGAGAGAGACATGGCAATATACAAAGAGATTTCATAATGTACAGGAGGGAAGTTTATTTCAAAGAAGGAGACATGTTAGAACAAGAGACCGTAATCTAAAACTAGACTGTCAGAGGCTTGGTTGGGATGTAATGAAGTTGTACTGTACTACTGTAAGAGGGTGGTAGATAAGTGGAACCGCCTCCAAGCAGAAGTGGTAGAGGGTAATACAGTGAGGGGATTGAAACATGCATGGGATAGACATACGGCTCCTGAATCTAAGACGAGACCAACGACTGATTGTTTTTATAGTAGAAGAAACAGGCGATGGGCCAAATTTGGTTTTTATGTGAAATTAAAGATATTAGTAGATATGTGGAAAGTATTTAATGTTAGGTAAAGGATAATACTTTATGCACACAGATGCAGTAGGAAGATGCTGGCCAACATATACATCGTATGCATTTCCATAATTAATCAACATGTTGCATCCCCATTCTCTCCCCTGTTTCTATTTACATTTACCATAAAATCCTAATAAGGCGATAATTCCCTTTTAATAAATAATTTCATATTCATTTCTTGTTCACCGGGGAGAAATTGGATATTTTCACTAGATTTCCTCGGAATTGGGATAAAGGAACCCTGACCAATTAGTAGAAAACATGACAATTCCCATTAATTTTCCTTATTGATCTTTACACAAGTCAAAACATTTACCTGTCCCTAGAAATATGCAATTTGAATAATATTCTTTCAAGCATTTTGAAAGGATTTGCTTCACCCAACGCCCCTTCTCAAATAAAGGCACCGAAGCAGAACATTCCTAAAAATATCCATCATTTTTTAGGGCCTTTGTAGATTTTTTTTTTTATTATTATTTTTTTTTTTTAGTATTTCTTAACTTCTGAAATGAACTGATGCCAATCATCTAATGATCACAAGTTTGTGTAGACATTGGCACAATTTGTGGTGGGAAACAAAATGACCAGGGAGGTGATGGGAATCTATTTTTAATTTTTTCCCTGAAACGCATTGAAATATGGAATTCTGTATTTTTTGCATTTTTTTTTTAATTTTTTTTTTTAATATTTAGTTAAAAAAAAATATATATTTTTTTTTTATAGTTTAGTTGGAAACACATGAAGAACCCCAGATTCCATAGTCAAATATAACACAAGGACAATGTTCTTGGTGGCCCTGGTCTCATTCATATCAGGTACAATCCACATCCAGCTTCCAGTCATGGTATTGTTGGTAATTCTTCATCGTTCCCATACAGATAGATCTTGAAATCCCTAGCTAGATCCTTAAGGTTGAACAAGCTACAGCCCACCATCTGTTTTGAGACCCTTTGTAACCATCAGAGGTGACTTTCAGAAGGTTTGGGTCAAGTTGGCAACCAGGTTTCTTCTAGAGACAGCTTGGAGAACTGGTATTTGAAGGACACCAGCATCTTCTCAAGAGCCCACGTAGATATTCCAGGGTGCTCCCCTGTATGTATTAAAGCTTAGTGAACATGGGACTTAAGCAAGCAAATGGAAACCCGAGCCAGCGTGTTGGGCCAAGCGATGGT
This sequence comes from Spea bombifrons, assembly GCF_027358695.1. NCBI lineage: Eukaryota > Metazoa > Chordata > Amphibia > Anura > Pelobatidae > Spea > Spea bombifrons. The sequence goes on from NC_071096.1 coordinate 4,097,143, forward strand.
GCAAAGAGTGGTCATCTGGTATCTTCTAACCCATCACACAGCCGTGAAAGGAAGGACACCATAGGATTGAAGGTCAAAGTGGCAAAGGAAAGAAATTCATACCCGGTGATTTTTACTATGTCTAGATTTCGTAACTTTCGTAACTAGGTCTCGTAACCGTTGCGTTTCTAGCTACAAAATGCTGTTCTTCCCAAATCTCTAGTCCTAATTTGCACATTTAATAAAGATGTCTCTGTCTGAGGGTCATGAAGTGCATGAGAAATGTAACGGGAAATCAATTAGCACTGAACAAACATAACAGAAAATGACATTATGGCTTTCGTTTCTGGCACTTTCACACCCCCCCCCGAACAAAATTTGCTGCTCAAGTCTCCAAGACAGCTCAACATTCTAAATTAAAAGAGAAATTGTTTGAGAAACCACAGTGTTCCAATATTAGGTAAAATAGAGTAAACACTTATATTAACGATGTTGGAGCTTTTCTTTTAGTTAGGATAATTATTCGGATTCGGTTTTCTACCAATCAGATTAATTGATTTTCTAACTTTTTCAACTGGATTTTTTTCCATGTGAAATATCTAAGCCCAGAAACCGTTCCACGCACATTCTATTCATCAGCCTTATAGAGTCATGTGAAAAATGTTACTTTCATTCTTCATGAAAATGAGTCTCCTAGATAACATCAATAGAGTATGGATTCTCTCCTAGGCCAACTGGGCTTAGGGCAGCGGTTCCAATGGGGGGGCAGCCTCTCTGCCCCATAACTGGGTGCCTTATTGCCCTATTGGGTGATCAGGTTCTCCGTTGTGCCATTTATCCTTGGGTCTGGTTGGGTAGATCAGAGATCTCCCTTCTAACCATCCCGAATACACTATAGAACCCTGTTGTGATTTGACAGCAGATGGCGGAGGCAAATGGTAAGGGGGCCTGATCCAGGGCAGCACCCAGTCAAGAGGGCATGTGACTAATGCAAAAGAGTACTCAACTTCTTAGTAAATAGACCCAATAATCTCAGATTCCTATGCACGGAAGCCTTTTTTACTGCACTAAACTTTAACATACTCTCTCTCTATATATATATAAAATTACCAATTGCATAACCTTACATTTTTTGTTGTTAACTAACTCTCTAGGTCTCTGGCCGATAACATCTGTTATTTTGTCCTGATCAGTCTATAGACCCACGCGATTATTTCACATCATTTTAAATCATCAGCAAGAATTGACATATTGTGCTCCATGCAATCTCATCGTAGGTCATAAATAAACAACGTAACAAGAACTGGTACAAGGACATAACCTTGAGTTACTATGCAGGTGATTAAGTCCAGAAACAGGCTTCATTCTTCATAACTCCGTGTTCCCAGTTAAGAAATATTTTAATCCCCCCCCCAATATCTAGAATATTTAATATATACGTTAACTGCTTGCATGGTACTGTTTCTAAGGCATTTGCAAGATGCCAACCTCTCTCTATTAGACTATAGTAGCCCTATAATGGTCAAGTACACATATATTTCATACAAGGGTCATCGCATTGACCTCTATGTCCTGGATGAAAAAGTAGCGACCCTAATACACGTAGATTCTTTAAGATGAAAGTTTTCAGGACTATCAAAACAAATAATAAATAATTAAATAATAATTACGAATAATAAATTAATAATGAAGGGCAACCCTTGGTGGGCAGGACTGGGTTGGTCAAAACAGGACTGTTGGCAACCATACTATGCGAGACATGACATTTTTTATTACCGTACATGCGGAGATATGGATTGTTTAGAAGATATTCAAGAGGAATGCCAACATTTTACAGAGGGTACTGGGGTACAAGGGTAAGGAAGTGGGGAGCCAGTAGCCACCAATCCAACTGGCTAGCCACAATTTTATTGCCGCGCCACAGCGTATAAAAATAATTTAAATGGGGAATAAAAAGACCAGATGGGTATTTTCTATGGAGTGTTTTTTCTTTAAATTAAATATACAGCCCAGCTCGTGATGTTAAGTCAGGTGGTCAGGTGGTCAGGTAGCCATCCGTCGGGTGAGTGCACCAAGGAGGTTTAGGAAAAAATTTTGGAATTTTACCAATATAATTAATCTTGAATTATTCTAGAATTTGATGGTCTTGTTCTTAAATTATTTTTTATTTTTATATAAAAAAGTTTTTTGTTTTTTTTTTAAATTCCCAAGTTCCTTATGAAGATGAATCATGTTTTTTTTTTTGGTAGTACGCAAAAATTCAGCTTGCCGAAAAGATGTTTATTTACGCCCAACTTCTTATATCTACGGTTGTTGACGGGTTTAGGGTTGGAGGGTGGCGAACGCTTGACCGTGATGACATGAAGACGTTTAGCAGTATTGGCTTTTTCTAAATTGCTAAGCAGGGAACGCCACAGAAACTTCAGTCCGTCTCAGATCCATTGATTAGAAAGCCCGTGGAATGTTTCGAGAATGCGGCCAAGAAACATCAGAAAGCCTGTCCTGGGAACTTTACAGAATGAAAAATAAGAAAAATAATAGCCCGCCTTCAAGGTGAAAACTACATTTACTCCTGGGACCTTTTTTTAGGGTCTTTTAACCCCTTAATGACAAAGCCTGTACATGTACGGGCTCAAAATGCATTGTTTTCAATGGGTTTAGGGACCGCCCATTGTCCTTAAGGGGTTAAGAGTCTCCAAATGATAAATGTAATGCTTTCCAGTATAAATATGTAATTATTTTTTTTTCTATCCAGCCCACCTTTTTTTTGTAAGTTTTTTCTTTTTGAAATGCATTCGCTCAACCTGTAGTGGAAAAAAAAATGAAATTCCCTTCCTTTAGGAGAAGCTGCAGTTCCAGCAATGCAGCACACAGCTGAAGTTTCCTGCCATTGATTGGCTGCTTGAATCCGTTGCCGATCAGCGGCAATAAAGTGCTCCTGTTTTAAGCAATGGGAACAATGACTCTCCTTTATGAGAAGCTGCAGTTCCAGCGATGCAACACAAAGCATCCTCTGTGGTCCGAGTTGCGCGCCATTGATTGGCTGCTTGAATTGCCAATCAGTGGCAATAAAGTGCTCCCCATTGAATCAATGGGAACACTTACTGGACATGTGCAGGAGGGTCTAATGTGTATGGCAGGAGAAGGGGAAGAGGCGGGGGGGGCAAATACATATGGGAGATAAGCAGAATCCCTTCATACATTTTTTTGGGGGGGGCACCAGGAAAATTTAAGACAGCTATCAATATATTCATTTTTTTATGCAGGAATAAATGAGTCCAATATTTGTTACAAATAACTTTTAGCGTCATTTATCGTAAGGCTTCTTAGTTGTCAGTCTGATTATTAAAGTTTAATTACCGCTGCGATCCGCGTTACTTCTGTCTTCTCTTATCTGACTTGGGACTTCAAGCGATGCAGCCAGCTGTTGATTAAAGTTGATTCGCAGATGGAACTCAAAGACACGCTGAATCCCGATAACATCTTTAAGATCCCTGCGCGCGCAAGAGCCGACGTGCTTCTAAAATCGCCGTTTGGTCTGTTTTCATATATTACTTATTTTAAGAATATGAGTATTTGAGTGCGACATAAAACCCATTTTGTGATTTTTTTTTCTGTGTTTCTTCTCTTTAAAGATCCATAGAGGAATAAAAGAGTTTTCAAGAACAAACCTTCTGCTTGATCGAAAGGGAAAGTCTTATTACTCATTGAGCATAACCCCCCTCAGTGCTGTATACAGTAATATAACCCCCCCAGTGCTGTATACAGTAATAATCCCCAGCGCTGTATACAGTAATATAACCCCCAGCGCTGTATACAGTAATATAACCCCAGCGCTGTATACAGTAATATAACCCCCAGCGCTGTATACAGTAATAACCCCCAGCGCTGTATACAGTAATATAACCCCCAGCGCTGTAAACAGTAATATAACCCCCAGCGCTGTATACAGTAATATAACCCCCCAGCACTGTATACAGTAATATAACCCCCCAGCGCTGTATACAGTAATATAACCCCCCCAGCGCTGTATACAGTAATATAACCCCCCAGCGCTGTATACAGTAATATAACCCCCAGTGCTGTATACAGTAATATAACCCCCAGCGCTGTATACAGTAATATAACCCCCCAGCGCTGTATACAGTAATATAACCCCCAGTGCTGTATACAGTAATATACCCCCCCAGCGCTGTATACAGTAATATAACCCCCAGCGCTGTATACAGTAATATACCCCCCCAGCGCTGTATACAGTAATATAACCCCCCAGCGCTGTATACAGTTATATAACCCCCAGCGCTGTATACAGTAATATAACCCCCCAGCACTGCATACAGTAATATAACCCCCAGCGCTGTATACAGTAATATAACCCCAGCACTGTATACAGTAATATAACCCCCCAGCGCTGTATACAGTAATAACCCCCCTAGCGCTGTATACAGTAATACCCCCAGAGTTGTATACAGTAATATAACCCCCCAGCGCTGTATACAGTAATAACCCCCCCTAGCGCTGTATACAGTAATACCCCCAGAGTTGTATACAGTAATATAACCCCCCAGCGCTGTATACAGTAATATAACCCCCAGCACTGTATACAGTAATATAACCCCCAGTGCTGTATACAGAAATAAAACCCCCCAGCGCTGTATGCAATAATAAAACCCCCCAGCGCTGTATACAGTAATATAACCCCCAGCGCTGTATACAGTAATAACCCCCAGCACTGTATACAGTAATAACCCCCCAGCGCTGTATACAGTAATAACCCCCCAGCGCTGTATACAGTAATATAACCCCCCAGCACTGTATACAGTAATATAACCCCCAGCGCTGTATACAGTAATATAACCCCCCAGCACTGTATACAGTAATATAATCCCCCGCGCTGTATACAGTAATATAACCCCCAGCGCTGTATACAGTAATATAACCCCCAGCACTGTATACAGTAATATAACCCCCAGCGCTGTATACAGTAATATAACCCCCAGCGCTGTATACAGTAATAACTCCCAGCACTGGATACATAATAACTAGACTTGTTCGTCTTCGGGAAGAAAAAAATGTTTTCTGCTGGTTTTCTAGCAGGGGTTAATACGGGTAAATGCAGTTAGCAGCAGCTTTGGCGCCAGGATTTTAAAGGTCCTCTATTGGTCGCCGGCAGGGGGCTCCTCTGGCATCAACCAATGAAGGGCAGCTACTTCAAGGCAACAGGGCAAAAACTAAAACTGTGTCAAAGCGCAATATTTTTAAGTAAATTTTTAATCTGATTTTAGGAATAGAAAGAATGGCCGGAGTTCTGGTTAAAATATTTAACCCCTTCTTCTCCATCCAAGAATCACATGGAATCACACGCTCCAGACACTCTTCCCTGTGATTTCTCAGCGTGCGCATCCTTTTGTCCTCCTTGTATGTTTTCTTTAGCGGAACATCTCCCTCTCGACAAAGGGGGGGGCTTTTATTACATCAATTTAAAACTGTTCCACTTTCTTTTTTCTCTGCTTGGGGGTGGAACAATGCAATTTGGCTGGCACAGCAATTGGAAGCTTCACCTGCTGCACTGCCGTATCGCTCAGTGTCTGCCGGCGCGGTGTTTAATTCAGCAGCACAAACAGATGTTGGTTTTATTTATTCTAAACATGCGTCGGGAATTATGCTAGCCTGGGAAGCAAAGGCAGTCGGGTTACATAGAGCACAAAAATGTGTGCGTTCTGTTCTGCCGGAGGTCAGAGTGCGGTCTGGGTGGATGGTGCGCGGCCTTCGTCATTCCCGCGTTAGACGTAGGGACTCCGGTGAAGTCCAAGGCGGGTGATCTCGCGGTAACAAAGTATCGAGCTGTTTATTTGATTGCCGCATTAGGGATTGGCTTTGAAATGCGCAGCTCGATGTCTTTTTTCCCACTTTTTCGGTTTGAAATATGCGATATCTGAGCCCTTCACACATTCATGGTATTTCTGGTTTGTTAAAATCATTAGTATTATCACATTAACCCCTTAATGACAAAGCCCGTACATGTGCGGGCTCAAAAGGCATTGTTTTCAATGGGTTTAGGGAGCGCCCATGGTCCTTAAGGGGTTAAAGAGATGGCTTATGGTCCCTGATAGAAGAACGAGTATTAAAGTGCTCTTTGACTATTTTAATATGCAAAAAAAAACCCAAAAACTTAACTATGGTAGAAGCTGCAGCCCTACTCCTCCATGCTCCGACGTTCCTTGCCACCCGTTGACCGCTTCAAGTGGCCAATCAGCTGCGGGGAATCACTTCCGCGGGAGAGCGTTCCCCGGCGACCGCCAAGATGGCTTCAACCAGCGCCAGCACTCAGGCCCTGGACTACAATTCCCATCGTGTGCTGCACGGAACGCGCTTGGATCATCAAGTGCTGCTTCCTGCAGCCAATGAGTAGCCAAGCATGATGGGAGATGTAGTCTGAAGGCTTGTCAGAATGTTCTTAACGCTGGCGGCAGAGAAAGATCTATCAAACGGGTTCCATTAAGCCGCTTCCACCTGAGAAGAGAATTCTGCTTACCGCGCGCGGCCCGCTGATCCAGAGAGATAGATTAGCTCACCAGACCTTTGAAAAGCCATCAGCACTCCATGCGAGCCGGGGCTTAAATCTGTCCGGCCATTTGTTTCAAGGTGCATACTAAGATAAATACCCGAGTACAAGAGTCAAGGATGCTGTATGGATTTGCTTGATGGGTCGTGAATACCGAGGCTTTTTTCCGACCGGCTCCACCATTTCCCGAGAAATAAAAACCATTTATTTTAACTCGCGGAGCGCGGTGCAGAAGAGAATTTACAGGTATCGTGAACATTTGCCCTGGAGAGCTTTAGTGTTCTTGATGCAAAAGGATGATGAACAATTTTTTTGCCGCACTTTGTAACGCTCGCAATCGTATTATGTGGCTGTCCGGGGCCGGTCATCTGGCACGCTTTCGACGTTCGGTGGGCCGATATTGGCACTCCAGCGGCAGATCGAGCGGAGCGCGAATACATATCCAGCCGGCGGCCGCGCGTACGTCGTTTGGTGGCTGTTGGCCATAAAAGTGCCAGCGCCGCCTAGTCATCCCCGGTCCGGCCCTGGGGCTATCCACCTGGATACTGCGACAATCCGGCTTGTTTGTACAGCAATGAAATCATGGCTAGAGCTAACCTAATGTCAAGAACATTAAAAAAAAATATATACAATTTGAGCCAAAAAAAGCTGAAAATGAGTTTCAGCCACGAAGCTCTTCCCTTTTATAGACCCCACCAGCAGATGGGCAAATTAAAACGACTCATTTATACCTCGTTACTGTATAAATAACATTTGTATACGTTCTCGGCTTTGCGAGCGTCTGAGGTCACGGCGTGTGACGAGATAAGACTATCCGAAGTTAAAATAAGGGCTAAAATCACCGCATCGCCCCCTTTGTCCTCGATAGAAATGCGCAAAGGATTTGTGATGGGAATTGCTGAGAGGTTCAGAATGCTACGGTCTCTTCGAACGCGTCAAGGCAAACCGCCGGAGGCACTCGGAACATTCATGCAGGTGGCAAAACAACATGTTCTGTTATTTCTAAGACGTAATATGGGGTTTATTAGCTGGGAAAACCCATTTCAGAAAGCAAGAAGGTAGAAGGACCTACGTATACATGTCAATGATGGACCCTTACTCTTACGCATAACATTTCAAAGGGGTCTCTTCACTGGAGAGTTGTGTTTCAGCCCATGTACATTATGAAGACCCATTGCTAATAAGCTTCTGCTGTGGAAAGAGCTTGGCCGACCCTGTATAACGTATATATAAATTAGTGAGGTTTCTCCTCATTAAAGTAAGCAGGTCTGGGCTGGAGAAACCTGCTGGTGGTGACCCTTCATAATGAATATTGACGTCAGTCAATCTCCTGTAAACTCTCCCTTTAGTGAATAAACCCCCAAAGACTCTATGGTGTAAGCCAAGGGCGTCCAACCTGCGGCCCTCCAGCTGCTGCAGGACTACATCTCCCATAATGCTCTTTCAGCTAAGGGGCTGGCTGAGGAGGATGGGAGATGGAGTCCTGCAGCAGCTGGAGGGCCGCAGGTTGGACGCCCCCGGTCTAAGCCTCTGAGAAGGTTCACCGGAGGACTAAATGAAAAATGAAAGAAGGATAGGAAAAAAAAGATAAAAGAGATAAGAATGTGTAATCAACCTTTACCGAGCTACAGAAATAGATTAGCATTTTTATGCGTGACTAATGATCATGGGACTTTCTCTTAGACATGTGGGACATGCAGTTGTTTTATACCAAGATAGAAAATATGAAAAAAAATCTAAATACTGTAATCTTTTTGGAACAAATTTTGATAATTTCACTGAAATTTGATTTCCTCGGAGGCTAAAAAATGCTGATATTTTGTTTTGTTTTAATTTTTTGATCACCCCCCCACTCCCCCCCCCAAAAAAGGTTTTCGTTCCTGTGGTCAGAAAGGTGAGTCCTTTGAATAATTTAACCCCTTAATGACAAAGCCCGTACGGGGGCTCAAAATGCATCGTTTTCAATGGGTTTAGGGACCGCCCATTGTCCTTAAGGGGTTAAATATTCAAAACGTTAGACCCAAATTTTGTCCCGTGTCTAAACTGTGCGTGTGTCTAAGTGAGCTGATTTTTTGGGCGCAGGGATAAACCACTTTGAATGTCAAATAAGGAAAATAAAAGATAAATGTCTCCGGCGCGGCTTCATCTTGGCCGCAGACATCTAGTTTAACCCCGCGAAGTGCCGGCGACCTGCACGGAACTGTTGCTTTTTGTTAACGCTGTCAGATTTTTCCATCCATCGCAGAAGGACGTCGTATCAGGTACAGAATGATGTCCGATCTTGAGGAGACCGAACTGCTTGTAGTGGAGATACAATCAGTCTCTTCGCTATCAATTTATCAGAGCCTTCGTTTGGCTAAGTGACTTTGGCTGCAAGCTGTATGATAGAAGAGAGAACAGGCTGTTTTACAAGAAACTTGCTGAGAGAGATATTAATAAACTAATAGTGGTTTAGGCTTCAGGCCGCGAGATCCTAAGAGACCTCCTTTGGCAGGAATTGATAAGACAAGGTTCTTGATTGTTTTTATTGTGATTCTAAACTTGTTACATTATATCTGTATATCCAGGAGACTCCCTCTGGGAGCGACGGGTCTGAATTTCATTTGCTGGTTTTCCAATTACAGCCAAAGCCGAAGAATGCTAACAAATCAAGATTTTTCCATCTTTGCTAAGCAAACCACATAAAATATATTAAATTAGTAGAGATACAAAAAAAATAAAAAATAACCTTATTTATTCATTTGCAGGTCTTTGACCACTGGTGGATCGGAGGTCACCAGGATGTGTCTACGTCAGTGAGTCGGTCTTGGATATTGATATGGGGAAGAAGTAAGAGTGTTTTAAGGGGGGCAGTTTCATGTCCATGACAGCTCTACTATAAACGAATACACATGCATACTTCTTAAGTAGAAGCTGCAGCCCCTTCTCATCCACAGTCCAAGGTTTCTCACTTGAAGAAGCCAATCAATGGAAGGTGGGAGAGCTTTCTGAGCATGTGCAATACACCCGCCAGCAGCCTTCTTTGAGCCAGCACTGGAGTTGACTGGACCGTACTGGGCTGCCGAACACAACTGCCGCATGGAAAATAGCTGGGGGTGGGGGGAAGGGGTATTAAAATGTATATGATGGCTGGAGGGTCATTTTAACAACCCACCTATTTTTGGGTGTATCTTTCATTTTTCTGTAGAATTTTGGATTTTGTATAAGTATATTTTTACTCCAAACCCCATCAAATGAACGAATCAATACACTTTATGTGGATAAAATATCTACGCAGGTCGACATTGTATATGTAGCTCCTGCCAACTTAAAATTATAGATCCCCGCTACCATACATCGTGATGCAGCTTCTGCTCTTCTCTTCTTCATGTTTCTTAATTTGTATCGTTTCCCCATTTCTTTGGACGCCGTGGCCTCTAGAATGGATTCGCTACGTTTCTAAGTGTAATTTATATGACTTCTCTGTCGGGCCGCCATTGCCATTCAAAGGCTGTGATCAATAACAGATGTTTCTGGCATTGTTGGTTAACAGTGAAGTCTCTACAAGAGCCGATTTCTCATTGTTAAGCAGCCGGCTTGTTACATATAGAAGGTGAGCAAAATTCATCATGTGCTGGGGAAAGTGCTCAGCTGAAAGAGATATACTCTGCTCCTGATCTATACAAAGCATTTTGGAGGCTACACAATTTCCTTGGCGTGGCCATGGGATATGTAATATCATTCAGCGAAACAATTTACTGGTCCCACTCCATCTATATACCGGAACAAGGACACTTGTTTCATCTTGTAGCTCTTCCTTCAACAAGATGGAATAGACCTAGTAGAACTAGATAGACTACGTAGCATCAATGACATGATATGTTGGCTCGGTTTTCAGGTTGTGGTCCATAAAAGATCCTTTTCTTCTTTTGATGCATCCTTTTGTGGACAATATTTTAACCTATAGGACAAACATTCTGTTTCATGTATTTTTAGTGCATATTAATCATCTGTGTCAACTGGTCGGGATACTTCCAACAACAGAACTCATTTTCTTCTGGCCACGCTTCGGACAATGCATGTTTAACAGAGAAATGAGGATGGAGGGGGACCTGAGATAGAGAATTTTGGAATGCTGGGGACTTAAACGGTTTTAAGTACATTGTTTGCTCTTAGAGTGCCTTGTTAGTGTCTTTTTAGTGCCTCCATATGCATTCATTTAACCTCCAAAATGCATTAAAAAAATTACCTTTGGAAGAAGCTGCAGCTCCAGAGGTGCACGTGCTCCCATTGAGATCAGTGGGAGGGCATTCTGCACAACATGGGGAGAATTTGGGGGGTAGGAATATCAAGTGTCAAGAGATGTTCCTGCATGGCAAAGAGCTGGGGTATGAGGATAGGGGCAAATGCTGAATTGAACCAGTTTTTTGTAATATATTTTCACTTTGTCCAAAAGAACATGTTTTGCCCCAAAGACTACTTTGATTACCTCTGTCTGCGTACCTAGAGCTTCCTTAAAACATAATGTTGATGGCATTCATGGTTTATTTTTTTATTTTTAATAAGCTGTAGTAATCTGTCGCCATCTACATATTGTTTTCCACGTTTGGCGGGTCTGCTTTATGTCTCCTAAGCGCATGCAGTCTTCGTCACAGCATGGAGCTTTCCTAGTTGCCTTTTTGTAGTCATAAAATGAAGGCAATGGAGTAGACGATTTCCTTGTTCGGTGTTGAACATAATAATGACTGTTCAAGTAAGAATTTAAGAAAGCAGCCGGGAATGTCAGCGTGATTATTCCTTCACAACGTACGCGTCTTCTACAAAATGTTTGTTTTATTATTCTTCATTGATGTGACCTTTGATTCTCGTGGCTTCACTATCAATATTTAAAGAGGAACTGCCACCTTTCCATCTTTTAACACAACGGAAATGGGTTCTGGTTTGTAATCGTTAAGACCGTTCACCAAAGGGGGAAGGGGAACTTGACGAATGGAAGGAAAAACCTAGGGAGAAAGAATTATTAAGAGAGTGAGAATAGAAAGTATCAATGAAGTCTACCATGCTCAAGAAAGAGCTATCGCTCTATAGCATGGATGGATGCCCAACTTCGGGTCTCAAGGGCCACAAAAAAGACTTTGAGCATAAGTGATTTCATCAGTTTAAAGCATTTTGTATGAGCTGACACTGATCTTCGTTATATCTGTTTGAGATATATATTCTTTAGAATACTTAAATAGTAGACTTGTGAATTCGGATTTGTATGAGTTTTAATTGTAACAACATTTGCCATTTTTTGTTAACTTGTATTAATATCTGAAAATGAGGAGGAACCCCAACGAAACAAAGGAAAATAAAGAAGAGAGCTCAGAATTTTAATTTGCATTTTGTTGGTTTTTCATTCTCTCTCACTCTCATTCACGCTCTCTCACGCTCTCTTACGGTCTGCCACACTTTCCTTCTATCTCATGCTTTATCTCACTCTCTCTCAAGGGGAATGTCTCCCTACCTTCTCTGATGACCCCTTGCATGTTCCTGTCTCCTTTTCCGCTGCTCTGCTTCTTCTCTTGTCTCTAACGGAGCTGATACCGGGGAGAACCGGATAAAGACAGAAGACAGGAGAAAAAAGAGAGAGGAACAAAAGGCAAGAAAAGAAGCAGAGCTATGGAAAAGAGACAGGGACGTGGAAGTGTTTGGCAGAGAAGGTAGAGTGATATTGAGAGAAAGCGTGAGAGAGTGAATGAAAGTGTGAGAGAGTGAATGAGAGGAATTGAAAGTGATTGAGAGTGTCAGAGCGCCTGAGTGAGGGTAAGTGACAACAAATGTAACTTCTGAATGGAAAAGCCTTCAGAAATGTGTCTGAACCCAAAGGACAGGAAACAAAATTCATTGTCCAATGAAATATTTTTCCGAATTGTGTTTGGTCCACGTGCACAAGTCTAGTAAATAGGTATTTCTACTAAAAGGCTGTTTTCCCGAACCACTGATCTTTTTACATTTTTCCAAGACAAAAAAAAAATCTATATAAAAATGCTTTGGTTAAGGAGAAACAATATTTCTTTCCACGCTAACAAAATGTGTGATGGGGGGGGAGGTTGCAGATGCAAGGGACCTTAAGGCTTTCTGAGAAGTATCTCATCAAACATTCTGCCCAGACTATCTTTGGCTTAGGAATTATTGCAGCTCATAGAAAGATCTGACAGAAAATCTATGATCTTCTCTCCTCTCCTAACCCCTGTCCTCGGGTGAAGAATCCCAACGGTTTGCATTGGTCATGGCTTCAGCACCAGGGATTTCAAAGTTTTTTCAAGGACTAAGATGTTTGCAACTTCCTTCACACTTATTGGGTGTTGATGGTGTTCACGTCTTTGCTCTTGACGGACGTCGTATAGACGCGTATTACACTTTTAAGAAAACTAGAAGAAGAGACAAGTGTTTCCAATGCTTGAAAGTGTAAAATTAAACATTTAGGACAAAGAAGACCAAGTTACAGCCAACTGTCTTTAAGTTACTTTAATGAAGACAACATCATATAAAAGAGACTAGGGAGTTATTGTTTCTAATGAAAGAGAGTGTAAAAAAATAGGTGAAAAACATAATTGAAAATGTGACTCCGAGGGACTGAAGCCAAGAGTTGAAAGAAAGAAATAAGGTCTACAGATTGGGCCGCTTTGTAGGTCACCAAAGAGAGATGATATAGGGATCTATACGCGGTATCCAGAGTGGGTTTGGGAATAAATAAAAGTGGAAAATTCCATAGATTTTTTGTCTTGGATATTTCCTAATCTATCTAAGAAGCCAAATCAGCCTCAATGTCCTTCTAGTGGGATCTTGGTGGACTTGGTGGACTTGACTTATTTCCTTATCAAATATTCATACTTTGTAAAATATCCCAGGTTCTGGTCTCAAATGTTTCTTGGATTTTGTTCAGATTACCAAAGTGAAATGCTTTGCATTATTGTTTTTTTTTTTTGTAAACAGAAAAAAACCCACTTCTTGTGAATCTTTAACCCCTTAATGATAAAGCCCTTACATGTATGGGCTCAAAATGCATTGTTTTCAATGGGTTTAGGGACCGCCCATTGTCCTTAAGGGGTTAAGGTAGTTGGGCAAGCTGGATTTGCCATAAAACATAGTTGACATTAAGCTTGTAAGATTTTCGGTGGTCTACAATGACGATTGACGTCATTGTACTGCAGTTTTATGTGTATTCGGAATACTTTGTGTATTTGTCATGATGGTGGAATGTTGTTACACATTGTTTATCGGTGAGATTCCATTTAAAGTGAACTCAAAATCATAGTCACATAAAAAAAAGTAATCAGCCCTTCCTGCATAAGATTAATGCTGGCAACGTATAGGGTTAGGTTTCTGGATGATGGTTACTACTCTACAAAGGTCAACAAGTTTCTCTTCACCTCTTAGCCAGATCAATGGGTCTTCTCGTCAAACGGTCCTTTGCCAGCAGAACCAGTGCTGAAATCCAAACAAAGTGAATGGACCCTTGTTGGAAAGGTCAAACGCTAACGCAAGGGCAATTAAGCATTACATAGTGGTCAACGGGTGACTTCCAAGGCAGTGAAACTAATGGTATTTTCAGACTATTAAGTGAAGAGTGTTAATAATTGCATAGATCAATGCACCATAATCAATAAAGTGATTTTCTGATTAATCTTCCACTGGACTATACATACAATATATAAATATATATATATATATATATATATATATATATATATATTTTTTTTTTATTATTATTTTTTATTATTATTATTATTTTTTTTTTCCTTCATTGTTTATTATTAAAAAAAAATTAAAATAATATTTTTAGGCATGGCATTCTGGTCTAGGATTTAAATGAATCTTTAACTGTGAAGGAATATATATATATATATTTTTTTAAAATAGAACCATTTTGGCAATTTGAGTCATTATCCAACATTCTGTTTGATCACTGAAATGTGGCCGCTTTTTTTTTTTTTTTTTTTTTTTTAAATGCCCTTGTAATATGAACTCATCAGTATTCAGAAGAAGACAGGAATTCTACGAGACGCAGAAGATGCAGTTCAGTGATTATTTAGTAGTCAGCAGACACATGAAGAAACCACGGTATTCTTTAAAACAAAAATCCAGAGTCTGGGTTTTATTGCAAAAAGCTGCGATCGATGAATTTCCCGTAAAGTCTGGAAAATAACAATTCTGTAACAAATACTTGCACATAGTTGTTGCCCCAGCACAATTCTATTACCCCCCTATTTACCTGCATCATTTTCCTTGTGAGTGCTTATCACACACCTATTACACAATCACTTTCAGATGTCGGCGGCAATGAATTTGCGTTTCCAATCCACCAGACGGTGAGAAAGATGGGGTTAAAAACGCAAACGGTGGATGTATTCAGGCTGAATCGTATTCCAGGCACACAGATACGTCTGCGGGATGAAGGGCATTCATGTGACAAGTCTGAAATGAATGTTTGTTTCAAAGTGACAACGCATTACCATTTTGCAGGAGGAAGTAGCATAGAATGTTACAAAGTAATCACAATTTTGGGAAGACCTCTCTCTCGAACCATAGGCGGAGGCGCAGCTGTTTATGCAGAGCACATCGTATGGTAAACGCAAGAGAAGAATGAAAAATAGTAAAACCTCGTCGAACAAACTGCAGGAAATTTTGAGAACAATTTTTTTCCTTCCTGTCTCTTTTTCGGGGGGTAAAAAAAATTGCCATCGCCTCATCATTTCAACCATGTGGATCCTGCTGTTTCTTGTGCTATAGGTGATCTTGGGCAGAGACGTATTTTGACCGGGTTCTGTTCTAGGCTGGACCCCGTTCGCCACTTTGCGGCCGCCGTGCTGAGCGCCGGAATATGATGTCAGATCACAGGTGCTGCGCGGAGTAAGGTCACTATGGAGGCCATGCTGACACATTGCTCCGTAGTCTATTTAGACCGGTTACAAGTGAGATCTTTGAGCTCCTCTACCGGCCCAAGGATAAGACACCCAAGAGGGTAACCAGCCCCCTGGAACTACCACCCTAGGCCTCCTCTGAGCTCAGTGAAAGAGACCGTTTCGGTTTAGAGCCTCTACCCAGATGAGATGGGATTTGAGTTTTGAACCCAACAAAAGAGTTATCACACGGAGAGAAAAGGCCTCTGTTTTTGTCTCATCCGTAATACGGGACAAACAGAAAAAAAAAACAGTATTGAAAAAAGATACGAAATTGCGCATGAATAACCTCTCGCTCATGTGCAAAATAGGTGACATGACATTAACCCCTTAAGGACAATGGGCAGTCCCTAAACCCATTGAAAACAATGCATTTTGAGCCCGTACATGTACGGGCTTTGTCATTAAGGGGTTAAAACACGATCACAAAGCTTCAAAGCAGCTCTATACAAGGTCTAATTACTAGCGGCGCACTCAGATAAATGCTTCCCTATTATCAACAGCTCTCCACCGACTCCAACGCTGCAATGATTCCAAATCTCTCTCTCGTCGGATGAGTACATCCTGCAAGCTGTGAATAGACAAGCGTCTAATGGGGAGGGAAAAGTTCCATACAACTGTCTATAGATTAATTTGTGAGTTATTATTATTATTTCTAATAAGCTTATGTGGGAGGAACGCATTAGACCAAAACGGTCTTGCCAGCCATAACTTTTCCTAAGTCTTAGAACGTCTCTAATTTACTTGTGGTCAACCAAGTTTGTAGAAGGGACTTGAGAGTGCATCGGGAGACAATTGTGGAACGGGGGTCATGGGAATCTTTGCGTAAAAGGAGATGACCAAGTATCAGGCACCTGCCTTCTAGGTGCACCTCCATACCTGAATGTATATGTTTTTCATTTACTTTGGGAATTGCCCCTTTAACACTTTCACTTATCTTCTTACTATTTCTGGGTGAGATCATGAAAATATAACCCCAGTCGTGGAGTTGTAAGAACAAATTTCAAAAACATTTGCCATAAGGACCACTTAAAAAAGTGCAAAAGGACCAGCCAGGTTCTCTCGCGCTGCAGCCTGTTGATGGGTCTTAACGGAGAGATCGGGAATATGTAATAATAATAATATGTAATAATAATAAGATCGGTATCACCTGAGAAGGTGTTCTGAATGCAGCCCCCTTTGCTACTTATTTCTGTTTTGTCCCACGTCGTCAGTGTCCTCCTTTCTCCGTCTTTCTCCATTTTTCTTTGTTGCCTTACACACCTTGGCTTCTTGTCTTGCTTTTTTGACTTTCTCTTCACACCGTGTTTATTCCATTCATGCTCCACCTTTGTGTTTTCTTATTCTCATAACAACTTATTTCATTAATATTTTTTATTTTTCTCCCTTTACGCCGTTTTTTTTGCATCTGCCTGTAACAGTGTTACCCCCCTACGGAATCCCAGTTGTTTAGACGTTGTTGGCCTTTAGTCAGTGTTACGAGGTAACATCGTCATGCTTGCCAGGAGAACACAATGTTTCTATCTAACAGAACATTGATTTCCATGAAAATATTTTACATCCAGTTATGGGAGGACTTGAGTTATTCTGTTGGTGTCAATACTTTTCATGCTTTTCACCAAACAACAGCTATGTTTCCCACATTTACCCTTTTCATGTCTCTTCTCGTTGGTGACTCCTCTTCTCTTCATGCCTTAGCAACATATTTGACTCATTATTCACTCTTACTATTGTAAAAGCTACTTGGTGGATAGCGTAGATGCAACGCCGATTGGGCCAAGTGAAAATGAAGCCTGCTCGTTTTACAAAAAGCAGTAACCATAAATATAAAAATCCAAATAAAAGACAGAATATGTGATAAATTAGTAAAAAAAAAAAATACCGTATTTGCTCGATTATAAGACGAGGTTTTTTCCAGAGCAAATGCTCTGAAAAATACCCCTCGTCTTATAATTGAGGTCGTCTTCTAATCAGACCTCATTCTGCTTCGGCCGTGGTGCTTACCGGGCTTTAATCGCGAGCAGCGTCTCTGTTATTAGCAGCAGGAAACAGGAAGCTAGCACAGTCCTCACATAACTCTACCTCCCCCCTCCTTCCTCTGGGGGCGGGGCCAGAGAAGTTGCTCGCACAGCCGGGCCCCTGCAGAAGTCTGCGAGTGGGAGATCTGCAGTTCAGGTAAGGGGGTGGGGGATTGAGCGTGTGTGTGTATGTGTGATTAATGGAATAAATGAGTATTTAAATGTTTGTGAATGAGTGTGTGTGTGATAGCATGGATGTGTAAGGGGGTGGGGCTGGTAGAATGGCATAGGGAGGCTGTAATCACACTTCTAACATCCCCAGGTTCCAGCATGTACTGGCTGCCTTGGCTTGATAGGAGTGTGATTGCTGTTAGCAGTATATATATCTCCAGAAATGCATTTTAACCCCCTATATGCCACTCAGCCCCATGATATGCCTTTTAACCCCCCTATATGCCAGAGTGGCATATAGGGGTATAAGGCATATCATGGGGCAGAGTGGCATATAGGGGGTTAAAAGGCATATCATGGGGCACAGTGGCATATAGGAGGGTATAAGACATTTCTGGAGGCAGAGTGGCATATAGAGGGTTAAAAGGCACATCATGGGGCAGAGTGGCAAGCCTGGGGGCAGATGTGCATAACTGGGGGGGGCAAATAAAAGGAAATAAAAAATATATTTTTCTCAATCATAGCTTTTATTAAATATGAAAATTAGTTTGCATGAATTAATATTTACTAGGAAAACTTTTTTCCTATAGGGTAGTCTTATATTCAGGCTTTTTGTTTTTTTCCTAAATTAATATTTTGATTTTGGGGGGTCGAGCAAATACGGTATATATATATATATATATATATATTTTACTAATTTATTGCCTATTCTGTCTTTTATTTGGATTTTCTGAGTGTGAGTGCAGTGGCCAGTTTGTTTAGGTTTTTTTCGCCCTTTTCCTCCTGCCTGTGTCCATTCGGATCCCTAGGGTTTGACCTATTTACCTGTAGGGTGCTCCACTTGAACTCATTGACTTATTGCAGGTTAAAATAAAATACAAAGTTCCAAAGCAAAATTCTTGTTCACGCCTGGTAACATTTAGGCCCTACTTTCCATACTTTCACTTTGAGCGTCTCCTACGGAGCGCGCAACGGCCGGAAAAAAAAACAAATTCTGAAGACAAAATGTTAAGCTGCTTCAAAATGCAGAATATTCATGCGTCGCCTACTGAAAAGTCTGCCGAGAAGACCCTTCGGGAAGCAGAAGGATCAGCCTCGGGTTGTGTTTTGTCAACGGAAGCTCGGAATGATTTCCCTTGACCTTTCTTGTGGTCGCGCAGACTGCCGCAGCTCGCTTCCAAGCTCCACGCGATGACGGTCTCAACCTTATTTACGCGTGTTGGGTGTTTATCTGTTTTTTTTGTGAATGTCAACACCGAAACCAAGTCAGTGATAAATGACAGTGCACTTTTGGAAGAAAGGGAAACAAACCGGCCAATTATCTGCTCCGCAGTCTCAAACAAAATGCCATAAAATTACTACAAATTATGTCTTCAGCGCATGAAGAAGAAAATTGCAATGTTGTACGTTTTTTTTTTTGTTTGTTTTTTTTTATCATGGATCTGTGCAGATATCTTGTCAGAATTAGAGAGCGCGGTTTTTGAGAGAATGCCAAGATCCGTGGATTAAATACGATTCTTTGATGTGTGCCTTTGCGTAAGTGCACAATAAAAATTCATTTTCTAATAGCCTGTTATCCGTGATCTTTCCTACGACGCGGGAGAGGGGCAGTGGGACTGAAATAACTATTACTCATGCCTAGCGATTGGTCCTATGTAAAAATAAAAACAAAACAAAAAAAAACAAATGAAAAAGCAAAAAAAAAAAAAAAGCAAAACAAGAAAACAAAAATCATAAATTAGGGGGAATTTTTTTTATATATATATATATTTTTATTTATTTATTTATTTTTAAATTGAAGTTGATGTGTGGTAAGTTTCTCATCACTTTTAACCCCTTAATGACAAAGCCCGTACATGTAGGGGCTCAAAATGCATTGTTTTCAATGGGTTTAGGGACCTCCCCATTGTCCTTAAGGGGTTAATAATTCAGAATAATATTTGGCGTGCATGTTTGATACATAAAGGGAAAGATAAGAGACAAAATAGTGGCTCTAAAGCGTCTCTAAAGCCTCCGTCATACTTCATAGCTCTGTTGATTATCCCCAAACCCAATCCTCCTGATATCTCCACCAATTCTACCCCCTGTCCTCCAATATGGCGTCCATTCACGTCTTTGTCTAAAGGTAACTGTATTCGGGGTGAGACCTTTCCACAATTCTTACTTTTCTGGTTAACCCTTTTCGAACCCGAAATGGGTTTTATGAATTTAGGCATGAATGGGTTAAATGTTTTCAGAATGCATTTGACGGCTAATAGAATACAAGTCACGGCATTTCTGTATATTGAGGATGATAGGCTTTGTAGTACCAGATGAACCGGGTAACTCAGTTGTGTTGTTCTCCAGAGACCTACACTTTGGCGGCCTCCGTGTTATCACGTCGAGATCAGCTGTGCTATTTACAACTGTTTGCAAAATGCATTTTATGGCTTATTTGCAGAGCAGTGGGGTCCGGTAATATCCGCGTATTAACACTGACGGCATTATTTGCATGAGCGGGATTCTACGAAATGCTCCAGGTCTGCACTTTCTGACTAGTATCGCTCAGGCTAAATCGCTTCCCTGATTTCTTGGTCGAGGCGAGTAGCTGGAGGGTGCAGCAGATGCTGAAATCTGTACTTGAAGGTTTTTCTGCCTTCAAAACAACACCAGCTGCCAAGAGAGTGTTCACCGAGAGACGACTTTAGTAGATCGGCAACTATAAGCAAAAAAAAAGTGTGACGGACAATCTATCTTTGGGAATAATCAGATACGATAATATAGTTATTGATGCATAACTTGCTGGATTTTTTGCTTTTTTAAAATATTTTGTAGTGCAGGGTGAAGGCAGACCCAGACTGGCCCTCCGGCGGAGTGCTGGCCAGCAGCGTCCCATCCTCACCTGACCTGCCATAAAAAAAATTAAAATGTAACACGTGGAGGCGCATGTCCAGCTGTCGGCCGCGCTTACATCATCAGACGGCTGCCGTCCTTAATCTGCCAGGACCGACTCGTCATCCCCAGTCCGACCTTGGCTAAGGATGATGGCTTTGTAAAAGTGGTTGCATTTTGAAAATATGGGGGCGTATTTCTCCCTTCGGGAGTGTAAAGCATAGCGGTCTCACTTGGTTGTAGTTTTAATCCTTAAAATTTGAATTCAAATTATAAATTGCTTCATTTATTGTGCATCAACATCCCATCGAATGGCAATACAGCAGGGAGTCTCACCCAAAATGAAGGAAAATGGAAATACAACGCCTGACGCATTTCGCACTATATCATTCTATGATCGTCCTATGAGCAAGCGCAAAACGCGTCAGGCGTATTTCCGTTCTCCTACATTTGGGGTGAAAATCCCTGATTTTTTTGACATTTGATGGAATGCCGACGCACGATTAACGAAGCAATGTCTAATTGTTGGGCGTTTGGATTGTTTTCTATGGCTTCACCGAGCCCTGTCTGCTTCCTAAGCTTTGTTCTTTTGCTGACCGTGGTGAGATTCCGTGCCGTGTCCCGATGAGAGAGGTTAGGGCTTGCCTGCAGATGTCTTATTATAAAATAACAACATCACAAAATAAGCCAACATAATTTAGATCGTTTGTGTCCTTTAACACTAAACGTTTGCATCAGTTTTACAGTATTTAAGGATACATGAAAACCCAGAGTATTTATATTACTTGTCAAAGGTAACATGCTTTATACTAATTTGTTATCGTAAAAATCTGATTTCATGAATTTTTCAAGGAATTAAAAAATAGACGTTTCGGATTTGGGTAATGGAGTCATTAGGTGCAGGACGGGCTGGATAATTAGTAGATTTGCATATGTGACAACGCTAACAGCAGCTCTGTGTATGGAGCATATGGTCCCTTCATTCATTATTGCCAAATTATTAAATATTTATTCTATTTTTTACTGGTTATTTTTTTCAACATTGTCTGGTTATTTGTCTCGGCCAATCCTTTTTTTTTTTTTATAATTTTTTTGCATTTAAAAAAACATACACAAAAGGCCTCGCTATGTACCGATTATAACCAGACTGCCCATCTGGCACACACCGGACAAATGCCGGCGACCTGCTGCTGACACCGCTGCCGGTCAGGAGCTTCAGTGTGTGGCTGGACATACGTGGGCATAAAAGCGAAACGCGCCGCCTGTAACACGCAGCCTTCAGCCACTAGCCGGCCGCTGGCCTTAAAGTGCCAGGGCTGCCTCGATACCCCCAGTCCGCCCCTGCCAATTGCAGATGCAAACGGTGACATGTTGTCCATTAACCCCTTAATGTACGGGCTCAAAATGCATCGTTTTCAATAAGTTTAGGGACCGCCCATTGTCCTTAAGGGGTTAACAGGTTTTAATATACTTTGTTATTGATCCCTTCATTAAAATTCAAGTTACTATATGAATTGTACATAAAAGCAGCTATACAGTATGTCAACTTTATAGTATTATTTAGACATTAACATCGCTGTAATCTCTTAACGAGTATTTCTCGGCATTTCCTATGTTGGAGGTTATTGTAGATATGTCCCCATGGCCCAAAATTAACAGAATGGTCTCAGGACAAGGGAACTCGGGAAGCGGAGGTAAAGCTCCTGACATAATTTGTCCTATTCATACGTTGAATGCATTGGACACAGCAGAGTACGATCAGAGACTCAACCTATTCTTAAACCAGATATATATACGGAGCGGAAACAATGTTTCCTTGTATTCACTGAGCACTTCTCTGTAATGTCTAACTGCCCGGGGATGAGTACATTTTCTTTCCAGGAGTAGATCAAATCCAGCATTGTTTGAGAAGAACATATAGTGCATTTTCACGGGGTTATTAAGAATACGTTCTGCAAAGGAAGCCGTTATTAACGGAGACCTCTGTGCTATGGAATATTAAGAAGTATTTGCATTATAATAACTTACTATATGGGAATGCTAAGGTCCTGGTTCAGTTAAGTCACACAGGTCGTCCTACAGATGTAGCACTGCTTATGGAGTCTTCATTTCAGCTTTCATGGGAAAACTAAGTAAATAACCCAAGAAAATCAGGCAAGAAAATAAGTCCTTATCGGCTTTAGATAGTTTAACGCGGAACGATGGCTAGATTACAAATGTCGTGGGGAGAATACCTGGAAACATCTCTAATATGACCCTCCTATGGTTTAACTTTATGGTTGTCTGGAGTAGACTTCAAGTTCTTTGGCATCTTACAGGAGATGACCTCCATCAAAATAAATATATAAAAATATTATATATATATATATATATATATATATATATATATATATATATATATATATATATATATATATATATATATATTATTATTATTATTTTTTATTTTTTTTATTATTATTATTTTTTTTAAATATAAAAAAATAAAATAAAAATAAAGATGAGCCAACAGAGAACGTCATAGAAAGATAAAAATAAATCAGCGTTCGTAATAATAATAAATATTCATAATAATTTCTAATAATTCTAATCCAATCAAAACCCAGAGATTCCAGATATTCTTAAAAAAAAAACTAGAAGAAAGCAATCAGAAAGGAAAAAGGAACCTAATGAAGATAAATGCTTGAACGCTACAGATATTAATACGGAACATAAAACTGATATCAGAGCATGTTAACGTCTATCAGACAATCAATTTAGTAGAATGCGATGTTGTGTAGCCACTGATTACCAATCATGTTATTTGCAATATCTGCTAGTAATAAGATAAATGTAACCAGTCTGAAACGCAATAAATAATGGTGTTCTGTGTGGTTGTGGGCTCATCATGATGCGAAGAGACGGAGTTTGCGGGAATGACAAGGTTAGCGTGTACTAACGGATACAACGTGGTTATAAATTTATTTTAACTATTTTATCTAATTAAACCTGACTAGCGTTAGTAGGAGGCAGCCGTCAGAGAATGAACACAAGTTAAAAATAATCCTACTCGATGATGGTTAAGTTGAAATGCTAACCTGGACAGCATCACCATCAAAGTTACCTGCAAAAAGAAAATGACGTAATCTTAGTATCTATCTGTAACCCTAGGATTCATGTAAAGTCTCTTCACCGGGTCACTCATTAAACCCAAACGGTCATATTTTAAGACATAGATGGTGACCAAATTCAATGTATCCAGAGGAAGATGAATGATTTTTCAAAGTAATGATCAACGTGTAATTATTTTACATGGTTAAGGCAATCGCTAACTCAACAGCTTCACGAAAGCACCAAAAACAATGAAGCAGGTCAATATTGGAGATCAATACTTTCCTGGACAATTGAATGTAGGAATAGATCATAACCTTTGCCCAATGATCAATCTCTATCCTCTTAAAACATCTCCTTCTCTTCCTCTACCTTCTAACTATGGTCCCAACTGACCCTTCAGTCATTATGTCGTATGAGGTATGTTGGGGTATATATGGGGTTGGGGGTAATTTGATAGACCTGCCAATGCTGCCCCATGTTTCTTCGTATCCCTGCCACGATAGGGTAGACCAGGGGTAGGCAACCTTCTGCTCTCCAGATGTTGTGAACTACATTTCCCTTGATGCTTTGCCAGCATTATGACTGCAAGAGCATTATGGGAGATGTAGTCCGCAACATCAGGAGAGCCGAAGGTTGCCTACCCCTTGGGTAGACCAAGTTCTCGGGAGGTCAGCTACCTGTAGGAAGATCGGAAAAGATTAGGAAGAGGGAAAAATACGAGCAGAACTTTGCCCATTGAGAGATCTGGATGTTCAGAGCCCGACATAAATAAAACCCTAAATAAATCATATCAATGTATATATCATTTCAGGGTTGCTGTCAACTTTAATAATTGTTTCAATTGTTATTTTTAATTCGTAAAGAAAATTGAAACATTGCTTCCACAAGTTTTTAATAGCAAAACTTCTTGGCCAGTGTCGTTTACCGCAAGCCGGCACAGATATTTTATAAGAAACTATAGCATCTTTTCCAATTTGCAAAACAAGCATTTTTTATTTTGTGCAATGAATCTAAAAATCATTTGTTTCGAAAGAAATATGTAATGTAGAGAGATGATAAATGCTACAAGGTACCAGACGTTCCATCAAGATTATTTCACCTTAACTATACAAATAACATTCGTTACGATCGCAGACTCGATTGGAACAAAGTAATCTGTTCTGATTACAATTTTAATAACAATTCTAAGGCAAGTTGCTGCTGCAGTAAGTAGAATAAAAAAAAAAGCAAAGTTTCAACCAAAAGCCATCATCTGCTTTTGAACTAAAAGATAAAAGACAATAATCAGATTTTTATTTAATATATAATATATATATATATATTTATATATAACGATATATATATATATATATATATATATATATATATATATATATATATATATATATATTTATTATATTTATATATTGTATTTAAAAATGAAAATATTTAATGTGGAGAATGAAGTTGAATTAATGACCAAATCTGTGTTTCTAATCAATTTAGAGAATTAGACATATTGGTATTATTAAGAAAAGAATGTCTATTGTCTTCCATTCTATACTAAAATAAAATTTTAGAACCTTATGTTATTGATCATTATCAATTTATTAATATGACCTTAATCCTTCAGCTAGCTAATCATTGATATTGTATGTATTTAATCCAAGACAACATCATTAGGATATATATATATATATATATATATATATATATATATATATCAGTGTTACCTATAGAATAGAATAACCAGCTCAGATCTGTCATTAGTGCAGAGAGTTTAATTACAAGCTCCATGGGCTGGCATGCTTTTTAGAAGACTTTTGGTTCCATTCTGGACCTTGACCATCAGGATTTTGAACTGGAAGTCGCTCCATAACATCGCCTATGTAACATTTATTTAGAAACAAAGTAACAATGCCGACGCTACCTTGGGGCGCATGACTCACTCATCATGCATTGTTTTTCCGCGCCGAGTTACTAGGTAACTGTGGAATATGTTATAAAAACATTTTTAGGAGGAACCTGACAAATAGAAGAAGTATTTGCCTATTTATGACATTTTTTTTCGTGACATATTTACATGACAGGTGGCAATGCAAAATTTTAATGTTACTGCTGCATCACAGTTACTTATTATTTTTAGCATTAGACATAGAAATGAGGAAAACTGTGCCGAATCTGAGCAAGCCTGGATATTTTAGAAGCAATTAAATTAGTTTTTTTTTAAATTTTTTTACGTTTGTTATGGGCTAAAATGTGAGTTGCGGTGAGAAGTTCACCCATTTGACTATACATTATATATTGAGCCGTTTCTGCACAATGTATAGTTCAAATTGGCAAGAGTGCCACAGTATTGCTAACAAATCAAGTATGTCCGATTGGCAGTGTCATGGACCATCTTGAGGACAAATGTTTCAGAGCCTCCTAAGCTTCGTCAGATATTTAATTTGAATTAATTACTAATATGGATCCAGTGGAATAACGACACACGGTAAAGGTTTCAACGAATGCGTGTTTAATAGAAATTACTTTTTTGTTATTTTTTTTTAAACCTGTACTGTAAGTATCTTTTTCATTTCTCTGTAATTAGACAAGGTTTTTTAATTACTTGTTTGGTTGAAAAATTGAATTCTATTAAATGACTTCAGCATACTTTAATTAATAACAAGACTATTATCTTAGGTATGTTTGTAGCTTTTTATTACAACAAAGGGAATATGTTTAATTGAGTGAAGTTGGCTGGTATGCGCCGCGAGATTAAAAATGTATACAATGACCAGAAAATGGTTATTCTGTTGGTGCAGTATATATATATATATATATATATAAATTTACTGATGGTCCTATATATTTTGCTGGTCAAGTTCCCCCAAGGAGACTCATAAAAGCAATGGGTTGACACCACATACTTCCCATTCGTTACAAAGGCTTTTATGTGTTTATTCATTGAACTTTTCTTGGGTTATGTCCATATCTAGGACTTCCCAGACCCAGCAACCTCTCCCCCCACCAGAAGATCAATGGTCAAAGACTTCTCTGATGCATGGTCAATAGATCCCATGCCTGGAGCCTATGGGGCAGATGTAGGTGGCATCAGTAGAATGTGAGCCTTGTGATGTCCATGACAAAAGCTTGGCCCTGGAAATAACCTTTTTTCTTTATCTTCACCAGAAATTGAATATTTTGCTTTGTTACTGCATCAAAGTCAATACCGAGCAAGTTTAACTCATTACCATCATCTATTTTTATGTAGGACTATAGGGCATGTGTCTTCTGTTTGGTCAACTTTTGTTTGAAGAGATCCTTTGAAGTTCTGGAGAATCCGAGAATACTGTTTTCATTTCCTGAACACAATTCCTTGGTCTTTGTGTCGGGTAATTTATCACAAATTACCCAGAATGATCATAAGGATAATACTGTGAAGAATATATTTTCATAAGAATGTGTTCATTATTCACGTTAGCAAATATTTTGAAGCACGTAAAGACTATATACAAAAATAGAAATGAGAAAGCCTACAAGAGAATCACAAATAGTGGAAACATAGAGTCTGGTGGTAGATTAGAACCAATAAACCCATAATATGTATCAATTTCAGGAAAAGAAACAAAACATTCCATTCTGTACATGGCTCCCAAGGGAAATGGATCTTTGTATCCAATGGAAGTTGTTAGTCATTCCCAGAATAAAGGTATCACCAATAACCTACCTACTCTGAAGACTGCAGGATTTCAATTCTAAATAATTGAGTAACCAAGAAAAGTTGGCTTCGTAGAAGGGATTACATTGACCTAGAGCACCATTAAACTCATGGTTTTCCAACCAGCATGCCCGTCAACTGAACTGGCCGTCAGACTCCCATAATAGAGTTGAGTTAAATTGACAGCTCTAGAGGTTGTTGGCAGATTGAGCTTGACAATTCGAGAGAATTCCACCAATGGACCACTAGACAGGACTCAATAATTCAACTTTTTGTGAATAGATGACTTGCTGTTTGAGTTGAGTTCTATGCCTTGTGTTCATATGTCTATGGAACAAACTCTTGTAACTCAACTAATGCCTCAAACCCCAAAAGACAGATTTAAATCCCAAAAAGGACAACGTAATTTGGGTCCTACAGAGTGACTGTTAATCTTAAAGAGAGAAAGTTTGCTCATATTTTACCTTCCACCATCAGAAATGATAAGCTACAGAAGCAAGCAGCAAATAGCATAGCGCCTACAAAAATGACCTGACTTATCTGACGTGATTAGGCAGAAATAGAAGCCAGATCGCCATCAATTTTACCAGATTCTTTACAGATTGCGAACACAGTTGGTATTTAATCACTTGGGCTCGAAAATTAATTTTGCTGCTATTCAGAAAACCTCTGCGTGTTAAACCATTAAATCTCCTTGATCTGATCCCATGCTTTGCAGAGAGAGTCTTAATACCGATTTCAAGGATGCTCGAGTTTCTTATTCACACACACCTGCTTCTAAGCCATGATCCAGCCTCACGATTAATGACGGTGCTGCATAATACACCCTGCCGGATACAGTGTTTCTTATAATAAGTACCACACAAGTAGATCTGAACAACACATTAGCCAAAGTGTGCGTCAGCATTCCTTCTGTATACGTGATTACTTTATGACTGGAGATCCAAGACCCCCAAAGGGTTTACCAAAGTGGAGAACCTACGTTGGCATTTTCCAGCTTTTCTTGAAAAAATGAAAGGGGTATAGTGGACATTTTTATAGATGAGATGTTACATTGTATGGGTGAAGCTCAACATTATTTCACAGCCCTTCCAATTGCCTACAGGGTGGGAATCATGGGGCTTTCCTTGGCCCATGGAGATGCCTTCACCATTTCTGAGGCTCCATTCAGTAGCTTTGGTCGTCGTGCTTATAACCCCCCCTCCATGTGTTTTGTTGGTTTTACAATCTCTTTATATATTTGAAGAATCCAAATATTTATGTAGAAGAAATTGGCTTTTAACACAAAATGAGCACAGAGCAAAAACCAAAAAGGCTACGACACAACAACTGTAATTACTTGCTCTCTAGATTGTCTCTCTTTGGCCCCATCCGTCCCGCACTCACTCTCTATTCCTCGCCCCATGGTTCACGTCATGTATGATGTGCCATAGTCCTATTTTTTTTTAAAATAACCTATTCCAGGCTGGTAGTTGTTATGGAACTTACAAAAGCGACAGGAGAAATTTACGGCAAAGAGCTCGTGTCAATACTGTAATTTGTTAAAATTGAACCATGTTCCCGGACGTCGTTGCTGCTTGTCACCATAAATTGCAAAGGCTTTGATTTTACAACATGTCATTTTCTGAGTGTGCGCTCATTCCTTGGTTTGTTGTCTGTACACCAAACACACAGCGACAATATTACACAACACTGAATGGACGACAATACCCACCGGGTCTCAGTCACCATATTCTGAGCCCAACTGGCAACCATTACCCAAATTGCCCAAAAGTACATGAAAAGGAGAAACTCTGGTACTTATAAGGGTTGTTTTTCAACTCATGGAAAATGCTCAAGTTTTCAATGAATTTAATGGCATCAAGACAGCTGAGAACTCAATGCTTCGCTCTAGAAATGTTTTCAGCTCTAGAGGAAAGTATGAGAAAAGTGCTCAGACTATTTGTGACAATCTTAAATGGATCTGAAATTGTATTTTTGAACCCAAAGGGATGTACCATATCCCAGGGGATACATGCCATCATTGCTAGGTGTATATATATATATATACTGCATACACAGGAATAATAAAGGTTGGAATTGTCAGGAGTCATGGAAGTTTGAACAAGCAACATTGCCTATGGTAAGTGGTGTACGTAATCACTACGCCACCAGGTGGCTGTTGCTGGTTATAACAATCACCTGGTCATGCTTCTAGCTCAGTTCTAGAGCCTTGTGTTTGTGCCCTGTCTGGATCCTGTGGATTACCACATTGCTACTTGTTACCCTTGGCATGGAATTTGACACCAAACCAGGTTTGCCCCTTTGTACTGGGATTGTTTCGGATCTTCTGGACTCTTGCTACAGACCCCCTTGCCATCTACTTGTGCTACAGACCCTATCATGTTCTGCCTACTTTACAGACACAGTCGCTGTGAGCCTTGTCTAAGACACCCTGTCTTTTCCAGTTGTGTCTACAGATGGCGCCAAAGAGAAAGCCTAAGACTACTGCGGACAGCCGTCTGCAGGGTTCATGTCCTTTCTCATCTCTGATTTATCCAAGGGTTAAGATTATTAGAGCTGGTCTTGGGAGCAGAGGCTATTTCGCAGGACCAAATTACTTACATATAGCTGATATATTGCCAGGGTTCATTATGTCTAAGTAAGTATTCTGAGCCCGGTGCATTTTAATTCCCTCGTTAGGAAAATGTGGAGTGCACCCAGGGGCAAGATTACTCAGGAAAATATGAATTACTCTTGATATCGTGGCCATGCTTTGCCCATGCGTTATTTTCATTACACATTATAGACCCGCGGGGGTTGATTATTACCGGCTTTATTCTCACGAACCCATTGATTCGCCTTTAGAAAGTAGGAAGTTGTAATTGGACGTTCACAAATTGTATCTATCCAAATTCTTTCTATCGTTTACTTGAAAGCGGAAAGCTACTTTTTAAAGGCTTATATTTCCTAAGATCAGGGTATCTAAAGCCCGACTATTAGATGGATTTAGACGGTTGGAATTGAAAAAAAAAAAAAAAGAAACCCTAAGTTTAAGGATTTTAAGTAGTTTTAAAGCTTAACTTGTTCTTTAGTAGCTGGAACGCCTTGGGGTGCCTGAAATGAAACCATTTGAAATGTAATCAAAATGCTAGGAAATTAGCTTGTGTTCTTCAAATGAAGTAACAGAGCAAAGAGAATAATTAATTATCTGTATATCCTTAGTTATTAGGAGAAATGATAAGCTTTAAGCTTAATGTGTAATAGATAAAATGTGTAAATAAATGTGTAAATTAACACAATACATGGTATACATATGAGGTTGAGTGAAGTTAAGTGGGCAAAATAACCAGGCTAGCCGAGCCAATTGGCCCATTCCAACCTACATACATTGAGGATGAAACCAGGCGTTCCCTATTATTTAATTGTTATAATTATCTGGTTAGCAGATTAAACTATGAGATTTATTCCCTATTCTATGGAAGAACATCAGTTTGAAAGAGCTGATAACAGTAGGCATTATGGTGGATCAACCATGGTGAGCTTCTCTTGTAAGATGGCCTGAGCTTGGCCAGCATAATGTATACATGAATGGTTTGGGAGACTATATTGGGAAACAAACCATACTTATTTAACTAAGCATTATACAGGGCCAACCAAGGTCTTCTTGCATGAGAAACCCATGAGAGATGGCACTCAGTAATGGATTGGAAGTGAAGTTCTGCAAACTTTCTTTCTAGTGCATCGTCTGAGGACTATGCGTGTCTTCCAACTAAAGATATGACTGGAGTTTGGAAGGAGATGTTCAGAATGACACAATGAATAACAGAAGTGGGTGGATTCAGTATGTGGTATTGACTAATAGAGAGGACCTTCAGGTCCTTCAACTGTTCTTTCATCCCAATGTAAGGTAAGAAGTCCATACGATATGTTTAATATGGTTTTCTATTCAATTCAAAGAGTTGTCCTCAATAATTCATGGAAATGAAGATGATGGAGACTCTTCTGCAAGCTTCCCTTCTAAATTCATCATCTGAGGACTATGTCATTAAAAAAACCATAGTAAACATATAATATGGACTTCTTATTTTATGTTGGCATGAAATCACCCTTGAAGGACCTGAGGGTCTTTTCTTTTAGTCAATACAACCACATGGATGCACATACTTCTTTTATCCATTAAGCATGTCTGAAAATCTCCTTCCACCAAATCCAGTCGGATCTTTTGTAGGACATTTCAGTTTTTTCTTTATTTTCCTGACACACGCACAAAAAAAAAATTAAAAAAACCATTGCATGTGTTGTGTCCCGATTCGGTTACATCTACCCTTGATCCTCGTTGTCAGCAGTGCTACATTGAGCTGCGCTCGGGAGAATCCTTCTGACACTTCTGGCAAGTATACGTTCTGCAAGTTGTGTTAAATTTCTTTGAAAGAAAGAAATCTTTTCAAAAAAAAAAAAGTGAAAACAATTTTGCTGTCATGGTAAATCCATCACACAGACGCGTGGTCCTGTTATCATTCAGATGACAGAGGACGGGATAGGCTGACATTTGTTAATTTACCACTGCTCTAATAATTGAAGATATGCAGGGAACAAATCCATCATCCCAGAGATACATATTAGTTATGAAGTGACACATTACTGACTGCATTCACAGGGAACGGATTCTTATTTTAGAAAAAGAAGATTGATTATCTTTTCTAGGTTATGTTGATACATTGGTAGGTCCAGAACCCAAGTACATAATTACAGGCAGTAGCAAGTCCAAGGTGCTATTTCAGCAAAATAGACCCTTTTCAGATAAATATTAAAACATAGAAAAAAATGTAATTACTGTTAGCCATGATAGCCGAGTAAGTGGCCAAGTGATACAGCGATCCAATGGGCAACTAGCAGGTAATGTATGAAGAGAGGAGACCTCTTCAACACAGTGGCATAGAAAAGCCGCCAACAAAACGAAGAAAAAACACGGGGTGTAAATACTAGTTCTTAGAACTCAAAATGGCCCCAGGCCATAAAAAGAGGTAAATGTGTTTGGAAGTATCTCAAAATCCTTAAAGTGAAGGAAGGTTGATAGCCCCACACTGTCCCACTTGATAACCCTACCCAACATTTCATAAATATACTACTCCCCCCCAACTAGTCCTCTACATTTTTAAAAATGTCTCCATAAAAAGGAAATTACTTGAAAGGCACTTGGCACCCATCATTTGAAAAATAAAATTTGATATTGTGGGTGTTTCTTGAGATTTGCATCTCATAAGGTGGCTAAATGATGAGCGCTCTACACCCCGAGCTAGCAGATACATTGATTCTAATCTTCACGTGACTCGTTTTAGACTCATCATTATCACTCATCTTCTTAATAAGCGCGTGCCTTAATATTTCATGCATCTGTGAAACGACACAAAACAACCACAGCTACCAATGGCATTATTTTCCATCATAAACAACTGTTTGCCTTTTCTGCTACCTTGTTTGATGAGAATGATACGGCTTGCGTTTACATCTTACTCATGTTCCACATTAAAAGTGATCTAGCAAAGCCCCCAATGAACCTTGAAAATAACAATACAAGCTGTGGGTTTCTAAACCAGAAGATGATGTTCTTCTGACAACAAAAATTCTATTCCTGCTAACAAACATAGGTCCTCTGTACGTAAAATGTTCTTATAGGCAAGGTGATATATTATGAGCGCAGCCCGGAATCTGAAGGCCAACAAATTATGCGTTAAGCATTTAATGTCTTCTTTTATTCACTGCCCTTCGTAAGCAGGTTTTCGAAGGTACGAAGCCAAGCTTTTTAGAAACTTGATGTTCCACCGGTTCTCTTTATTAAATAGAGATAGCTGAAAGCATCCGTGCACTTTTATTGTCATCTTCTTCCCTTGATCGTCTTCTGTTTGGAGACAAATATCCTTAATCCTTCTGTTCTTTGCACGGTTCATGGTTATTTGAAGGAGGAGGTCAAGTCATTGGGTCCATTGAAGTCCATTAAGGCTGTAATGCATCCTCCGTCCATGTGGGGCCGCTAGTGCATAGAAGTATAGATGTATATAAACCTGCGCAACCAGCAGCCATTTTTTTTAATCTATTGCCATTGGGCATGAAGGGGATTTTTCTTTTTAGATTTTTGATTTTTAATCTTTAAGTGTCTGGGTTTCTTAAATACTTAACAGAAAAAAACAAACAAAAACAGAGCGTGTTGTTAGATGTCAATTGACGGAGGCAGACATGGTGCAAAATTACATATGTTATATATGTTTTTCCCCCCAAATCATTGTTATTCTGGATAATCTCATAATTCTACATTAATTTCATGAAACCCTGAAGATCTATCTATTAAATTAAACATACTCTTTTACAAAACTTGATTTTTGACTTAAAAAAACCACTATTAGTGCCACATGTAGATTTCATTAGAGGGAAACACCCCCAAAAGAGTGATCTACACATCTACATAAATTACAGGTATTTGATTCTATACTATCTATACCATATTTTGAGGCATTGCAGTTTATGATAGCTGATGAAACCATTGTTCCAATTTCTTAAGTTGCTGTTATGCTAATTTTGTATAGTAATGTCAATGCCAAAATTTCATAATATTCCCTTAAAATGACGCCACATATTTGGTAGTATAATTATAACGTTATTAACCCCTTAAGGACAATGGGCGGTCCCTAAACCCATTGAAAACAATGCATTAAGGGGTTAAACTGGGCAGAAGAATGATGGGATGTATCTAGCGAGAGAGATCTCCTTCAAAAGAGGACATTTGGAAGACCATGTGGATATTTCTCTCACCTTGTATTCTGCAGCAGAAGCTCTGAAGGTCCTCTTAGACCTTCAAAGCATCCGTAATGATTGTATCAGTTCTTTCAGGCAGACTAGAAGGGAAAAAATCTGTAGTTGAGATGCTGTATAAAATAGTCAGTAAGCGAGATGAAGTACATCGAAGAGATTTCAATCTGCTTAATGCCCCTGCATGCGATTTTGTTGACTTTAGAAATAAATTTCCTTTTCCATTTTATAAAACTCAGAACATGACACCGAATTCTGCATATTGCCAATCCAGTTTGATGAAAAGGGCACAGTCCCTGAACATGTACAAATATTTTATTCCAGACGCTATTTCACATTTGTTTTTTTACATTCCGAGCGGCAATTGAAAGCATTTAAGGGAGATGATAATGGAGACAGTTTCAGCATTTCCAATTCATTCTCAGGAATAAGTAGCAAGAGTTCTATGTCGGCAGCGGCGTCCCCGTTCCATGGCACACGCGCAAACCGCCGGACCTCTGTGCCCGTAGCATTTACTGCGAATGAATGATATTCGTAGAGGGGATGGATTTTTTTCAGGGTTGAAGAACATTTTACTGCTGGGTGAATCTTCGATAGGGTTCAGAAGATAACATTTTGCTTTATTTTATTTTTTTTAACCCCTTAATGACAAAGCCCGTACATGTACGGGCTCAAAATGCATTGTTTTCAATGGGTTTAGGGACCGCCGATTGCCCTTAAGGGGTTAACAGTTAAGGACTGCTGATGAATGCCATGAAGCTGCTACTCATTAGAAACGCTTGTTGATTTCCAAGCACTGATTGGGTTTGTTATGCATTAACCCTTTCATTGGTAGAGCATTGTTCAAATATTTATTTTTGTCTACCTATATGATCAGTGTCGTTCAAAACCACGTTGTAAGTTGGAAATGCTTCTCCGAAGTGTACCCTTGGTGGTTGCAAAGCTGGTAAAGGGCTTGTGTGTTTCTCCATCTCCGCACTCAATTTCTATCATGTTTCTCCGATCGTAATCATGCTCAGGGTACTACGATAGCAAATCATAGGGGTTTTGCCCTAAACTCTGATTTTTTGGGGGGATTTAAAGTGGAATGGAACATTTTGTCTCCCCGACTTAAACATGTAACATGCAACGGAATCTTCATTGGTCATTGGTTTACCGACGCATTTCACTAGGCAAACCAAGGCATTCATGTTGGAAAAGGTTTGCCCATCATAATACTTGGTGAGATGACATGAAATCTTCCCTGAATACTCCATGAAGCCAATGTTGTATTAATATACAGCTCAGAAATGGGGGGAGTAATGGATGTTTAGTCCCGATCCGGAAGGCACGTGTCCCATGATCGGGTTTCTAGATAGTTTATCCCATGCTAGTACTAAAATGGGATAGGCATATGGCTCCTGAATCTAAGACGGTAAATTCTGTGTGTCTGTAGAATGTATTACTTGCTCCATATTGAATTCTGAGTGTTCCAAAACTTGACAATGCTATATAGGAGAAATATAACACCATTGTGCTATTTTAGATCCACATATTTTTGTAGGAAAACGCATGCCGGAGGAGAAGACCCACACACTTTTTTTTTTTTGGAATCCGTCTCCATTTGGTAAATGAATAATCCGCAGATAGGGAGCCATCTGTTACTTTTCACAAAGGTAGCCGAGACAGCCTGTAACATTTACAAGGAATCATCGTACTGTGAAGACTGACATTTGAGTCACAAAGTTAGACTTTATTTCTTAACTAACCTAATGTATTTCACTCTTGATCTGTCTTTAGACACGGATCTCATCGAGGAACATTTTGGCTCGCGGCTAGATTCCCAGAAAGTGTTAACCATTTGGATACTGTATAGCTTTCCGAAGAACATGAGGTCTCCAAACCACTGAAAGTGTTCTTTTACAACAATGTAACAGAACACGTTCACGGCCGTTGGTTTTCCTTGTGTTATTTTATATACTTTATTATATTAAGTTGCCTTTATTTAACTCGATACAATGTTATTTTAACCTATTATTGTTATAAAGGCCACTGTTGCTCAAAGGGTCATCAGAAGTATCTTCTCACCAGGTCTTCTCCATTGCTTTTATAAGTTCTTTTGAAGCAGAAGTTATTATATTCTCTTGCAGATATGAAAACTCATCTTATATTCAGAACTGTCCATAAGTTGAACATTCCGATGAAACATACATGTTTTCAAAATCTTATATGGCTCCAAGTACCCAAACAGCGGACTTATGACCCTACAACAACATCTTGGATATGCAGGTGCTCAGATAACAATGTAGGCGTCCTTAACCCCTTAATGACAAAGCCTGTACATGTACGGGCTCAAAATGCATTATTTTCAATGGGTTTAGGGACCGCCCATTGTCCTTAAGGGGTTAAAGAGTTTTTTTTTCTTTTTTTCTTTTTTTTATTAACTTTTCCGGTCATTGGTGAAGGACCAAGAACTGTACATTATACTAATGCATTTTTACAAAAAAAATCTCTCTGCCAAAAGTGCAATTTTCCTGTATTGGAAGTTTCCTTTGTCTTTTTTTTTTATTTATTTGGATTTTAATCTTGTAAAATACTCATCAGAAAAGTGATTTCAGTTATAGAATAGGTCAATATATATATATATATATATATATATATATATATATATATATATATATATATATATATATATATATATATAAAAAATCCAAAAGCTGGTAGATTGTAACACAATACACTTTTTACTTTAAGGTAATAACTTTAGGTCATTAGAATCTTGTTGATTTATACAAGATGAAATAGTGATATCGCTATTAATGTCTATAGTTATGACATCATATCTTAATCTGATCATGTTTAATTAAACCGATTCACACAGAGAAGGAAATAACTTGTCTTGTTTGCTAAACTTTTCTAAAGGTGTTTAAAAGGAACTTGGTTTCCAAAGTCAAAGTTGGCTTTATGGAAATCAACACTAAATATGTTAAGCATCGGACAGGGTATCACCAAGGCAGAATCTGGGGTACTTCCTTCCAGATCATGGGTGGAATGACCCCTTCAAAAACTACCTTAATTGACCATTTCGCCAAGGTGCAGAGGCCATTTTGTAATTTGGCATAAGAGCAACTTGGGTACGTTTCCCCGCACAGTTGATGGTGACCATTGGCAGATACCCAATATGTAACCAACATATCAAGGCCAGGGGCTGACTTTTGAGGTTGAGGTCATCCTGGCACTTTAAGACCAGCAGCCGCCTGATGAAATAGGTGCGACCAACATCTGGACATGGGTGGCCACACATACTCTTTTTATGCTCATGCAGCATGCGACTGGACACACAGACCCACTGGTGGCACGCTAGAGTGGCAGATGGACTTGGTACTTCAGGCCACCGGCCCCTTGGGCATTTGCCCGGTGTGCCGGATAGACTGTGTGGACCTCACCAAGGCTACATTTTACCTAAAGCTAAGGCAATGCCGTCTGTAACGTCGTTATAAAATGGGATGTTTACAAAACTACATTGACTATCTCATAAATGACTATGGTATTCTGAAACAATTGTCTTATTACGCATTCATAGCATTCTAATATATTGCATTATTTATATGCAAATTAACACTTATCGCCTCATTCTAGATTGTGACGGTGAATAGTAATTTCGGTTATGGTGCGATAAATTAGTCAAAGGTGTACTTAGAACAAAATATGGGCTACATTTTTGGATAGTTTTTTATTTTTTTCCTAGGAGATTAAGTTCCAAACACATGCTATTAATAACAAATGGCTCGAAGAGTATCTATCAGCCAAGGATACACGATTATCATTTATACAAAATAGCGAAAAAGTCAATTTTCTTTGGGATCTGTTGTTGCAAACAGATTAAAATGGATGCTAGAGAGGTTGGGCTGATTGTGGAACGTTTTAGCCCATTTGGATACACAAAGTGTTCTAGATTAGAATGCTGATAGGCTCATATAGGCTTCCAGATGTATGAGAAGATATATAGTTCTAGATAAACGAGGGAATTCCCAACGGTCAGCTCTTGGGACAGAACTCAGCTCAGAGCAGTTCTTTAAAGACCCCCAACGATGCTAACGAAGCTCACTCACCTTGCCTATGCCCCACATAGGACCTCAATGCGTCATTGGAGTTACAGGGATAATTCTCAAGCCAACTTGCACAGCGATTTATCTCTCCATAAAAAGTCAAGTTGCTGTTGAGTAAGACGTCATAACTATCCAGTCAAGTTCTACCAAGTTGTTGTCAAATTACACTTTATTGAGATAATTGTCAAGGCTGATGGTTGAATAGACCACGTGGGTGAGACATCTGAGCCGACGTCAAGTTCTGCTGAAAACTCAACAGCATTTGAATACTCAAGTTGCTCTTTTCAATTACGACACGATTCGGCCATTGGGCGTTTCCAAGATGGCAGCTTAGTTGGCTTTTCTGAATCTATCATTATATTTGTAACCGTTATTCTCCTGGTGCTCATGGCTGCATTAGGTAAACCATTTTTATGCTGAAATGCTAAAAAACAGTGAAGCCTACTATGATTTTAACCCATTTTATCCTCATTATATTTTCACCTACCCATGTTTACATCCATTCCGCAAATTACTACGTTATATATTATTACATATCCCAACATAGCAAGCAGCGCAGCACCTCCTTACTTGGCTTACTTTTTGTTTTTATGAACTTTTAAAGGTTTGGAATTTATCTCCCAGCAAGACATAATCACTTCTACTGCATATATTTGTCTTAATAATTGTCACTGCAGACTCTATTTTTTTCCAAATCAGCAAATATTTTAGTTTAATGTGCAGAATGTCAACAATTTCTTTAACTGCAACACTAGCCTTGGTTTGAATCGAGGTCCCTGTAGGAACATAAGTTCTAAGAATAACGTGAGGGACACATTATTTATTTGGACTTGGACAACAGAAACCTTTTTTTTCTTGCCCTCTTTGCCGATTTTGGACCCCAGAGTTACCCAAATGCCCATGGTGGAAATAAAATTCCATTTTATTGGTTATAGCCACTAAACAGTGATTTTTTGTGTGGAAATGTCAACCTACTGACTTCTTATACAATATCAAATACTAATAAATTAATACTAACTTCATCGAGAAGAAAGATGAACTAGCCCAGAAAATTCTCAGTTTAGTGAATACCCTCCATGACACTTCGCAGAACGTTCAATAATATTGCTTTCATCCATTTTTGGATTCCACCTCCCTTCATCCCTATAAGTTTAGGCATTCCTTGAGTTTCAGAAGGCGCTCTTTATTTATTTAGTTATTTTGCCTTCGGAACAAAATGTCAACCTCTTGGTTTTTAGATCTGGATTGCTGTAGGGAGCCTCATCATAAAAAAGAGACTCAAAAAACTCAAGAGGAAGGATTATAACCTTGGTGCTGACAATTTAACTACATCTCCGTGATGTTTCTTTAGACCTTCGCCCAGGTAAAACCTCTGGAGACCTTGGTTCAATCCCGACACCACAGGGCATGCAAAGAAAAAAAAAATCAAATCGTATTAATCATGGCTATCTAATCTCAGCACATCGCCGTGGAGGTACGGATTGATCTCTGCTCCTCCATCTCCCTAAGGGAAGGCATTAACCTGGAGAGATAATAACGGCGGATTTCTGATTTATTCAGAGGGGCCCCAAGCTGCTGCTTTGAGATCCATGTTGTTACCAAACAAACCAAAGCGATATAGAGTTATATACAATGTATCAGTGCAGGAAACACATTTATATCACGAAAGAATAAAAAAAGGGCAAAATATTATTTTTATGTATAGATCACATATATGTCAACTTTCTTGGATGTTGGATGTTGACCACTGGGGGCCCTAGGCTTATTCTGCCTCTATGGATGTGCCACCATTGGCAGTGGAGTCTTCTTTAATATTCATTAAAGTCATACACTTGGCATTCTTTGTGCTATTTTTCATATTTTTCATCTCAAATAATTTGGTGCCTTCAGCCATTTATCAGTCGGGGTTCAATATGAAGGTGGTTTCTACAATAAAACATATTCCCGTATTCAGGAGTTTTGGGAACCCATTTGGATTCTTTCCTGCATGCATCCCTCACGGGGATCCGCAAATCCAGACAGCGAATCTTAATATCCTTAAAGAAGTAGAGGAACCCGTCCTGATCTGATCAAATACATTGACCACAGAAACCTAACGTTCAACATAAATAAATGTAATGATTCCGGACGAGGCGTGTAAATTATAATTGCGATTCATCGAGCTGACTCAGAAAAAAAAAGAAGAGACGCTCGATGCAGTCCTGTAGAATGTATTATTTATAAGAAGTCAACTTTGCTGCACTGCACAGTTTTCTTGCAAGATTTGTATATTTCTTCCTTCCTACACATTCCCAAAGCCTTCGTTTAGCGTGAGACATCAAAGGCCGCATGACATATTCATGAGGAAGGAATACAAAGCTTGGTGATACTGTTGCTATAAATCACTTCATTGCCGAGAACGATAAAACTGTGGGATTTCCCCTTGTATTCATTTTTAAACCCAGGTATTTTCCCATTAACCCCTTAAGGACAATGCACGGCCCCTAAAACCATTGAAAACAATACATTTTCTGATTAGAGAGAGTTGTCATTTAGGGGTTAATCTCACTGTACTGTTAAAGGAATCAAATATATAATGCATGTATAGTTCCTTGTCTGTATTTATATATATGAATACTGTATATAAATATATAATATATATTTATATATATGTATTACATCATACTTAACGCGCCAGAGCAGCTCGACCATAGCCAGTCCGACCCTGAGTGTGAGTCTGCTAGTTGTAAGGAATCCTAAATGATTGGAGCATCTAGTAAATGGGTAGAAAAATACACTTTTATACAAATTAACCCCTTAATGACAAGCCCGTACATGTACGGGCTCAAAATGCATTGTTTTCAATGGGTTTAGGGACCGCCCATTGTCCTTAAGGGGTTAAAAGAATTCCACGACTTCTTAGCCAGCTTTGAAGACAATAAGTGTCTTGATGCTAATAGTCACATCTCCATACCTCGGGAACTCTCCAGTTGGTGAGAAGTACGGGAGAAGAGACACCCGAATCCCCTGGGTCGCGGGTTCCGGACACGCCCCTCTCCCCGCCCATTTCCCATCAACGGGACACGCCCACTGACGTCAGCGGGACAGCCCGCGGTGTCCGCTGGAATGCACCATCCACCCTAGGCGAGGGTAAAACAGAACGGGCACACAGTCAGCGTGTTCTGTATTTCATTCAGTATTTTCCATTTAACCCTTTGCTTCCAAAAAAAAACCCAGCCCCATAAGACGTATCTGCAGCAGTTCATGTGTTAATAAAAAAAGGTTCACGCACCAGCCCCGTCGCAGACAGACACCCTCAGACGTTGTGGCATGTTCTAACCGCCACCAACTCACTATGAGCCGGTCACGCTTTATACTGATCTGGTTGATGCTGCTGTTTCTATGGAAACTTCATTATTTTCTCCTTGAGTAACCAAGCAAATGGTCCCACGAAAAAAAAACATTGTTAATACCGGCATGAAAATGTCATTTTCGGACAGCATCTTATTCACCCAAAACCTTTATGTATCAAAGGCTGCTTTAAAATCTTTATCCTGTCAATTCTGATTCATATAAATATTTCTTTTACTTCTAACCAATAAGAAGCATTCCGTTCTTTTAGGAAATCTGCTTCTGCATTCAGTGTGTTTGCTACACTTAGAAACTTTAAAGATCGTACTGTTTTAAATTGTGGCTTTAGGCTGCAATTATATAAATTCTCTCTTATCAGATAATTATTGTTTCACTTATTGGGTGGGATTTAGAAACCCGCCGAGTATAATCCCACCGGTCCCCTAGAGTTTCTGGTGCCGTAGGCAAACCTCTGCCACTTCAACACGCGTGTTCATGCTTACTAATCAGAAGTAAGTAAATGTTAAAAACATGTTTCTGTGAGAATTGTTACCTGTTTCCATGCCTCAGTTAAATGTTAAAGTCCATGACATTACAATTAAAAGAAGACTGAACAAGTATGGTTTGTTTGGAAGGGTTGCCAGGAGAAAGCCTCTTCTCCATTTTGGCTTTATTTTTGTTGAATAAATCATGACACAGTGTAATATATCATGGGCGTACTTGCTTTTTTTCACGTGACTATATATAAGTATGTGTGCACTATTGGAACATCACCAAAGGGTCTCATGTTAACCCCTTAAGGACAATGGGTGGTGCGTAAACCCATTGAAAACAATGTATTTTGAGCCCGTACATGTATGGGCTTTGTCATTAAGGGGTTAAACTATTTTCCAGAACCCTAGGAACAATAATAAATAATGAAATAAACTGTAATCTTGTTACATTTTTCGTTTGCAACATATTGGATATTTATTTATCCAGAAACAAGAGTTGACTCTATGGTATCATACACTCTGTACTGTCTCTTTAAGAACATTATATCCGTATTCAAAGATTATACTTTCTTGTTCCGTGATCAGAATGATTTTTATTGCATGGATGTAGAGTGTTTATGGGGTCCCCAACTTCCAACTGGGGTCTTCCAAGTGTTGCACATGGTTCCAATGGTAATTCCGCTGTATATGTATCTGTTTGGCCTCATTTGTATCTCTATTAAAGAGGATATAGCTGTAAGCTTGGCAGTGTTAGATGAGGCGTGTAGGGATGTTCAGAGCAAATGCTAACGTCCCGAAAGATTTGACGAGTTCAACAGGAAGGTCAGAATCCTTTGTATGAACGCAGAGCTGATCCTGCGGGGCTAGAAATCGCAGTCCTGGAAGGAAGCCAAGAAAGAGAGGAGATGAAGGGGGTTCTGGGAAGAAGCAAAAGGAAAAAGTATGACTATAAATAATAATAACAACAACAAGAACAATAATAATAATAATAATAATAATAATTGTGTTACTGTAATGGTAAACTGTAAGGCTTTGTGTAAGGCACGTGTCCATTGGTTGTATGTAGCACTTTCTATTGGATCACTGAAGTAATGTTTTATTTAATATGTCATAGGGTACAATTAACCATGTGATGGGAAAGTTTACATCATCCATGAAAATTGTGGTCTTAAAATAATTTTGGGATAGCGAAATCCATCCATCGAAACCATGTATAGTTTGTACATTTTACCGCACGGGATCTGGGTGTGAAAATGGCAAAACTAGCAGCAGCCAATCAGTTTCCTGAAGTTCCCTTCCCCCACTTACTTTTAGAAAGGGCTTGGTGAACCAATAAACAACAATCAGCAACTTAACAACAGGGAGATAAGATACACTCTCAGCCATGATTAGTAAAGTAAAGTGACCTTGACTTCCAGACTGTATCATCCCCCAATGGCGCACCAATGGCTGCCATTTTTTTTTCTGCCAACTCAACATAAGATGATGATATAATCATTGAAATATGTAGTAAATATGAAATGTGAAAGGTGGGAGAGCCAGCTGCTGTGCAGTACAAGCCGAGCCAGAGCCAAGTCAGAAACAGGAGGAAAGTCTTGAGGACA
Organism: Spea bombifrons; assembly: GCF_027358695.1. Taxonomy (NCBI): domain Eukaryota; kingdom Metazoa; phylum Chordata; class Amphibia; order Anura; family Pelobatidae; genus Spea; species Spea bombifrons. The sequence goes on from NC_071096.1 coordinate 4,140,748, forward strand.
CTCGCAAGGACAACAACTTAACGAGAGAACGAGTTTGAGTTGGCTCGGATTCAGCGAGTACTTTTTTCACAAGCCAGACTTGATCAAGGTTTTAGGTTTAAGCCAACGTTGGCTCGCCCATCTGTAATAAATTGCCCCAGATTGTACAAACTATAAAAAATCATGTTTAGCAAGTACGTCTCTCTCTGTCTAATCCTTGTAATTTAATATAATTTCTGTTTGTTCTTCTATAAGGTTTGCACCCCCCCTACTCACCATTCTTTTCCGTGTAATGCGCTGTGCGATATTCTTCTGCTTGCCAATTCAAAATTGCTTTCCCCAAACCTATCCTTCAAAATGGGAACATGCCAAACTTTTGAAGCTGTGAAAAAGATTGTGACAACGGAGAGGATCCGACGGGTTTGAGGCTGTCAGTCTAAGGACGGTTTCTTGCCGATGGGCTTCAGCTGAGAATAATATTATGATGTCTCAAGGTTACATTCAAATTCGTTGCAAATCATTGCCCTTATCAAATAGACAGCTTAAAATTAAATTAAAAAAATATATTTTAATATTTACTATATGTCTGGAAAAAAATATTTTATTAAAATTAAATAAAAATGTAAAAAATTTTTTTAATAAAATATAAAATATGAATAAAAATTTAAAATAAATAATAATATAGCATACTGTACATAAGATGTGCAAGATCTTTAAAGGGATCTCTATCCACATTGCACGGCACAAAAAAAAATAAAAAAAAAAATAATACTTTTTAAAAAAATCCCTAAAATCTACATGTTCACTACCACGAACCCCTTAAGAAAGAAGTATTAAAAATACTACTCTATAGCGTACTATGTAAGGGAAGGACGGGGCCCTCTAGAAGGTAACAAATATGTATGCGGGGTACGTCTGTAATTAAGAGGTATTGCAGAACATAAACTGGGTAATTGTTCTACTTTGTAGAAGAAATTCTAAGAAAAATTACAAAAACAATTACAAAACAATAAATAATAATAATAATAATTTCTATTGTTTTTAGCGCTGCAGACCAAAGAGTTAACCCTTTCAATATGCCATAGGGCAGGATGGAGACCGAGGTCTAGGAGAAAATGCTTTTCGACAGTCGTCTTCCATCGCCGCTTGCCAAGAACCTAAAAATAAAACATCTAAGTGTTTGTGAGCTATGAATATTCAGAGCGCTGCGCATTATTTTTCTCCTGCCAAATCTATGGATGAACTCTTCCCAAACGGAATATAAATTATAACAAAATGTATGCTGATTGCCAAGGCATGCTTCATAAACACAAACGTATGCACGCAGAGGAACACAGCCAAGTGTGATATGTTAGGAAAAGAGCTGTGAGCCCCGTTCCCTCCGCTTTGTGGGTCATCTACTAAACCAGCATAATGGGCAAAAAAGATTGGCAAATGTGCGATAAAAAAACATTACATATAACATAACGGGTGTTTCGCTCTTTCCCTGCCTTGTTTTATTTTTTTTACAGAGAAATATGAACCTGCCTGCAGATCGGCCCCATTCGGCCCCCGTCTAGTTTCAGAAATGTTCTGATTTAATACAATTTTGGTTACTATTTAAGTCAGTAATATTCATCCAGCTAAAGTAAAAAGTTTACAACTTTTTTTAAATATTTTGCAGCTTCTAGATCCATTCTGGATCTTTCTGAGCTCATTTTTAAGTATTAGCTGGGGTGCTGGTTTAAAGGGACAGTCTACTTCCCCATGTAGCCCCACCATTTAAGAATACATCTAGAGTCCTTTGTAAGTTCTTTATTAGTAATTGTAACAAACTTAACTTTAGAAGAAGCTGCAGCTCCAGAGCTGTGGCACATGTCTCCTTGGTAATACAATTTACCAACTGGTTAGGCTCCATGGAACACTTGTGACAGCCAGCATGGGAGCTGGCTGCCAGTATGTATTCTGCGCATGCTCAGCCAAACACATCTCCCACACTCCAAGGAGCTAGGGAGCATTTTTGCTCAATTCCTCCAAAGGTTATTTCAAAGAAGACATTCCGCTATTATATACATTAAAGTGCACAAATCCCCCTCAAATTGCAGCCATGTTGAAGTCAGATGTAGAACCAATCTGCAGAACTCTATAGAGCCAAGTTCTGGCTGATCTAGAACCCATTCTTGGTTCTAGAGTCAACTCTCCTACTAGTAATGCTTAATGTACCACTAAAAAGTATTTCAGGGACCTCGGAATTACTTTCATGAAGATGACAATTAGAATTAGGATTTGTAACACATGGGCAACCAACTGGAGGCTTCGAAGGAGGTCACATGATTTCAGAAGAAGACAATCTAAAAGACCACGTGTCTCGTTTGATTTTGACCTCTAACCTACCCCATCCACGCAGTTCTATGAACACAAACAAACCAAATTACCAATTACTTTAGGCTCTGAAGACCTCCCAAAGTGAAACACGATTTTGGAACCAGGATTGTCTGTATCTATATGTTGATGATATTCTTCATATCATTGAGTATTTAACCCAATGCAGACATCCTTTGCTTTAATGCCCTGTTGGTTTCCCATCTCAATGTTTGCAATTGTGGACGCATTATTTCAATCATAATTAAGTTCGGAGATGATGGAGGATTGGATGTGTCTTGGATTTGAGGCTCGGCCCCCACGCATAGGTGTCAGATCCCGATCACATGTCTTAGAATGGTGTGCCCAGGCTAAACGATCCATAATCATGTTAAACATGCCTGTTTGTGATCGGACCTGTCCCAGAAAGCCCCAAGATTCCGTGTTCCATCTTGAGTCTACATGGTAGAACAGGTACAATCATAAACTCAAGGTTTTCTGACCCAAAGATCGTCTCCTGCCACTCTGCAGATGCCAGGAAAGCGACGTGAAACAGACTTGTATGAGAATAAACAATTACCTCTCTTGGATGCCAGAGATTACTTTACATAAGATCATCATTTTTACGATGTCAGCTTTTCCATTATGTCGCTTGCTTTCCATCTCCACCTTTCAATACAAATCATTATAATATATGGTCCAAGTGTAATTGCAGCCTTGCCATAAAACGTCAAATGCTTAAAAATAGAAGCCGTAAATTTGTACTTGTTTTGTTAGTTAAAATAAAAATAGTTAAAAAGGGGAGTTTTAGTGTAGATACAATGTACTCTGATATTTTTATGCTATACTTATATATAGGTAGCAAGACATGTACACATCTGTTCGTTGTGTTGTGATTCGAGATATAGAACTAGGTTGACCTACCTGGCCCTTGACAACAAACAAGCTTGAACAGTCACTTGTAACATAGTAACATAGTAAATTAGCTTGAAAAAGTATTCACCGCCTGTGCTGCCCTAGGTCTGACCTAGGCCATCGCCCCCCCTCGGCAGACGGCTTCTTCCCTGCATGAAACGACGAGCTGTGCCTTTTAATGAAGTCTGTGGAGGCTGTGCTGAGCCAGCACAGCCTCCATAGTATAAATAGGCCGATTGGGGAAATCAAAGATCTAGACCTGGACCTAGACAGGCCGATGTCACTGCTTCAAGTTCAACCTCCCTGATGATCCACAAGAAGGCAAAAACCCCAAATTGAAGTGTTCCTTCTTGACTGCAAAATGGCGTCTACTTTCTCACTGGATCAACAAGCCAATGGTTTCAGCCAACGGTGGTGCTGACTTAATTGGGTTTTTGATGATGGTTCTGTGATGGGGACTCCCATTGAGTTGTGTCGCATTTCACTGATGATCCGTTGAGTTGTCAAGTAGGTTCAAGAACCATCGTTTAACATGACCACACGTTAAATAGATGATTTGTTATGGGTTTTTTTAATGAAGAAGAGTCTCCTGTGTTCTTAAAGCTTTACGTTGGCCCAAAAAAAGTCAACCCAACACAAACTTGGCACAGCCATCCTTTTGGATTTCTCTACTCAACGTGTCCTGACACATACTCATCAATAATTGTATATTATGGAGGAACAAGCTAAAATCTTGTCCAAGACTGAGGGGCAGACACCTCTACTGGAGGGTAGAATAGGTGAAGACAATTAGTCTTTTTTTTTTCTTTGAAAGGTTTTCTAAACTAAAGATACCATTTCTACCTAAATCGGGAAAAGAGGGTATTTTACCAAAGAAAGAAGATAAAGAACCTTTTTTTTTTTTGGCTGTAAAACAGAGATAGTCCCCATTATACTAAAATGCCTCTTCTGAAAATTGCTTTTTTTGGGGGGAAATCATATCACGCAGAAGTAAAGTGCTTTGTGACAGCTGATAAAAAGGAATCCTACACAAACAAAAGGATCTGTGAATCAGAAGAAGCCATTCAAAGAAAAGCCTCTGACTACGGTCTTTGTGCAGAATACACTGTCCGGGGGTCTTCGTGGTTTTAACTCTTTCAGTTTGTGGATTTTACTAATGGCCAATTACAGTGAAAAAGAAAAAAAAAATCACCTTTTTAAAGATGAGATCATATTGTAGCATAAATCTTTGCAGGGAAAATGTCACAAGCTCTCAGAAATGTATCATAATTTTCTCGGTACAAATTAAGCTTTTGGCATTTTAGTCCCAGGGCTGAATTTTAAAAATGGAAATAATTGCGCGGCTGGAAGAAAAAATGTAATGGGCATTAATTAAATGGGAAGGCGTACTCGATGGGTTAAAAGAATGAAAATGAATATAACATTGAAAAGAACATATAGAACACCAAAATATTCTGCAGTAATGATGGACAGCGATACATTGTTTCGAAACACATTGAACTAACAGGATTGCCAGATTCGCCCCTAGAGCTTACAGTCAAAAATGGTGGCAACGTAATAAGGCACAGCTCCTAAAAATGGGTCTTTTGAAAAAAAAAAAAGAAAATCAACCCAGGTACTCATGGACGGGGGTACTCATGGACCTTTAATTTTATTTTATTATTAAATTAATGACATGCAGCAATAGGACGCACGATAACACCCTTAGACACCCTTATAATCATTTATTGTTTATATTATATTATTTATTATTTTTTTTATAACACCGCCATATTTTTGCTCTCTTAGCTTATTTTGGATTCATAAGAAACCCCCCCCCATCTCGATTATAGGTGTCCATAAAAGAGGCTCTTTTCCGAGACGTTCTTTATTTTGCAGTTTGATAGACATAATGAGCTGTACTCGGTCGCCGCTGATAAATGCACCGCAAGTAACTGAATAGCGATTCTCCCTTAGCCGGCGATGAATAAAAAAACAAGATTAAAAAAAAAAAAGTGATACAATTTATCTCAGTAAATGAATTCCGGGCTCAAAACTCTCAAAAATCTCCTTTTTCACCTAATTTCTTTTCATTGCAGTCTACGGGAAGACTTCTATGCCATAGATTTATCTCTTAGGATGTATATGGAAACCCCGCATTAAATGCTTATTTTATTCTTTCTGCGTGACGGATATGTATTATATTTTAGTGATGAAGATGTTAACACTCATCGGAGCTCCGTAACGTTGACTATTTCAAGCACGTACTTGTTAAGCACTGGACAATAAGTATTATTACTCCCGAGCTCTCGGAAAAAACACCAGATCTATTATTGCTCCATTTTGCATCATTTTTGGGCAATTTATAGCACTAAATGTTTTCTAATGACAAGTAAGGACGTAATAAAAAAGCGGTCGTAAAGAATCAGGGCGCTCCTCTTCATGAACCTATTTTCGATGTCATTTGGAACTGCCTCGCTTTACTCATTACAAAAGAACATTTCTGTTTCCTGGAAATCAAAGGTTTCTATTAAGAAGTGGTAATGGATTAACCCCTCGTAGGCTCCAGGAGGTTTCCGCTAAGAGCCATCATCAGCCAAGTAGCCGAACTTTCCCTGTCTTTAAAGGGCGGCGGCGTACGGGGACAAAAGGGCAATGGGACACGGGCATAAAAAGGAGAAAAAGAAAAAAGAGATCATTATCGTTAATGAAGATTCAAAGCAAGCATTTACACGAATCCTCGAGGTCTATAATAGAGATTTGAAGTATCATCAAGATAAAAAAAAATGGTATTAAAGGAACAGCAAAGCCTCCTAACCAATAAATCAAATATCAAAGATACTTTTGTAGCACCAGGAAGCCAGTGAGGTCTTTCATCTGAATGATGCGCCAGACAGCGTCTTCCATACCTTGGTTAGGAGTTGTCGGTCATCGAATCCTTAACTTAACACTAAGTTTGGCTGAGTTGGGGTTAAAAAAGAGAGAAAACTATGGAAAAGGTTGACAATTTGGCTTTCCTTTTTTGTCCTCATTGTTGTTGGTTCTTCAGAATGAGTTCAGGTTCTTCTTATGGGATTATGGCCAACTCACTTCTGTTCAACTCCACAATAAGAAGTACTTTACAACCACCTCGAAGACTTAAAGATCACACTTTATTCTAATACTTTGGGTTTGAAACCCAAATCCAACAGAAAAAATAAACCAATACCGGCCATATTCAGGAATTATGTATTATTGGTTAAAAAATGTTGAGGATAGGTAGAATATGACACATTCCACCAACGGGGGAAACCCTTATTTGAGCCTCTACTGACATATATGTCGTGACTTATATGTGATGTGACTGCTCATGACATCACAACGCATGTGGCATGACATCAGCAGGTAAAAACATTATGCCTACTTTTGACCTCATCAGTGCTCAGGCAGCGATTAGTGGTGAAGCAGATAAAAAAGGAAGGTAATTCCTGTGAAAACATGATTTTTTCATCCAATCTAGCAAACGGAGCTGCTAAGATTCTACTTAAAAAGATTCCTTAACAACAGCAAGGTTAAACCTTAAAGCGTTGCTATACATGTGTTCTGTTATATAATGACTTGTAAGAATGCAAATGAGCTAAAGGAAGTAAAAATACCATTTATATACTGTGTGTGTTTTCCTTGATGCCCAGAGAATAAATAAATGCATCTCGTCTGTCCGTCATGGTCCATCACATTGTTTGCTAACTCAGAGAACCTGCCAGTGATTTACATGGTATTTATTTATTTAATTCACATTTATCTGCTTTTTTTCCATCCCAGACACGTAGAGAAAGCAGAGCTGAGTTTATTATAAATCCAATAACTCTGCGACTAGAGGGATAGACATTTTCTGGACATTATCTGGGGCAGGGGTGGGCGTCAAGGAGAGACAGGAGAAGAAAAAAAACTTTAAAAAGTGAAATTTTGAATGATCATAACATAACTTAGACTGTCTATGAGTACGTTGGTGACTGTAGTCATTAATGGACATACCTGGGAGATCTTCAGCCAGGGAATCCGGAAGAAGCGCCGCTCTATGGGTCACTGGAGAAGCATTTAGTTAAACCCATCTCCATTCAAAGCTAGCTCCACACATGACTTCACTCCTGCCCTCTATTGTCACAAGCCCCGCCCACAACATATCAGAAGCCCCGCCCACATACATCTGTCCCCTTCGATAATGAAGGGCTCTTCGGTTAATGTAGGAGAAGCCCAATAGACGTATGTAACAATGTATCCACTAACATGGCAATCTGAAGTTGGCGGGTCAACTTCACTATGGATTAAGAAGAGTTCATTGGGTCCGCCATTTGTAATTCATAGAAATATCAAGGAACCCAAACATTCAGCTTCCTATCTGATTAATGAAGAAATGCCCACAGTGGTTGCCTTGAGGAACAAAAAAAAATACATTATATCCATTGGTATCTTGGTATGGCACTTGTCGGAAGAGCAAGACAAAAGTGAACCCTTTTTGGGAACAGTTAGGGAAAAATTTGCATTAACTTGTTTTTTTAAATACAGAAAGATGAATGGTGATCTCATTGAGCATTATGGGACGTGTGTAAATAAGAGGAACAGCCTCCCAACAGAGGTGGTAGAGGGTAATACAGTGAGGGGAAGTTAAACATTCATGGGATAGGCATACGGCTCCTGAATCTAAGACGAGACCAACGACTGATTAAGGTTTGAGTCATTACGGTGGGAGAAATGGGCGACTAGATGGGGCCAAATGGGGCCATGAAGGCAATACAGATCTAAACAGTGAAATCAGTTCATTCTTGGTCTGGCCCAAGTTGGGGGACGGTTTTAGTATTTATTCATTAACACCCCCAACCCCCCCCCCGTGCCCACTTCCCGTGAAAGGTCCAAACAGAAGCTCAGAGCTGCAGCATATTAGAATAATAAGGATGTTTGGGGCTGGTAATAAGGCCCTTCGCTAAGCCTGCTCTCTATTAGCAGTGAGGAATATTCTCTGGAGCCGATAGGATTTGTTTCTAGTATCTGAATAGAGGAATTATACCAGGCTCTATTTCAGCTGCTTATCGAGGCTATTAAATGTGAAATCTTGCGCCCTTCTTATCTACGGCTTGACAGAATTACCCCTTTACAAAGGCTAATAGCACTGATTAGGAAGGATGATCCCCCCCTTTAACCCTATCTCTGCCAGTAGACCACGCCATGGTTCTATACCATGGACCAGAGTCCTAAACTCTAAGTACAAAGTATCAATATAACATAATGACTTCATGTATGAAACATACAATGTAGCAACAGATAAGATCAGTTTATCATCTATTTTGTGCATTTACCTCTAAATAGTGCGGTGTTGATCTGCCTTTGTAAATGGGTCCCTTTCACCTCTGCTGGAAAGTGGCCCATGCTTCTACCACCTCTAGTAAAACCATCTCTTATTCCAAATTAGATTTAGGAGACATATATTAAAGATTCATGTTTGCCTGCGAGAGCAGCCGTCTCAGCTATATGTCAGAGGATTTGCCTAATGATTATCCATGGCCGTGGTAGACGAGACCAAGGACTGATGAAGGTCTGAGACTAGATGGGCAATGCCAATGACTTGGTGACATGATGGCTCTATACAACTCAACTTCATGGCTCTTTTTCCCCTTTCCTGTCCATTCATGGAGACAAAAAGATCTCCCATCATGGCTTCTTTTTCAGTGGCTCTACTTTTTGCAAGAAATCTTAAATAAGTGAATGATTGTTCCGCCGGCCCACCCCTACATTCAGCAAAAGTCAAAGAATAGCTCACGCTGTACCCCGTTCCTGTTACGACTAGTACTAATTCTAATAACACAGCTGTATGTACCGCAAATAAACACCGTGCAGCTTTTCAGATCCCCGTTGCAGTGTGTTGTTGCGCACAGCAGTCTGTGTGTGTGTCTGGATTATGTTGTGCGCGAGCCTCCGCTGTGCCATTGTGTGTCTCACGCTAGGGTCATTTAGTGTTTTCCTTTTATGTGAATAATTGCACTTTTCTTGAAACGGAACGCCGAATGTATATTCATAGGCACGTCCGTTATATATTTGCAGAGCCGCAGCTTTTAGCTAAGGTATTAACCCCTGTAGCGCTGGAGGAAAACTGCCGCTCGTCTCACGTTCTGGATACCGATATGCAGACGAGCATCGAGCGCCAAGGATCAGCAAGTGACATTGAAATGCTCTCTGCATGGGGGGTTCAGTCAGAGTGGTAACCATCCGTGCTGGGCTGCAGACTCTGCATTCTAATGCCAAGAATACAACATTCTTCAAAGTGGATATTACGGCGCTGTCATCTTTCGCAGCACTGAAACAAAATAAACCCTGCTTCATATGTATGGGCTGACTTCTCGTTGTTTAATGCTCTGCATTTCATTTCACTTCATTGTTTCTTCTCATTTATGAATAGCAGGGTAGTCCGGAGCTGCTTGATCGGTTCATAATCTCTGAATGCAGTCACCTTCACATGCGAGCTTTCGCTGTTTCATGGATTATCCCGGTCAAGGTGCTCCTTGTAAGAGACGGGAGACTAAAGAAAGAATTCCTTTGCGTTATATACTCTATATGTATGAATGCAGATTTTAACTGATAGACCACCAACCTTGTCTTTAGTCATAGTACTTAGGTTATGTTAAACTCTTGTCTCTAATGCTCTTTATACGTTATGGTCAGATGCATGCTGATGGGCATAAGGAAATCTATGGGGGAACTCAGTGTCCTACAACTGCAACCCTTTCCAGGCTGAGTAAACAACATATATGTAGAAAGGCTGGATGGTTATAGATGGTAGATCTGATAAGTTGATCTGGTGGAGAGAAGCAGGTTAGTTCAAAATGTTTTATCTTGATCGTCCAGTTAAGATAACTCAACTGACAATTTGGAGGAACTCAACAGAACTGGAGCATGTGACTCAAAATGGGTGCTCCGGGCCCTCTGCTAGGTTAAGCCAAGTTTCCATTGAGTTGATGTCCAGCTGCCCAGTTCATTGTCAGGTATGCCTATCAAGTTGTCTATGAGGGTCAGTGTCTGAATATGACAGACGCAGGTTGACTTGGTCATCAAGTTAACAGCCCCATTGGGTTTATTGGAGTTTTGGGTTGACTCACCTACTCCTGAGATGTCACATTGATTTTATCCCTAGACTGGTTCGAATAGTCTTGATATGTTTTCAATACCAGCTTGTTGCGTGTCGGCAGTTGAGTCAACTTACGTTTACCTTAGTTGTAGTTAAATTGGTAGTGAGTAGACAAGATGCTTATTTTCAGTCTGTCTACTTGACTTGAGCAACTTGGTTTACTGTGGTAGTCCTGTAAGCACAAAAAAAAAAAAAAAAGATAAAAGTAAGTTTAATGGCCATCATCTTTTTTTTTTAAGATCATTGTGTCTCTTTTTATTCATCATAAATGCATTCTTTTTGGCTGTAGTGTTGTTATGTTACTGTCCCAACACTGTGTTTACCACCTTCCTATGTCAGTTACAGTCATATCATTACAGGTCATGAAGCCCTGCCAGGTCCAGCAGCGGCTTAGCATCTGGGCTCATACACAGCAACACAAGGTCTGAGCATGAGTTTGCTGGCTGTAAAAAGCCAAAAAAACAACTATCACCTTGAACAAAACGTGGATATAACAAAACAGAATTATACAATTATCTTTCTGTTTTGTTATTAATCGACATCTTATTGAAAAGATTAGGTTTGTGTGCAAATTAGTGAAATGATTAATTAATGTATTTCTGTGCAAATTGAGACAGTTCCCTTTTTCTTAAAAATAGTTACACCTTGGGGTCTAAATCAAGCAGTAAGTTGAGTTAAGAGATAACGTAACTGACCAGACTCAACTTCATTTGCATGCCCTTGCATCTCTCAGAGTCAGTACTCTGCGGGCCATTTACCAGGCATGGGACTTTTGTGAGTTACTGGAGAGGGCATGTGGGTTCTAAGTGAACTTGTGCTCCCTAGAATTTGCAAAATTTCCACCTTAAATTTAATAAATAAATAGTTAAAAGAACAAAACGAGGGTTCTCTTGACCCCCTAATTACCAAGGGGGGCTTGACTATGTCCTTCTCGTCCCCTACTCATAGGTTGTGGGGTTGGAGGTGATTAAGGAACCTGATGGATATTTTGCCTTTTATACCATTTTTCCATCACCCCTTCCTCATGGTGATTGGGGGTTTAAACTAACATAATAAAAAACCCTATGAGAGGCACAGACCTGGGAACCTGTAGGCTATTGCTGCCCGGAGCTCTCCCTCTTTGGGTGTGGGGCACACAGAGAATCGGAGCTTCATCTGGAGCTCGTCAGGCAGAACCTGGAGAGTCCCCAGGTATGACCATGTCTCACCGTCCCATTCCATTGGGATATTAGAGGTACAAAGGAGGGGACCCTTGAGGGAGGGGGCATTTTTACCATATTTTGACATGATTTAATGCATCCATCTGTTGTAATCCAGGGAATATTATTTCCCAGAAGGGTAGAAATTCCAACAACCCCATGAATGTACAGTAGCAGAGAGAAAACAGTTTAGAAAATAAATTATTTATTACGGCTCACTTACAAAGAATTGAATGAACTCATAAAGATCTGTAATTCTAAGGCCAGGCACTGCTCTGGATGACAATAAACTATTAATTCCCGACGCGTAAAAATGAAATATATACATCTCCTTTAGTTTTAGAAATATTTTTGTATCTAAAGGGAATTTTACAAGGTTAGTTTTGTGATCCCTGCGGAGATCCTGCTGAGGCATATAAACAAGATGACTTATTAACGCAGAAAGCAAGATGATCTGTTTAAAGTAATTGGGTCGGGATACAGATAACCTTGTTGTAAACATTTCAAATAATCAGGACTGTGCTGTATATTGTATTCTAAACAAGCACTGGGCTCTTTGACTTGCCGAGTTTTAGGTCAATAATAACAGAATATCATATTCTAAATAAAAGGCTAATGTTTTAGGAGTTATATGCAAAGGTAAGGGATACGCCATGGTGGTCTTTCCCAATAGTTTGATATTCTCTGGCTTCTAACTGTAGGAAGTTTACATGCAGGAAACAAAGTATTCTCTCCTAAGGAATAGGAATAATGTTCCTATATCATAAATAATTAAGCCCCCTCAGCATCTCTATACTCTACGGAATGGATAGACAGGCTATTTTTACTGATGGCTCATTCACCAATTTGATGGACGGAGTCCATGGGTTCAGCCCAAATCCAGCTGTGGGTAGTACTCTCATCAGTGGAATTATATAAAAGGCCAATGCAGACATTTTGTTGATCTAAAGATCTTTGTACAAATTACTAGATGAATCTTAGTAGCCCACCTGGCATACTTAGACTGCAACATCTTGGTCCGTGAAGGAAGACCATTAATGGTTTCCCACCTTGTTTATTTTGGTGACTCCGCAGAGCCATTACTACTTCGCCCCTATGTATCGAATCCCTGTTGATGTATAATGTAGGCCCCTATTATGGCCAAAATAGGTGGTGGCCCTATCGAAGGAAAATGTCTGACTACTAAAAGATGATGAGACGTATGTCTCCCTTGAGACTAGAGGTAGAAAAGGAAAATACTGTCCAGTCTTGTGGAGTGGGTCCACAAGTTGATTCCTTCTTTTCTGACGGAGGTCAATGGGCTCATCAAGAAGACCACCAGATGAGAAGGACTCCTTGAGCCTATTTCTTGCATCTTCTTGTTCGTCTTACTTCTTCTTACTATGCTCGTTTCTCCAAGCCACCAAACTGGATCTTACAGTAACTCAACAACCATGCCTGAGCCCCATTGGCTCTAACATTGTTTTTCTTCTGATTTCTTCAATATTTTTCTATAGCATCATCCGTATTTTCATATCCAGCACTTTATGATAAAAAAAAATCCAGGATGAATTGCACTTTCAACAGCAAGAACAAACTTACTCTTGCAAAGGCATAAATAACACCTCAGGCCTCATAAATATCTCTGCTGGCATTTTATGCATAATTAACAGAGAGCATTGACTGATAGCACCATTGAATAGTAATGACACGTGGAACGCTATATTTCGCCTGCGTCAGCTGTCTGACGATGCTGAAATACAAGCAATCAGTTGGAAGCTGGCTCGGTCATTTTTAGTTACTGACTCCTAGTGAGAATGTAAAAATCTAATTAACGGAGACCAAGAACGTTGGCTTCCTTCTGTCTTTATTTCCCAGAATGAAAAAAAAAAATCCTCGTTTAGTGTTAGTAATGCGGAATTCTCCTTGGTTTGCCGGAGGAATACAAAACATAGCGCTTTCTTTCAAAGCAATCCCCAACTTGCCTGCTGGACATTGGAACGGGGCAGTAAATTTCCATCCGCCACCATGTCTCTCTCTGGCCTTCAGAGACCATTTAACATTCAGGATCTAACTTCTAACAGAAGCCTTTAGTGTGCACAGCAGCTTTCTAATCCCGGGGGATGTGTTGGATGAGTTATAGACTAAAAGAAGATACTAATGGGATATTAGGCTCATCTTTTTTTTGTCCGTACAGGGAAATAATCTCCAAAAATGATGTATTTGTATGTGTATCCTACGCAAAAAAAAACCAATGGAGATCCATGAGCTTCCTAAGCTAATGAACACTATTTTTAAGCTCTATTTTGAAGACCTTACTGTTCTTTTTAGTACAATGGAGATCCATGAGCTTCCTAATCTAATGAACAATATTTTTAAGCTCTATTTTGAAGACTTTATTGTTCTTTTTAGTGCTTGTGATTATGTACATTAAGTAGGTACATAGGGTGGAGAGGTCAGATATTAAAATCGGTCCAGCCAGTGTGCGCTCAAGCCCAAAGCCTCCTCCGCTTGTATCGTTGGGGTCTTGAGTGCATCCAAGAAGAAGTCCAGTGGCTCTGACTGTATTGTTACCGGCAGCCATGTCTTATACCTTTGGAATTGTCTTTGGAGACGGTGGGAAACGTCGCCGCTCTGTCAGAGGAGAAATAAACAGTTTGCACCCCATTTTTAAAAATGTCCATCCATACAATGGTTCTGCTTCCGTGCGTCTTCAAATTTCCAAGCAGGTTCGTTATAATCCTTCATAAACTATCTCTCCTTCATCGTTAAATATGGTTCAGGCAGCCTTTATAAATGTAGGGAGGAACAGGCAAGATAACATCAAGATTAGATTAAAACTTGTTAAAATGCTAATTCCACCATGTATGCCTCGGATCTTTCATAAAAATTTAAAAAACCCCACAAGTTATTTTATTAATGTTTATAAATTAATTAATTTATGTAAAAACTGCGGTAGCCCAAGTTATCATTTTGGGTCTAAATATCTAATAGAAAGCTTGAATCACATTATTTACATTATTTAAAGAAATAACAAAAAGGGTTCCTTCCAGTGCTCGGAGAATGTACCGTTCTTGGCGATATCGTTTTGCTTTCTTACTTGTACTGGAGGCATTAAACATCTATCGACATCAGACACAAATAAATCTAGTTCGTGAGTCACTTGGAACAGGCGTTCGTTTTGTTTAGAAATAATTAAGGAACTGCTCTTTTATAATTGGTGTCCATTGCTAGATCTCCCATAGACATTAGAGGGGAAGCTCTGTAGAATTTCCTCAGTGGTATTAATTAATTTGACATCATAGGCTCTCGTAGCCCTTTGAAACTCCACATGCGCGTGCAGCTTAACTCCAAGAGATCGGAGATTGAGCTTTCAAAAGAATTTTGTTAATTAATAAAGATTTTCCTGTAATTGGGCAAAAAGAAGGTTTAGTTCACAACCCAGAATGCATGTTAATAGAGGACTTGGAACTTTTAGGGGTGGGGGGGTTTAAAACATATGTCTACCTGTAGGGTGTAGGACAAGAATGTGTAAGAAGAAGAAGAAAAGAAGAAGAAAAAGGTTTCTCATTTTGTTTAAGATCACCTGTCTGTACATTGAAGACCTTTGTTTGAGTTAAGACGATAATTAAAACGATATTTCCCAATATTCCAGAATTACCAGCTACGTCATTCTCCTGAACGCCATGCTTCTATAAAATGATTGATTAAAACATATCTACGATGCTGATAAGATCACAAGAAAAAGTAATTCAACAAGGAAATGTTTGTCTTCCGGACAATGCGGTACAAGCTTAATAGGGCGTTCTATTTGCCTTCGGTTGATACAATTAGGGAAATTTCGATCAGGCCCTGAATGACCATCGGGCACACCAGCCCAAGGTCTGATGAGCCTGTGGATGATGGGGCTTGAAGTTATCAATACTCCCAGTCCAGTAGCAGATCCGGTCCACCAGTGTCCAGCTGCCTGCTGGATATGCGCTGCTGGGTGCTTCAAGAGTTTAAAAGGGTAACGTACATCATCTGGTGGCCATTTTCCTTAAACTGCCATGCCTGCTTAGTCATCCCCAGCCCAGCCCTGATTTCCATAGCCTTATGTATTATGCCCACTTTTAGACCACTTTTCTTTGAAAAAAAGAGGTTCTTGTATTTTCTTGTACTAAATTTCAAAAAAAGACACTCGAGCGTCTATACTTTTTCTGACGTGAATTGAAAGGAGTAAGAGTTATCCAGTACCGATAAGTCACTCCACAAAGAAATTACGCTAGCGCGCCATGAGGTCGTTCTTGGCTCTTCAGGGGTTATTGCAACTCCTTGTGTAGTACAAATGTAGCTTCACTGCGCAGTCATCCATCCCGGAATAAAAAAACCAAGATACCCATCCTAGCCAGAAGGAAATGGCATTGCGTCCTTCTACCTGATGCTGTAGGCATCTTAGGAAATGCAAACACGATGAATAAAGCTAATGCTTTCTGGCTGAGAAGCGTCGACTCCATTTCTTCGACTGTACAGATTATAAGGGAGATGCGATGACAGATGGCTTCATAGTGACCTCTGCCGGAAGGAATGAGCCGAATGAATCTCCTGCCAAAGCTCACTTGTTATCATGCTGTGCAGGAAGGCCAACTAAAGGAACGCAATGTTGGATAAAGAAACATTGAACCACCAGATACTCTTATAGCATAAATAATAGATCACGGCAAAAGTCTGTTGTTTGTATATCGTGTTGGTGTTGTACATTGTTGCATTCACTGTGGTATTGTAAAGAATGAAAGGGATGTTATGGCTCTCGTTAGAAGAAGAACTCTAGACGTTAAGTCATTTGCAAGGACTTGAGTCAACCTCATAATAAAATGCAGGAAAGCCTTTTTGGAGGAATTGGTATGAATTCACTCTTAAATATATATATATTTTTAAATTCTTAAATAGAATCTTCCCATTTTAGAATAAGGATACTTTTATAAAACACCATCAAACAAGGAGAATATTTATTTATTTATTTGTTTAATGTTTATAGAAAAATGGAACACAATATTCTCAGAATAAACAATGAAAGAACGTCTAATTTACATTTTAAAAGAAGCTAATGTATTTAATGTTTCAATTAGCCGCTCTGTAAGTAACCAAACATTTGGCATAAAAATGTAATACGATGAGGCACTGATCTGGTGGGCAATGATACAAATAGTAAACGTTTCAATTGAGGTAACAATAATTGTGATAATTGCTTGAGAAATACTGTTTTTCTTGGAATATACAAAAATAAATTAGTAAAGTTGTGTTCAGACAGCAAGATTTAGCTACATATCAATAAGCATGTATTAAAAACAGCGCGTGACCTAATAAAACCCATAACATCTAGAAACTCTGATTACACGGATAAATTAACAGATTGAGTTATAATCGTCACTTTTTGTACATACCCCATACGCAGAACGTATTTTAGAAAAAATTTGCATTTTAGCCACACACAGTTATCAGAAGAGTTAAAGGCGATAGAATTACCCCTTCTAACCATGTTCTATTTTACAGTCTCTCTGTTCCTTACAAGTCTCAGCAAACTTTATTAGGCCCCCCTGGAGTTCCCAAGTTGTACTTACTGAACTTGAGTTTTAACAAAAGCAAATAGCCTTCATTTCTTTTATTCTGTATCTCCATTATTTTTGAAGGAAGAGTCTTCCAAGTATTGCACTGCCAGGCTTTGTACTTTGAAGCCCGCACTCTAGGAAGAAGCTCTGGAACAAAAGGTTCTTGCAGAAGGGTGCTGTGAGTCGGTTGTCTTAGAACAGAAGGGAGCTGACAAGGAGCGCCACATATACAGCAGGGGGGATTTGATCAGTAGTCAGTCTATTTGCCACCATCTTCGGAATATTACCAGTTCTTATAACATATAAGCTTTGCAAAAGTGTTTCCAGATTTCACATCATGTGTAGAAGGGATCCAGTGAGCATGGACGAAAGTGAAAGTGTGGTGGACATCAAGATGGGTCTCACCAAAGCTGTAGCTAGCTCCTTTTGCGCCCGAGACAAGAACGGAAAATTGTGCCCCGCAGCTATTTTTTTACAGAGACTATTTTATTTACGCTGCCCTTAAACACACCTGCCCATAAACATGCATATTCACTGCTCTTACACATGACTGCCCACACACAGTGCCTTTACACACGCCTGCCAATAAACACACATATACACATATACACATACACTGCCCTTACACACACCTGCCCATAAACATGCATATACACATACACTGCCTTTACACACACCTGCCTATACATGCGCATATATACACATATACTGCCCTTACACACACCTGCCCATAAACATGCATATACACATAAACTGCCTTTACGCACACCTGCCTATACATGCGCATATATACACATACACTGCCTTTACACATACCTACCCAAAAACACACATATACACTGCCCTTACACACGACTGACCATACACACTGCCGTTACACATACCTGCCAATAAACACACATAACCACATACACTGCCTTTACACACATCAGCCCATAAACACACATATATATGCACATACACTGCCCTTACAAACACCTGCGCATGCACACTGCCTTTAAACACAGCTGCCCATAAACATGCATATACACATACACTGCCATTACACACCCCTGCCTTTACACACACATATGCACATACACACACCACCTTAATAACACACAAATACCTACAATGCTCTTACACAGATCTATCCATACACACACGAGCTTACAAACACACACACCTATATACACGTACACTGCCCGTACACCCATTTCTCCTCATCTCTTACCTTTCTCATCTTCCATCCGCCACCTTCCATCCCCTATTCAATTTTGGGAGCGTGAGGGGGCCTCTGCTTTAGTGCCGGCTATTGATGCAGAGCGCGGGGATGACGTCATATCCCGGCGCTCTGCATCATTTGTCGCCATGTAGTGATTAGGGAGCACGGAAGCCAATGTCTGAAGTGACAAATACTTTGTTACATGTTGCTCCTGAAACTACTGTGGTCAGATATGGAAGTCTGGTGGACCAAGTTCTTCAAATTACAGACATGGCAAGTTTTAGCATTTTTTTATACATACAAAACAGTTTTCCATCTCCATTTTTTGAACTTAAAATTATTTAAGTGCAAAGATTTTTTTTAACATTTTTCTCCCATATTTTAGACATGGCGATTCGTTGATATATATTTTAGATCTCCAAGCTACAAATGATACGTTTTGTCCAGGTCTCTTTACCTAAATGAAGTCGGGGACACCATTTACTAAACTCATCATCTTCTTGTTGGTCTTTTCAGGTCCTGGGAGACAGAGTGGCTCGTATTCCATTATCCAGGGGAAAAGCGGGAACAGGTGAGAGCCGCTCATTCAAATGCAAAGGTACAAAGCATGACTTTTTTGTTGAAATAATTGTCAGAAGTCCTTAGACAATTACTATCCATGCTAATTAGCAAAGATTAATTCACTGAGCTCAGTGAGAGCTAAAAGAGACATCTGTTAGAACAGAACTATTTCTTTTTCTCCAAATGTAAAGACAAAAGGTGAATTGTGTTAAAATCCAAAATATGGATTCATGTTGGGACGTTAATACCGGATAATATTGTGTTCTGCGTACCGCAGCCTTTGACTGTACATGGGACGATATGGATTCCAAGAAAAAGAAATATCCTAGAGGGGAAGAGGGCATTGTTTATGATTAGACGCAAGTGATTTGTAGAATTAGCTGTCATATACAGCAGAAAGTGTTATTTTGTATCAACAAGGTTGGTTAAGTTGGAAGCGCATGGTTATGACAATTACCTTTGGGTAACAATTTTTTGGCCAGCAGCCGCCCGATGATGCAATGCAGCCCATGGCTGGATATGTATGACCTCACGCTACATTTTTATACTTACATTTTGTGTAGCCGGCCATGTCCAGCTGGAACGAAAGGTCGATTATGTGATTCTATCAGCCAGTAGCCCACCGGGCATATGGCCGGTATCAGGGCCGGCCGAAGACTTAACGCCGCCTGGGGCGAAGTTTAAAACGCCGCCCCCCCCACCATAATCTACGATCCCCCCCCCGGGTACTTACCTTTAAACAGTCCTGCGGCGAGTCTCCCTGCTCTGCCACGGTGCCGGCTTGTAATGCTGAGCGCCGGAAATTGATGTCACTTCCGGCGCTCTGCATTACAAGCCGGCACCGGGACCGAACAGGGAGACTCGCCGCAGAGGAGAGAGAGAGAGAGGGGCGCCGAGCGGGTAAGCGAAAACCACTCGGTGCCCCTCTCCCTCTCTCTCCTCTGCTTCAAAAAAAAAAAAAAAAAGCGCTTGGGGCGGCAAAGTGCCGCCCCTTCTAAAGTGCCGCCTGGGGCAATTGCCCCACTCTGCCCCATTATAGGGCCGGCCCTGGCCGGTATGTGCCAGGTGTCCAGTCAGGGGCTGTATATGTCTATAATACTCCCCATACTGACCGGTGTATATTTGAGTTAGTTGTACGCGATGAATATTTGATAAATTTAAATTTAATATTTAATATAAAATGCAGTCTTCTGTTTTACTTTGGTGCATTCTACACAAAGAATTGTAGCCATCTGCTGTCGACATTTCACTGATTGCGACAAATGTTGAGGAAAGGGATGAATTTTAAAAGAAAAAAAACAGATTTAAAAATTAATAAACCAAAAAATTCTAAAATCATAAATTGCTTTACTCAAGTAAGGTGACCTCTTGACCACGTGGGCCTCAAGTGTCCGACAAATCTGAAAATAAGAAGGAACATTTCTGGGGCTGGATCGAGTCGAAAAATGTTATTCCCAGCTCTCCCGTCTGCACCTATTTTAATCAGATTCTGTCTTCGGTTTCTATAGTAATTCTGGGATTTCTGCCAAACTCAAGGATGTTAAATATTGTCCAAAACGTTCTACATTGTTCCAGACAGAATAAGAAAACATTACAAACGATTTCTATGCCTGGAAAAAAATAATAATAACCGCGGACAGAAATATCTGCAATCTTGAGAAAAATTGGAGGTTTTAGGGAAATCATCAAAAAAACAATAAACTTAGAAGTTGTAACCCTTTGTTGAAGAACGTCTTAGGAATTTGGTGCTGCTTTTAAGCTTTATTCATTTTTATGACTTTTGTTTTTCGATAAAGTGATTTTGGTGCAAATTTTAAAAAATGGGGCATTACTTTAGGAACAAATGGAACGGTCCTGCTGAATGAATTCTATTGGTTCCTACGGCGATAAGAAGACGCATCAAACCATTTTTTTAAATGCAAAAATCCCTAATTTGGCCAAATTTTCAAAACTATACTGTTACAAAAAAGTAAGTTTAGGAAGGTACATTTTATTGGTATCCATGACGATTGCATCGCAACTAGGACTTTCCATAAGAATATCTAACATATATATACTTGATTTGTCATTGGTATTTAACCCCTTAACGACAATGGGCTGTCCCTAAACCCATTGAAAACAATGCATTTTGAGCCCGTACATGTACAGGCTTTGTCATTAAGCGGTTAACAGGCAAAAAAACTCATTTTTTCTTAATTTCAATGTTTATTAGCAACCCACTTTGGTCTCTTTTATTCCCAAATCCCCGACGGGGTAGATACTCAGATGAATCACTTGATCCTAAGAAGTTACTCTTTCATTCATACTCCAGGTTTAGAGGATAATACCGGGGCGTTGAGAGATTTATCTTAAGTGTTCCGGAACTCTGCAATTTATCTAAAATCTATTATAACTTTGTAAGGGATTCTTAGATATCTTTTCGATTAACTTCTGCGAAGGCTGTTCCTGAAACTAACATGAAAAGGGAGCTTTGTCGTCTGGAAAGAATGATAGGATATTTCGCAATTGTTTGAAAATTTAAGAACGGTGTTTTTCGGCTCCTCGCTTCTGTAATTTGAAAATTGAATCATAATCATTAAAACGTATGATAAATGCAAATATATGAACGGAACAATGATTGTAATTAAATGATTTGAAAATGTGTTCTCGGCTAGGGACTTTAGAGAATTCGGTGCATGTGTGAATGATGTGAATACCGTATTATGTGCTGTTCATTTTTGTATACAAAATGATGTATATTGAATTATCCTTCCAACAGAACAATATTAAATATCAAAAATTATAGAAAATATATGAGCTGAAAAATATCTTTCTTAATAATCACAAAAAGAGCGTATTATAGGATCTTACAAACCTTACCTTCAAATTTCTCAGAATATAACCAAGAAGCATTTAGAAGATTCTCCTCTTTCTGTGACACCAACCTATCAGGGCCTGAGTTTGTGTCACATGACAGTTAAGCGTTCCTGGTAAAAATTATATGAATGATGGAAGACTTTATTGATTAATGAATGATTTCTTGAAAGTGGTTGGATTACCAGGGTCATGTTTCTAATGAAGCATCTGGTTACATTATAATATATTTTATTATATATAATATATTATTATTATTATTATTATATTATGGAATAGCATCTTTTAAATTCCTCACATGCTCTGAAGCTCCTTTTGATCCATTGATCTGCTTTTTGGTTCTACGATCAATCTCAATGTTTTTGTAAATTTAGAGGTTGTCAAGAAGACCATTGGATGGAAAAACCAAACCGATGGCCAAACAAGTTGAGCTATACCCAAAGATTCCAGGTATGCGTCCAAGAGGAAGCATGCTTGGATCTACTGATGGAAAACCAGGAAGCATTTTAGCTGCTCCTTCTGTCCTGGTGATCTGGATCAAAATCATTGGCTTAAGCCCAGAGACATAACCTGGCCTAGCCCTACTAGGCCTAGAATGACAGGTCTGGAAGATGGCTTCTGCCAACACAGACCTCCATGGTATCTCTCCCTGGTGTTGTATATCTACGAGGCCTGGGGCATGACATCATCTGTTGTTGCGCTCAACAAAGACTCTGCACAGCCCAAAGAAGATGGCGCCTTCTTCAAGGTAGAGCCAGGGAATAGTCCGGGGCAGTACCCCAGTTCAGGTTAAGAGCAGCGTCCCTCGTCAGAAATCACTGCTGAAGCTCATGTCTGCTTGAAAAATCTCCTTTAAAAGTAATTTTTTTGTAAATGATATTTTGAATAAAATAATTAAAAATAGCTTTATTTTAACATTTGTCTCCCTGCTACCTTCTCCCTTTAGAATCCAATGAGGCTTCACTCCCCGTGACGTATGGCTGACTACATGAGCGGTTAAAGAATATTTTAGATTCTCACAAACAGTTCTCTGGTAATTAAAGCTTAAGACGGATTAAAATCAGCTTTCCCGCTAATAAACAAGAAATTTCAACGTATTCCCATCTTGATCGGGTTGCGTAGCCTGAAATAATTGCGTTTCTTAACATGCCGTTGACGACACCGTCACGGATTTTTTGTGCGCGAGTGAGAGTGAAGTAAAGCAAACCGTTTGTTGCGTTTTAGATAAAAGAAACACTCGCGGACCAGTAAATACACAGAGAATGGTACAATTCACCTTTGTTGGTATTAAGATTCCATTTGAAGTAGAGAAGCAGCGTTATCTCGGAGTAAAATTCTCCCTCAGGCTGTGCAATCTTGCAGATTCTAGCGTCTTACAATTCTCTCGAGCTTATCAGATCCGCCATTCGTAACAGGAACATTTGGATGAATGCCGTCAAAAAATGTCTACGCCAAATAAACATTCAAGTACAAACAAGAAGATTTAGACTTACAGTAACAAAGTTTAACCATTCATATACCTTATATACCATAGATCGTTTGCAGCCGGCCATGTTCTGTTGAGAACATTTTTGGAAGATCTAAAAAAAAAAAACCCCAAAAATTAGGACTTCCAGGTATCTAGTAGACCAGGAGAAAGCAATCGCTGACTTTACTTTGCTCAATATTTATGACATCAGCATTTAGCATCATACGCAAATTAACTAACGCAAGTCATCATGATTCATTTGCAAATGGAGGCATATTATATTGTTGTAAATGAGTGAGAGATCTAAACTTTGGATGCGAATGGCTCAAAAAGAAAACTAAAAATGTGTCCGAATCATTTTCGATCCGATTGCACAAGTCTAGTGAAAACCTTAAAATCTTGTCATCTTTGTTTATTAGGATTGGGGAAGGTGATTAAGAAAAAATATATTATTATTCTTAAAAATAGTATTATTATTAGAAAAATAAAATAAAATAAAAGGTCAACACAATATTTTGTTGCAAATTAGATGAACAAAAATAGCGTAAAGTAGCAGGACATCCTCCCTTCTGTCCATTTTTGCTGGGTTGTTAGCATTCAAAAGAATTTTCCACTTCGCCAACTGCCAGCAGATGCGTCTTCTCTAAATGCTCTATAATCCAGCATTAAAAAAAAAAATGTACATTAGAAAATGTGCCAAGAAAACATGGTTTAAGGCCGACTGTGTGGTTGCGCAGCAGAAAGGTGTTGCCCTCCGCTGTATAGTCTTACCGGTTTTCATGAACTAGTCTGAACGAACAGAGGTGCATATCATCTTCATACACTGATCGTCTTTAATCAAAGTTATTGTCTTTTATTGGGATAAGGTAACAAATTCTGATGCCGTTTCGTATTCTTCCTTATGAGGTACGTTTATGAGGTTGAGTAACTTCACATCTCTTGCTTAGTTGGCAAACGAAAATATATCAGCCTCAACTAAATGCTCCGCCATTTCCCTTATTAATACTGGTTGGAAAAGAGAATTGGGAATGAACTCGCTGTTTGAGTGAAGTTAGTCTCCGGTGGAACTGGTGCCACCAAAACTGCAAATCTTCATATTCTCTACAACACTTGAGACCTGGAGTTTACTCAATACAGAGGGAGTTTGCATAAGACCAGCTTAGTCCTTTTTGCAGTCTTTAGATAATAAACTCTCTTCAACACAGGGGCGGGCTGGGCCGGGGGGCAATTGCCCCCCAGGCCACCCGAAATCTAATCTAAACGGCTGCTGGGTGCTGATGCCGCCGGCCGGTGCTACTTTAATACTTTTTTTAAAAATGTAATATCGCAAGCCGGATCGGCTATTAAATGAAAAAAAAATTAGTATTAAAGCAGCGCCGGCCGGCGGCATCAGCACCCAGCGGCCGTATGCGATGGCCGCCAAGTGATGGGAGCAGCGTGAGGGGTGAAAGCTCCGCCCCCTCGCACTCACCTTTCACCCCTCACGCTGCTCCCATCACTATGCGGCCATCAGACTGCTGGAAATCGAATCTAAACGGCCGCTGGGTGCTGATGCTGCCGGCCGGCGCTACTTTAATACTTTATTTATTTATTTTTAATATGGCAAGCCGATCCGGCATATTAAATAAATGAAAAAAAGGATTAAAGTAGCTCCGGCCGGTGGCATCAGCACCCAGCGGCCGTTTAGATCAGTTTTCCAGCAGTCCGATGGCCGCATAGTGATGGGAGCAGCGTGAGGGGTGAAAGGTGAGTGCGAGGGGGCGGAGCCACTTCACTTGACTTGCCCCCCAGGCCTTAGGCTGTCAGCCCTCCCCTGCTTCAACACGAGGAGTGCCAGGTCGAATCTACAACAATACATGGAGATGTTCTAGAACCTTCGTTCCACCAGCACATGATCTATGATGCCTTTTACACTACTTGTGGTTCATAATCAGTCGCCATAACTCTTCCCCCCAATCTCAACAATCCCAACCGGGACACGGCATGCTTGATATGCAACTTCCCAATTAGTAAAATTCAAGGCGCGTGTCACTGATGTTTTTTTTAGTCCCAAAGGGTCACATCTCAATTTGACTAGCATTTAAATAGCTGTAGACATAATCTGTAGGTAATAAGCTGTGTAATTGAACACGGACATCGGTTACCGACGCTTCATTAGGCTTAGTCATTTTTCACTTGCACAATTTTTTCGACAATAGCTCAGTGTGCTTCCCTTGTTGTCTACTCACATTACTCTTACAACATTCCGTTTCTGGGAGCATTTGTCTCCATGAACAAGGGTTAACCTGATTCTATTATTGCTTCTTTCACATGGGGTCAATATATATTGCAATTCATAATATGGGGGGTTTTTTTGCGACAATATCTTATAGATTATTTTATACTTCTTTCATTGAAACTTTATATGGGTTTTTGCCTTCTGTCTATTGTTGGGGATACTTGTATATGTCAGACTTGGTTCCAACAGTTGGAAAGCTCCTGGACACGATGGGTGGTCGTCTCATGTTTCTTGCCCTTTAAGGGCATACCTTGCCTTTTTTTAATTATTTTTTTTGGACAAAAGCGTGATCCAGGGGGATCATACATTAAGATATATTAGTGTTGAGTTGAAAAACTTTTTCTCACTGTATAATATATGCTTTATGAAGAGCCTACCCCATGGAGTCTCTTTACATGAGATGGTCTTCATGTAGTCTAAGGAGTACTGCTGGGTGGACCATTCATAATGGGAAGTAAAGACAAAACGTTTAACTCTCCAGAAAATTGTCGGTCTATGTATTCCACCTCTGTGTTGGTTGAGAGGACCCTCAGCTGAAGAGCATGGAGGTTCTCAAGGACCTGTGTTTTGCCTTCTGTATTACCAGGCATATCATTAGACTACCAGAAATATATGATGATCCACATGGATAACACATAAGATACAGAATATAGTTAACTTTATTTCTAGAACATCTTCTTTACCGAGGTGCAAAATAATGTATAATAATACTACGTGGTATTTTTCCTTTGTATATAAACAAACATTCTATTGAGATTCAATAGAGTTATTAATGGCAAGCATCATGGTTACAAATGTTATCATCATTGTATAGAGTGAAGAATATATTTTCTTAGAGCGTGACTTGCTTCCATTTATAAGTTCAAGTTTTGATGGGGAAAAAAAATCACAAAAAACTAAGATTCAGTAAAATCAATTTCTGAAAGGGAAGAGGAAAAAATAGAAAAGGGGTCAGTAAAACTTTGCAGAAGGGTGAAGGAATCTTCAGTTAGAATGAAAGATAAAAGCGTTTAAAGCAGACTTTTTAAATGCTTTTTACACATCGTAAGAACGCAGGTGGTATGAGACCACATAAAACCAAATGAAATTATGGTATTTGTTATGGATCATAAAAACCCTACACCATTATTGCTTCAATTACGTGGAAGACTTTTCACCTCTGTACACATTACCCCCAGCACTGTATACAGTAATGTTGGTCGGCATTTATCTCATTTAGTTCCAAACAACTGCCTTTATCTCCAGACCTGGAGGCTGCCATTGTTGTCAATCATGTGATATTTTGGGTAACTTTTCTTGGTCAATAACCACACTGAGCTGTTTCTTTATGGCAATGCTACTGAAGTCTGTTCCTCCTTTCATTAGTCAGAGTGTTCTGCTGGGTGATTAGGACTGAGCCATTCTATTTTTTCCTACAAGCAGTATGATAAGGAGTCAGGATGTTTGTCTGGTAGATTGGGCTCATATTGCAGAGCGAGATCCATACCTGGGACCTCTCCAGGTTTTGCCCGGAGACTCTAGGATTCTCTGGTTCTCTGGGTGGACACCCGAATCCTCTGGGTTGCGGGAGCGGGGTCCTTACACGCCCCACTCCTTGAACGGTGCTTGCTCCACCAGTGACATCAGCTGGGCCGCCCAACGATGTCAGCAGGACCACCCACCGATGTCAACGGGACCACCTACTGACATCAGCAGGTAGTCCCGCGAGGGGAGGCTCCGGATAACATGAGACAAAATGTTCCCAGGTATGGCGAGCACTCATATAAATGGCTAGTTATATTATGGGGGTCAAAAACTACAACTGGTTTAAAAACAAAACAGTATTTTTGAAAATGTATTTTTAGCCTAATCCTAGTAAAAAAAATAAAAATTGGTAAGGGGTTCGCCTTTAAATTTTTAGTTTTAACATCCTATTGCCTTTCCAGTTCAGCATTCACAATGTAATGGCTCCATTATGTTGGACGAATGACCATAATTCAGTTCTGGATTAAATAAAGGCATTATAAAATTAATATATTTTCAAAAAAAAACTAAAAAACATGTTATGTACCTTGAGACATGATTACTATGTTTCTGTGTACACAAAAAAAAATTAAATTGGGATATAGGAGCTGCCATAATGTAATTTTACTATGGACAGAAAATGATACAGATTTGGTATGCATATTTTTTTTAATAATTAATAACTAGATCTAATGTTTTAAATGTGCCTTTAGGCAATTTCTGCACGCGCTACCATAACCTAGTTCCTTTCTCAGTAAAAACTCATAGAAGTTTATGAATTTTTTAAGGAGCTTATTTATAAACACTGGAGTTCAAGGCTCTTAATTCGGGATTTTCAGAATTTGTGGAAGAAAAGAGAAGTTGGTGCCGCGGTGGATTGTAATACAAAATAAAATGTATTCGTTTGTAAAGTATGCCAACGTTTCAACCCTACAAAAGGGTCTTATGGTCTTCATCAGAAGAAGTAGAGTTTGCGCTAAGCTAATGGTGAACCTTAAGGCCAAGGCCAAAGACAAATTTATCATGGCAGAAGTATCCGAAAATGTAAACATTAGGTAAAAAGTAGGAAAAATATAGAAATATTGTTACGCTAGTGTCAAAAAAACCCAAAATAATTAATGAGAATATTCTAGCAATTAAATTAAATTAATTACATCCTGATACTTTTCATTGATCATTCAAATTAAATTGACAGAGCTCAACAATCCAGTAGCATTTCAGATAATTAACAAGAATCAGAAAAATTGTTTTTAGGTTTTTACCCTTTTTTCTTAATACAAAACATGCATCGATAAGAGATGTATCGAAATTTAAAGATATAAACCTTCAAAACATTATTATTATATACCCTGACTGGTGGCAGATACCCTGACTGGTGGCAGATACCCTGACTGGTGAGCTGCTAATGGGTTGATTGGGGTGGTCAGAAATCTCCCTTCCAGCAGTGGGCAAGATGTCTGTAACCGGACACTAATGTCCATGACAAGGCTTATTAAAGTCATTGTTGGTCAAGGCCGGACTGGGAATGACGTGGTGGTCCTGGACGCTAAATGACATTAGCATGGCCAATGGCTGGATATGAGTAGCCACATTGTATGTTTTTAAGCCCCACACTGCAACACCCGACCTACCACTGGAGATTAGGTGATTATGAAGCGATGTCGACCAGTGGCCCACCTACCATTTGCCCAGTGTGCCAAATGGCTTGTCCAGGCCTGTTGCTACCTTTGGGGCATTTAGTCAAATGTCTTTCACAACAAATGTTGCTGACTACTCCTGCTTGCCTAAAATATCACGTCACATACTGGAGCTCGGCACATTGGATATCTGGCACAAGCAAGAGACCCTGCTTAAGGTCCTGGGGATGTTGCCCCTGGAAAGGTCTACCCAGTAAGGGTTACAACCTCCATGAATACACCACTTTTGAACCATAGGCCCTGATAGAGTATTATGACCAAGTAATTCAATACAATGGCAAAACCATCTCATAGCAGCCGGGCAAGCTCCTCCAAAGCCACCGACGAGTCGTACTTTTGACCATTGGCAAGCAGTATCTCCTTGACATTTGGTTTCCCACTTCATACCAACAATAGAAACCCTTTCAGACATTGCTTTAGAAATAATAACGCATTATAAATTCCATCAAGATAATATAGTCACTTCTTAAATGTTTACCATTAAAATAAATGGAAATAATCGTAGGCACATAGATATGGTTATATCATAGAAACATTACATTCCAAAGAATAGCTCAGTTCTTCACATGATAAAAGTAATATAAGTGTTATTTCGGCAAACAATCACCGCTCTTAAATTATGCAAGCGACTGGCAATTAACTTAATAATACTCATTCTTTTTTTTTTCTTTTTTAAAACTCTTTTCATCTTTATTAAATTGCTTCCCTTAAGTATTTATCTCTGCTTGAAAACACAGAGATTTTAAGAAATTAATGCATATAAACTAACACAAGAAAAGATCTCTGTGTTTCTCTAAAGTGACGTTAATGTTTTTTTTTTTTTTAAAAAGAAAGCTGTTATTTAAGGGGGTTTTTTATTTGTCCGAATCGAAACATTCCGAGTTGATCAGCTCTGCTATTTACGGAATTCTAAGCGAGATCGGCCTCACGAATATGAGCTTTTCATGTGAAAAATGACCGCATTATATTAAAAGTTATTTACGAGCAGAAATTGATGTGTGTGTATATTATTTTCAATTAAAGGGCAAGTGAAATGGGAAAAAAAAAAAGCCCAAAACACTTGGAGGATTAGAGAGAATGATTTATAGTAACCAATGACAGAAAGCTTTGCTGTAACATCATGCAAAATATATGTGGGTTTTATATACAGGGAGCAAATCTGATGAAAATATAAATGATGCAATAAAGAGAGCGCATTATTTCCTAATGTTGACGGCGATTAGATTCGTAAAGGAATAGATTTGTCAAAGGCTAATGTGTTTGTTTTTAAAATACAGGCAACTATCTTCTGCTAATTCTTGGATACAATTCTTTTAATTGCCAACGTTCTTTGTTTGGGTTCTAAAGTCAACTTACAGAGCTGGACCTGGTCAACTACTGCCCTTCACATGAAAAAAACAAAACTTGTATGAGTTCATATTTTCTAGTATTTAAATAACTTTTCTTGCTGGTGTCACTATGTGTCAGATCTCTAGCGGGTTCCTGGAGGCCCATCGTAAATCCACGCTTTCCCTTTGCTCTTCAAGACTTGGGGGACATTCAGACCAACCTCGAAGAGAAACTAACTTACCTTGTACTTAATAAAAAGCTTTATGAAGGACAATAAAGATGTTATGTGCAACACATAGCACTTAATAGGATTTTTTTTCGAACCTTAAGGTAGATTTCTCATAAAACAGAGCAAGGAGGCCCACATTTGGATTCACTTTTACACTTGGCATGAGCCTCAAGATACTCTCCAAGGGTTAAATACCATACAAAACCGATTTGCGATTCTCACCAAGAACGGAAAGCCGCTTTATAATGGGTCCTACCGCGTGTCCCTGCTCGGGAGCATCTCAAGCTTGGTTTGTATGGTATTTCACCCTTCGGGATCTCTTTGGGTTTATTTTGCATGGTAAGTCACCAATATCTCTTTAAAATCGGGTCTTTCTTGACCCTGGAAGAATTATATCTGTGTGGCTTAAAACATCGAATGAGTGAATTGAATACCATGTGAGTAATTATTAACTCTCTTTCTTCTACGCCAAATTCTCCATCAGCACCAGAAGTCCTTTAGGTGGAGTCTTTGGCCATCAACTGATCGAGAGAAGAACCGGGGAGTCACAACCACCAAAGATAATCAAAACTTCAAAACAATTAAACACCTGATGGACTGACTGACATCTTTAGCTAGAGAACTAAGTAACCTGATAGTTAATTGTAGAAGGGATACACCGTCTTCTAATATCTACGGTGACCTTCCCATCTCTTCCAATAGCAATAAGTGTGCGAGATCCCATTATTTCTTAACCCACTGAGTATTGAGTTTCAGATTGTTTTATAATTAGCATTTTAATTGCTCATCAAAGTAATGGAGACCGCTTTGGAAAATGGAGCATTTGTTAATCCCTTTGGTACAGGACGGTAAGCTTCACCAAGGTCAAGCGATTCCTGCCTGATATATATCGGAATGCTTTCATTCAACTCCAGCGCTGCCCATTCTTCTACCTTGACAATCTAGTAAATTCTACAAGGTGACGTCCTATTAAGTTAAACCATCCACAAAGATGTGACACTTATATGTTCTGAACCCATAACCAAGAAGGATTATAATTTAGAGAGTTTGGGAAGCGCACTTTGCCAAGGAGAGAGGACCGTGATTGTAATATGCAGATGGAGTAACTGCCAGTTCAATATATATTTTTTTATGGATAATACACTTCCAGACCTAATTTGCTGGAAAGCTCCCGATACCGAGGGTTAAAAATGAAAAATTGAAATGAAAATCCACTTGCAGCACAAGAAAAAGTGGTAGATGGGAAAATTCGAGGTGCAGAATACAACACTCGTGAATACGCCCGAGGATACATAATCTTTATGCGGCTGTATGCGCGGCATTTCTCTCTGTATAATATTTTAGTTGGAGTGGAAAGGTCCTAATGTTAGGGCATCGTAAGCGAGTAATTCGATACAATGGCAGGAATACAGAACCATCTCATAGCAACAGGGCAAGCGCCTTCAAAGGCATCGAAGGGTTGCCCTTGGCAACAAATGGCTACATTAGTGTTAAAGAACCTTGGAATACCATGTAACTAAGCAGAAAAGCAGTCGGCGGTAATAAAAAGGTGTCTCTAAGGGCTCTTTAAAAGAGTAATATGTAATCACTTTAAACAACAAAAAAAATGGGAAAAAGGAAGAAAGTAAACCAAAGTATGCTCAATAAAACAGTAAAAGCAGAATCAGTCAATGTGTTAAGGTATTGACTGCTTTCAGTTCTCAACCCTTGTTTGATGGATCCCATTACACGAGAGGCCAAGAATGCTCGAGAAACCCAGTAACACTTCCCGTTGTAGAAACGTTTAGTGACAGACAACGTTTTGACCTTTCCCAGGTCTTCTCCAAGCCTTGAAGGACGCTATGTTTCTTACGTGTTTTTTTCATGGTATCGCCAACTGCAGGAGTCCAGATTTCCTTATTTTTTTAAAAAAAACCTACATTTATATAAATAAAGTAACAATAATATATGTAAAGCAATTATAAATCCAAAGACATTTTTTTTTAATTATTAAGGCATTATTATTGTAAAGAGAGACAGATAAAAGTTGGGGGGGGGTATTAAAAATGGCAATAATTGCAACAGTAATTATTAATCATAATGGAGGAACGTTATAAGAAGAGCTCTTAAGACCGAGGGCTATATTTTTTAAATAATAGGAATTGAATGATTTTAAATAATTGATAGTTTTTATATTGTTTGCTTTTTGGTGTAGGGTGCTCTGTTGTTACGTCCGGCCACCGCAATCTCTTTCTCACGATACAATGTGCTTTTATAGCCGCAGTTCCTGGTAATCAACAACATTCATGAGTAAAATCTCATTTTATCTTCCGAGAGGACATGGTTTAATTAGCTGAAACCCTATGTGTCCTCGGAGGGAGAGGAGACACATGGCCTTTTACCCAGAAGTATATTGATATTTTCATAACATCATCGTGCAGGTGACAGAAAATCATTGCAGTCTGGGACACGGAGAGATCCCTTGTGGCGTTCGGTTTGTAGACCGCTGTCTGCCTCCAGAACACGGTCACAATCCACATCTACGTCCGACTGAGATATGAAGCCCTTCATCCTTGTTACAGAGCACATGGATAAAATATACCCGCCAGCTCCATCTTTTCTTGATGTTAGGCCAATCCGTAGGCATCAATTAAAAGGATTTAAGAGATTTTTTTTTAATAAAATTAAAAAAAAAACCTTCATTTTTTTAATTAAATGTTTCTCTACCAACCTCTGGGAGAAATAGACTTAAGAAGATGCTACAGCCCACTTCTGGAACTCACAGAATCTTTTTAGCGGAGGTAATCCTGTGGCCAGTGACCCCACGGCAAATCTATCTATAGAAGAAGAAACTATTAGTTTTATGGTCTGTAGCTGATCTGGGCTTTTTTCTATTGCGGAAACTGAATTTTTAAGGTACAAAACCCCATAAAAACAATTCAAAAAAATCTGATTTTTCAGTGTAATCATCAAAAAAATCTATGTTTGAGTTCACTGGTAATTTAGAAGTTCTTAAAAAAATAAAGGTTTTAAAAAGTTTTCACCTAATAAAAATAGAATCATTATATTGTAGCAATAAGTTGGAAAACATGGTCTTGAATGATTTTTTTTTTTGTTGTTTAATAATTATATTATACGGAACATTTTTTTCTTAAAAGAAAAAAAGTTCTAATCTCACCTGATAAAGTGTTCCAAGTATTCAGATTTTAGGAAAAACTAAAAAAAATGTCATGTTCTAGGTGTAGGCTGAGTTTTAAATTTCTCACATGTGCCAGCAAGTTAAAATGATCCACATACAGACAGTGTTTATTTATTAATTTTACTTATATTTTATTTATTTATTAATTTATTTTTAACTTAATGTTTCTTGAGCCATCAAACAAACGTTTCTTACGTATATATTACTGAAGAGGTTAATAAAAAAAACAAAAGCAGAGAAGGAAAAATCTGTAGACTAATGGCTACAATTTTTTTACAAACTATATTTGGGTTCTGTTGGGTGGCAGAGATTGGTAGTTGGGTTCCCCAGAGTCGCGCTCCATTCACAAACACAGAAAAGCTTTCTATTTGTCATTTACACTACAACAAACTGTGAATCTACCCGAGGGACACCGTGATAGATTCCACTCTGAAAAGTTTACACCTTAGAGAGAAACATTGTAACAAAATTATCACTTGTCATTTTATTGTAGCAACTTTTTCTAGATTATTCTAGATTATTCAACAGTCGTATGTTACCTTGTACTTTTTTTTTTAGTCTTTGTCCTGTGATACATAGAGTGTGAGAAACAGGGAGGCTCTTTGTTTTTTTAGGGGGCCAGATTTAGCTTGACTCAAAAAGAAAATAGCAAATCCTAATTTGTATCTCACTTCTACACCAGTTCCCAGAAGGAATCTAGCATGCTCTAGAACCCATACACCTTTCTTTTTGGTGATGACAAAGTTAATGTTGTCTGGTGTATTCTGGCTAAGCCTACAGCGGCAGTTCCATTGCCGCATAACCAGGGACAGATCAGCGATCAGGCTTTCCGACGGGCCTCTGTTCCATGGGCTAGTTGGGGAGATCAGAGATCTCCATTGTAACCAACCCATAACCACTATGGAACCCTAGGTCTAATGGCATAGCCTCTATAGTGACCTTGCTCAGCGTATGGCGCCATATCCTAGGGCACAGTTTAGTGGACATTGGCCATGGTAGGGGGCAGCCGGGACGCGGCACTGGTTCAGGCTTAAGAATCCAGCCAAGATTTGATATATTCCTCTATGCCGAAGTATACATTCTTTGGAAGCTGGTGTATTAAAAGCTGTGTTCCTGGGCCAAAGCGATGATGACGCTGTTTATTAAAACAATCTTTCACAGCGTAAGTCATCACAGGCATTTTCAACTATCTTCTCCGCCTTTGCCATCTTGCTAGAGCCGCTCTCTTCCAATGTGCTCAACCTAATTGAAAGCTTTCAGTCTGTTCATAACACTTAAGGCTAATTTATTTATAGTGACACATAGCTGCGGGCGGAATCCGTGCGAAAAGGGTGGTTATTTGTCGCAGAGGAGAGATGAATTCTCGAACAGGGCTCAGAGCAGTTATTGCAGATTCTCATCTGATTATCGGGACGTATAAAAATGGAATCTGAGCGTTGGCTGCTTCTTGGTGTCTAATGGATACGGCGTTTCGGTTTAACCTCTTCAAGTGGAAAAGGATATATTGCAGATTGAGGCTATAGCTGGCCTTTGTAAACACTGCGTTAGGTTACAGGATTAAAACGTATTTCTTCCACGCTTCCCAAACGGCTTTCTCTTAATATAGTGAATATACTACGTTAAGTCATCTTCTTTTGGCTGATGGGACTTAAAAAGAAAAGCCCTACGATATAATGTTATAATAATAATAATAATAATAATAATATATATATATATATATATATATATATAATTGTAAATTGTATTCTGTTATTAAGGTAGGACATTTTAAAAAAACATAAAATTTGGTGCCAGATAAGAACCATTCTGTTTCCCCCCCCCCTTTTAACACAATAAGGGAATTTAAACATGCATGGGGCAGGCATACGGCTCCTTAATCTAAGACGAGGCCAACGACTGATTAAGGTTTGAGTCTTTACAGCGGGAGGAACAGGCAGACTAGACGGGGGCCGAATGGGGCCAGTCTGCCGGCACATTTTTTTGTTCAAGTCAACATATACGGTCCATACGCACTGATGTCTGTAAGCACTAATGATGCTAACAAGAACTGACAAGAAAGAACACTATGCTTTAATTTTTTATAGAACATATTAGATTTACTGTTTTTATTTTGCCCTCGGTTAACATAAAGCCAATAGCAGTAACACGTTCGGTAATCTGCATCGCTTTAAGGATTAAATTATATTTATAAATGAAGGAAACTGTCAGACATCAAATACTTTACAGCTCCTGTCACTCAAAAAACCAACATTTTTATTTTAATTAGCAGAGCTGTAAATGCCCCGCGGTGCAATACATTTGTTTTTAGCTTTGTGATTCCGGTGCGATAAACAGTCTAAAACACTTTTTAAACTTTAAAAAAAGAAATATTAATAAGTGTTTTATTAAAATGTAGAAATAAAGTTTATTCCTCCCAAAAATATATCATGTCTAGCTATTTTTTTTTAAGTGATAGGGCTTGTGCTTCTCTCCCAATTGTGAAAGATACATCAGTAGTAGAGTTCTACCGGTTACCATGGTGATTGTTCAACATTTTGACGCTAGGGGCTAGTAGCGGGGAGATGAGCCCACAGGTGTAGTAGCAGCTTATGTATGTACGGCAAGTTGTAACAACAGGATCATTCAATTGGTTGCTATGGTGATATCACCGCTTTTACCACTCAGCAACTATACTGTTTGTTTTTCCCACTTAATGAGCAAACCCTGAGGCTCTTAAAATATTAACCCTTTAATAACCCACCATTAAGGGTTCTATGTAGGGACTCGCCAAATGTGTTACCCAAACTGCCCTAATACCGGCCCTCATGGAACGCTTGATTCAAGCAGGGATATCCACCCCAACATACGGGGAGCAAAAGCACCAACATGAACCCAAAGAGTTAAAATACTCTGATGCAAATAAAAGCCAAATCGAATAGAATTTTATTATCTTGAGTTGTTATGAGAGGAATAGACCGTAATATACAAAGTTTATCAGCTGGAGAGCAAGGGAGGATAAATTAGTGCTTGAAATGCGACTTTAACCAATATGTTCCTTAGTGCATCATGTCCTTATCTATACACAGACACGCCAGATGTCGTAATGATAAACATAAAAAAAATCATAATGTTCACTGATATTACTTTAATCATAAAATAAATGTTGTAACTTATATATTTTCTCTCACTCTCTCTCTCTCTCTCTCTCTCTCTCTCTCTCTTTCTCTCTCGCTATATATATATATATATATATATATATATATGTAATTAAAAAAACAATAAATCTTGCATAAATCTTACATGTAACTATTATGGCCATTTAAAAACTAATTATTTTATAGATTACGATTATTCGCTACATAGTAACTAAGCATCCCAACATATGAAATAGTTAAAAAAAAAATACACAATTTTTAGGAGGCGCGCGGTTGGGGCATTTTTATGTGACTCATTGGTCACTTTTATAAATAAACTTCAAGTTCTAACCTATCCAGGTAGCTGTTTTCAGCTTCACAATGCGATTCTGACATTAACCCCTAAAATGACAAAACTATTTTCTCTTCCGACGATTTTGGGGCATTTGACATCATCTATTCTGATGCTAATCATAATAATAAAAAAAAAACATTTAAAATAAATACATTTTAAAAAAAATAAAATAAACCAATCTCAATATTACCAATAAATGCTTAGAACAATCTGCCTGATGTGTCTTTCCGTCGACCCGGGCCTATTCCGCCAATCACACTCGGGTATTCTAGACTAATCCAGATGGAATCCCGTCGAAGGTTTTGTTTGGTCTGTTGTAGAACAGACTTTGCTACTCTTTCTAGAAATCATTTGATTAACAATTATGTCCTGGAACAAAAAAAATAGTGTTTTCCAATAAATCCTTTTTTTTTTGTGATTACGTGAATTTTGTTATGATCGTGCAGTTCATTCATGGTCCTTGTTGGCTTTCTAGTTTGTGTTTGCAAGCTTTGCCCATCGGTAAGATTACTGTATAAACATATCCTCTCAAGGTCTTCCTGCGGTGCTAGCACAATGTTTTATTCATCAATCCTTTTGTTTTCTTGGATGTAACAGAAGTGTTTTCTTTTAAGTTACTGGCTTGGCATCTGCTGTACCGCTATCTAAATGACTATATCTTCCTGACCGCGGTTCCCCGAGACTACTGTCTCCTTCCATCTGCTCTGATCGTTGGTACATCACATCACAGCTGGAGTAGGCATCCAGCGCCGGGCTCCAGCCAGAGGATTCCCCCCTCATCCAACTGAACTACTTAAGTTGTCATGGTAATTGGATTCAACTCTTATTATTCATATTGTTATTGCTGTTTCTGTCTTCAGATACAGTCTCCGAAAGCTTTCTTGACCTGCTGCTCAAAGTAGCTGTGCTTCAGCCCAATTAATACAAGTTTTCTCTGTAAAGCATTATGTAATATATAATGTGTTGTTTTTTTATTGTTTTGGTACATTTTAACATTTTTGATGCCTTTTGCATCTAGCCACATCTGATGTTTTTGTTCTTTTTTTATTCTCTATATATACCAAATTACCCAGTTTATACCCCATTATAGCTACATTTGTGGGCCTCCCAACTTTCCTTAATCAATTGATACAGTTGCCCCCAAAAAATCCCTTTTCCTTATTTATATAGTAAAATTACTTTTTATCTTGTGGTGATGACCTAATCTGCATGTCCTCCATTGACAATCAACCTAATTATCCGATTTTATGATTATTTTTTTTATTATTATTATTTATTACCCTTCATGACAACTCCCAGACACAGAATTATACATTTAACGCATCTCCTGGTGATTGTCATGACTTATCTCGTCAAATATTATCTCGGCGCGAGGACAGATCTGGCCCCCGGCTGATGATGGAGAGTGTTCTTTTTTGAAAAAGGTAATCTGTTCTCCGGTAAATAAGCTTATCTGTTAAGCCATTTCTAACCGTGATTGCGTCATCTCATATTTCTGCTTTCCACTATGTTTTAAATCACTGCTGTCGAACATTTTTAGCCTGAAAGACCCCATACTTGGGATGGTGGCCATGTGCTACTAAATTAATGAGTCTAGTGGGCAGGGTGATGGTCTCCAGTTGGAAAGAAGTGCTTAGGGTTATGGCCAAACCTGATTATTTCCTTGGCTCATGACACAAGCATCTTGCCTTATTAAATAACTACAGTATGTAGGAAATGGATTAGATGGCTATGATCTCCTTCCTACCCCATAACAAGGTTGTCCTTTTGGGTAGGGGGCAGAAAGACCTATGTTTTTGAGAGCATGGACATTTCTCCAGTTCTTCTACACCAGACTTCTTTACTTTAAACCCTTATTTAAACCCAAACCAACAAGAAAACTGGAGAAAAAGAGAGTTGAAAGATATTGAAACCCAAGCACAGACGTAAATTTACTGCATCTGTCCAACAAAACTTCTTCTCCTCCTTAACATTTTCTCCGATACTGTTTAATATGTCCCTGGTTCACACGTACAGATCAGGCCTGGACTGGCCATCTGGCCCACCGGGCTAAAGCCGATAATGCCAAGGCACAGGTACTGCAGCGTGCGGCCAATGGCTGGATAAGCAGAGCCAATGCTACATGGGCATAAAAAAAAGTT
Organism: Spea bombifrons; assembly: GCF_027358695.1. Classification (NCBI taxonomy): domain Eukaryota; kingdom Metazoa; phylum Chordata; class Amphibia; order Anura; family Pelobatidae; genus Spea; species Spea bombifrons. The sequence goes on from NC_071096.1 coordinate 4,179,792, forward strand.
GCGTGTGGCTGTGCCTATCCAGCCATTGGCGGCACTCGCGTCAACAGGTGGCCACAGGCCTTAAAGTGCCAGGGCTGTCTCGTCATCACCAGTCCGGCCCTGGTGTAGATCATCAGTATTTTATTCTTGAACCTACTTCTTGAAGCATTGATAATTCCCTTTATTCACCTCTCATTGTCCTTAACTAGTTGACTGGAGCTTATATGACTCACATGATTATATGACTTATGATTATGACTCACATTGTGGCTTTGAGTCAATGGTGAGTGACCCATTACTTAGCGGGCCTTTTATTCTCTGCACATAATAACTAGCAGACTAAATTGGCCGAATAGTTTTTATCCGCTCTCTATGTTCTGTGTGTTTATATTGTATCTTATTGCATTATATTATAACCACAGCATGATCACTGTTCTGTATACACCATACAGCATTATATAAGTCATATGCACCTGTGTGTATGCAGGAATCCAATCATTTGAGTGCAACTTAATCATAATCTCAGGATGTTGATAACTGTCGGCCATTTTGAACCCCCCCCCGTATCATAATTCATGATTAATAACAGAAACAGAAGACCAAGCTTCTTAGCAGAGTTGAGTTGGTTTATATAACCAAGGGGAGGGTAGCGGGGGGGGATTGAGACGAAGACTCGCTCACTCTAAAAACCACTGGGTTCCAACCTAAGACTTTGAACATCACCGGCTATTAGTTCCCCGGCACGCCAATTACCTTCGTTATTTAGAAAATGCAATATACATGAAATCTGTTTTCAAGAAAAGTAATTTTTAAATGACTTCAGGTCCTTCTGAGTATTATTATAAATGCAATTATAGAAGTACGAAAATATCTGGTTCTGTTTCAGAATGTTAATAGAAACAGTGAAAGCGCATACACTGAATGCTTAGGGTGCCTACTGCTCCCGTATGCAAATTAGCCCCGTGTTGTAAGGACAAAGCGAGATCTTTTTATTTGCATTTATTATCACTTATTTAGAAATAGCCAGTAAGATCTGAAGAGAAACGACTGACTGAATAGGCTTGAGACCACACAAATTAGGACATATTAACACTAAAGAACAGAATCATGAAAATTTGAACATTACTGCAGGGCTCGGCTAGACTTTTTATGTAGATTTCCATTTCCATTATTATTTAACATGAAAAAATATGCATTTAACCCCTTAATGACAAAGCCCGTACATGTACAGGCTCAAAATGCATTGTTTTCAGTGGGTTTAGGGACCGCCCATTGTCCTTAAGGGGTTAAGAAAAGAGAAGGAAAGGGTTCGCTTTGGTTTGAAGGTATTAGATTCACCAGGAATATCTTACATCTCGGCAGGAATGTTATTAGAATCATTTAGTTGCCAATTGTAACAATATAATGTTTGTGATGGACTCATAAAAGGTTGATGTTGAAGGATCTTAGACCAAAGGTTCTTTGTGAGGATCTCTAGCTTGTTTGTAAAGGAATCTTTACCAGAAACCAAAAGTCTTATTGTTCTGGAACGTTCTCCCCATACGCCATACTCCTTTCCAGAACTCTGCTCTCAATGGCTGAGAATTCTCGGAAAAGGTGTTTTCTTTCAAATGCATACTTGGTCTCATAAATTACCATAAAAAAATATTTAGTTTGGACATGGTGGCTCAATAACATTTTCTTAACCCTTAAAATGCAGGGCTTGCTATGCATCCCAACTTTAAGTGCAGAACACCCAAAAACCATTCTTTTCGCTTATTCTGACTGTAGCCACGGCAAGTCTACATTCTTTTCTCCTTTTCTAACATGTTACAATACAAATTGTTCAGGCACGTTCACCCATTTCTTATCGTCTGACACTTGCTTTCAATGTTAATTGCACACTCGGGAGTTTAACAGTAACATTCCGAGTGGTGAGTTAGGCTTTCAATACATTAAAGATCTCCTGCGGCACTTAACAGGTTAAGGATCAGTCGGAATCATAAAACCAACTGAAACAATTTTTCTGTTGCAAATTGGAGGTCAGCGGAACTTGTCATGGTTCTGCTAAAAACACATAAAGACTGGGCAAATGCCACTTCATGGCGGCAACCCTCAACTGACAGACTGTCACATCAAGGAGATGGGCGATCATTAGTAAAACCAGCCTTTGTTTCTCGGGGTCAGGGTGTCTGAATGTCGGCTAGACACGGCTGCCATGCTCAGATTTTAATGAAACCTTTTTTTTTCCGGATATTAAAGAGTAGCATTTCCAATTTAAAGTATTCCTACCAAACAGTGAAGATCATCGGGTGGGGGAGGGGGGGAGCAAACACTCCCTTCCAAAAAAACGTGTTTCCTAGAACTGATTTCTCCTAATTGTTAAGCGTTTCTTTTTTTTAACTGTGTGTTGTGATTGGAAGTTTTCTGACTTGGGAGGAGGATGGGAAATTGAACTAAATGTGAAATGTAATTTATAAAGGCAGATAGATCAGCATAAGGGGTATTACCAAGTCGAGTATGGCAAACCATCGAGTCGATGACTGTTGGCAAGCTTATAATATGTGTTCATGGAATGTTCGGGGTTTTCATAGAATGTTGAGTGAGATGCAAAATGTATGAGCAAATGCTATGTTTGGGGCATGGGTAAGACGCGTGTCTATAGTAAGAGTCACAATAACTCAACAGAGATCCAAGTCCTAGAATTTGATTGAATCAGGCAAAGGTTCGGGCGATCCTAGACCCCCTTGTGATCCCGACTGCCAATGCTGGAGGGAAAAAGATGTTATAGAGTTGTTAGGTCCTCACCGAGACCTTAGAAGTTCTGTAGTGAACGTGGAAGGTGACAAAATCTTGTTGTGACAATTTGGGATGATTACGGCCGAGCTGTATGTAAAAAGAAAGGGAAATTTTATATTGTTTTTAACACCTTCCGCAGTAAACATCAAGTTGCGAAATCATCTGTACCTATCCGGTTCCTTAATGCTCTGCTGCCCCCTGCTTGTTACACGGGCAAGTCAAGACGATTGGTACCTCGCAAGAGAGTGATGAGGCTGTTTATGCATACAGCTTTGTGGATGTGTTTGTAAATCTTCCAAATGACTCATTTCAATGCTCTACTCGGTTCCCAGAAGAGCTGTCGGCGAGGAAAAAAAATGCCAGAAATATTCAGCTCTTGGCCCAATCTGTCATCGGAGCTCCGCAGCATCATGTCTTGGGTGTAGGGCTCTTTAGGTTAGGGACAATGAGATGCTGAATGAGCGACCAGCAGTTCTAGCGAACTATTTACAAAGACCTACACTTGTATTGACGGTGACCTGTGGGAAATATTGCCTGCGCGTTACAGGAGGGTGCTTTCATGATTTCCCTTGTGTGCCGAGGGAACGTAGCATCGCAAATGTCTTCATGATCCGCTATTAACACAAAAATGTACTTAGAGCATTAAGACGAGCGCCATATGGTGCACTGAGAACACAAAACCATCGAGATATAAGGAGAACAGGCTTTCATCTGGAAATATTGTGGACGTCACAATACAAAGCTATATTCTGAACTTGGACACCACAAGAAGGTCTCCTGCCTATAACTCATACTGTTACCTATAGGGTTGCCCCTGTGTTTTATATCTTCTGAAGCCCCATACTATTGTCCATTCCCAAAACTCACCCGTTTGGCCTGTTCAAGATCTAAAAAAGACAACTTACAGGGATCTGATTAGTTGAAAAGATCTTATAGCTTTCACCAGAAATCTGTCTAACCCCATAGCCTGAGACAGAATGGAGATGACTATACCATGTTGCCTTTTTCTGGCAGTATTCATCTCAAAACATCGCGAGCAGAACGTTCAGATATCACTTATGTTTCTTATAATACGTCTAGGAACATAGTAACAATTGTTACATTGTAACAATGTATCAATTTCAAGTGTGCATAAGAACCTGGCGCGTTTCGCCAAATAGGCTTCCTCAGAGCCCATTTGGTAGAATGATACTAAAACAGTTTTTTCTTTCTTCTTTTTCTCTTGTCCTCTTCTGTTTTTTTCTTATTATTTTTCTTTCTTCTTATTTAGAGGTCAGTTGTATTATTTTCCATCATTAACCTATGAGGAAGCCTATTTGGTGAAACGCGTCAGGTTCTTATGCAAACTAGAAATTGATAAATTGTTACAAATACAGATTTTTATGTATTATTTGTTCACCTTTTTAGTGTATTGTATGTATATAATATATATATATATATATATATATATATATATATATATACCAGTATTAAATTGTTTTTATTTGCAACTGTCCATATCCAAGATTGTTAGCTCTCACATCAATCAAAAACATTTACCTTGGTCTTCTTCTGGAGCACCGGGAGCTGCTCACTGGTGTTAGAAGCTGCTTTCCCCACTTTTCTCTTTTCTCTTTTTTCGTTATGCTTTTTTTTAACTTTTCTACTGGTGGAAATTCCTCCCAGCTGATGTTGGTTCCTAGCGCCATTTAAAATAGGGTTCTATTTTCTCAGTCTGAGGGTCATAATCTTGAGACGTCTCTCATTGTACCTTAGAGTTGCTCTAGTGTTTCTGACTAATTAGGAAAACAATTGATTTTTTTTCTTATTTATTTATTTATTTATTTTTTGTTTGAAAGGTAGGACCAAAGTACATTTTAAATTGATTTTTAGAAGTAGCATCCAAATGATTTTCATAGGAAAATCCAGGGCTTTTGTACTCTGAAAGCAGACAAGGATGCTGGTCTGTCAATAAAAACAGGACCAAAATCAGCTAAACTCTATTTTTTCTATATTTTTTTCCGAATTATTTTCATGATGTAAAATACTTAAGTACTGCGGACACATGCAGTAATATTTTTCCCTGACTCTGTTTTTAAATTGTTTATATCATTAGCGCAGACTGTTTTGTCCAAGGACCAGGTCTATTGCTGACCATAGCTGGATCATACCATGTTATTACCTGATTTCTTTTTAAATGAAGGGAAATTGTGCTCTCGTTTACATTGAAATCTTATCTTTAATGCTCACATTTTACAGTTTTTAGAACAGAGAAAGGATGCTTAATAGACACAAGTTTTTTGAAAATTTCAATTCTAGATTAAGAAAAATTTTAATGTAATTATCTGTTTTTTTAACCCCCCCAGTGTCCACATTTTCTTTGTATCAGTAAACCGTGATGTATTGCACCTTGGGGCTGCCCTAGGCCTAACCCAGCTCTGCGGAGCCTACCTGGAGCCTACCCTTGCGGGACACGACCAGAACTGCCCACTGATTTCTCACTGAAGTTCCCACTGACAAAGTTATGGCTGTAACATAATTGCAAAAAGTTTTTCTAACCATCAAGTAGGCTTTTATACTTAAACTTGAATCAGTGAACACAATGTGCCATTGGAACACAGGAGTGATGGGAGTGATAAAGGGTCATTGGAACACAGGAGTGATGGGAGTGATAAAGGGTCATTGGAACACAGGAGTGATGGGAGTGATAAAGGGCCATTGGAACACAGGAGTGATGGGAGTGATAAAGGGCCATTGGGACACAGGAGTTTTGGGAGTGATAAAGGGCCGTTGGAACACAGGAGTGATGGGAGTGATAAAGGGCCATTGGAACACAGGAGTGATGGGAGTGATAAAGGGCCATTGGAACATGGGAGTGATGGGAGTGATAAAGGGCCATTGGAACACAGGAGTGATGGGAGTGATAAAGGGCCATTGGAACACAGGAGTGATGGGAGTGATAAAGGGCCATTGGAACACAGGAGTGATGGGAGTGATAAAGGGCCTCTGTACGCGTATGAAGAGATTCCATTAAAAATCAGCCGTTTCCAGCTACAATAGTCATTTACAACATTAACCCCGTCTGCGCTGGATTTCTTATCCATTTTATGTTATTTGGAATCACAGTAAAAGAATATTGTTGAAAAGCTTTAAATAATCAAGGGTCTGCGCAGTTTGTATAACAGATAACGTAACATATGAAGGCCCCCTATGGTTGGCGCATATGTTGTTGGAAACAGGTTATGTCTTCTTGAATATATCAAGAGGTATGATATAATTTTTTACGTAAGATGGATATTTATGGAGAAGAAAATATTTTTTTAACACTTAAACTGCCAAAGGGAATTAAAGAAGGTTTTATAAACGTTTTATGTACAAACATTTATATATAAAAAAAAGTCCAGATTGAATTCAGAATGAGCTTTTTTATTCCCTATAACATCATATTTTTAAGACTTCTCATATAAGAGATTCAAAAATATGCTAATTCTTAAAAAGAGACATTTGGAAAGATTAAATTATGAAACCATCATTCAGAGATGGATGAAGTTATATCTGCCAACTGTCCTGAGTTTCCATTGGAAGCAGAACTTTATTCTTGCAACAGTTAAGTTGAATAAAATTGTTGAAAAATTAATTTGAGTTTAATAATTTGTCTATTTTGAGTTGATCTATAGTTTCCAGGTGTCACAAGAGCTCAAATTAATAAAATAGAAAAACAAAATCCTAGATGTTTAAGGATGTATATTAGTTAAAAATAAAAGATACATTTATTCCAATTTTAACAAAGAATTCCCATACTTTTCTATTTTGGTTTAAGAATAATTTAGATTGATTGGTTAATCGTACATAAAACTGTTTTTTTTTTTTAATGATAATGGTAGTCTCAAGAAAAAAAAAAAAAAACCCCTGATTATAATTATAATGTCAAAAATGTTTTCTTACAAATACTTAAAATACTTGTTATTCGTTAATAACATTGCACTTATTTTAAGTATTGCTAATTATCGAACTAGTGCTACAAGGGATTCTAGTGTTGTCAACAAGAAAATCTGCATTTTTCGTTTTCAATGTAATTATGTGTGTGACTAAGTGGAGAGCATCCCCCGTACAGCCCACCAGACAGACTCTAAAAACAATAAATTGATACATATTGCTTTGAAATCCCACACAAAGTCATGTGCATGTGATATTCAACAAACACTGATGATCTTGGAAAGGGGTGGGGGAGGGGGGATTTCTTCGGGAATCCGAATCCCACTGAGCTTTAAAAAATATAAGAAAATACAGTAAGTTGCTGGCTGTGAAAACGCATTTTTGTCCGGAGGGATTTCTTTTTGGTTTATTTGGAACCGCCATAGGGACCCCCATGTACCCTCTGTATTGCATCAGATCCTTGTGCTTATGGGCATAGCTAGGAACCTCCGGAGCTCTCCCTCTTCTAGGGGAGTGGCTTCATATAGGGGGCAAGGCAAGCCACTAATGGAGGTGTGGCCATTTGCACATAGGGGCGGAGTAACGCTAGATGGGCGGGTACGCTGAAATGCAGCTGACTTGCCAGATAGAGATGAAAGGTGACCCGGAGACCCAGTGAAGCAACAGCATCCCGGAGACTCCGGGTCCAATCCATAGAGTTCCTTGGTATAATTATGCATTATCAACAAACAAGCAGGTGACCCAATAATATGCAACTCCCATTACTTTTTTAAAAATAAAAATTAGCCTTTCTTGACCCATTTTTTTTATCAGTCATTCCAGGACATGTAACCATTTGACATTTTCCCCTGACCAACACTTAAGAAGTGTTACCCTGCTTTTTTTGGGATGCATATGGCTACCGCCGCACCATGCCCTTTCTTAATATATAGGGATAACTTCATCTACCAATCTTCAACCTGCCTTTTTTTTTTTTTTTTTAATATTTTTGGCCCATATATATATACCAGAGATATAAAAAAAAGAGAGAAAACGGAGACATTCAAATTATGAAATGTATATATACTTTGGTACTCTTTGGGTTTAATAGAAACCTGCAATTAGGGACATTGGACCTCTATAGAATCACCCTGCGTTACAATAAGACGTATACTTTGTGGACACAACAGTAAATTAATAATTTGTGTGCCGTTTGCTTGACATCTCCTGGAAAAGGACCAGTTTTCTTCCATTTGCCTCGTGTAACTGCATGAACTTCATTCGCCCTCTGGGTGATTTCCGCAAAACAGACTTCAGCACGCTTTAATTTTATTCCGGTGACATTTGGCACATTCACGCAACCTCTGATTTGTAAAGCTTTGAGAATCATTTCAAGTTGTGACCAGAATCCGTACAAATCATTGAAATGTAGGCTTTTTAAAAAAAAAAAAAAATTCATTACCGGAGTCTCTGATAGAAAGACCGTTCCACTCGTTTGGACAGTTGAGTTCACTGAATGAAGTCTGGGCATATTCGACAGTCGACAGCCTTGTGGGACTTCGACTCCCATTATTTGAATCTAACGTTGACTGGTTGAGGGTGACAAGAGGCTTTACTTCAGTAAATTCTGGAGAGCTGTAGTTGGCCAACGACGTGCTGAACTGAAAGCTGTCTTAATCAATGGAAATGCCTTCACCCAGCGATTTAGCTCATTTTTAAATGTAATTTGAAGAGTTTTAAGCAGGGCCCAGTTGCTTGACTAATTTGTTATTGGAGCTAAGCTCGGCAGACCTTTTCCAGCATCGTGTAATGGCACGGAGAAAGGTTAACCATTAACTGTAAGCTTATAATTTACAAAGACGTTTAAGCAGGTAGAATTTGCTCCAAATTTCATGGGATCTCTTACAGCTCATGTGTTTATTTCTAAGCATGGTGTCTTGGTCAACAATGGTCCGGCCAGTGTCTTGGTCACCAATGTTCCTGCCAGCGATGCATTCAGGTCTAGGGAGCAGCAACTCCTCTGCCGTATAAGAGGCAGCCATTCACCCTTTTTTGGGTGGTCAGGCTCCCTGTAGCACCACTGCCCAATGGTCATATCCATTGAGGACGGTGTCGAGGAAGGGACGATGGCGGCGGTGTCTTGTATTAGGTCCAGGGCAGTACGGAAGATAAGTAAGACAACCTTCCCTGGTGGTGTAGTGGTAGAACCAGGGGATCCTTGTCTTCATCAGGACCTTTCCATCTTTAACCTCAGCAACGCAGGATAGAAACATGTCTGACCCATGAATCTAAATATGGGAAAGACTATAAACCACAGAAAAAGAAGATCTCTTTTGTTGTAGGTCCTCAACCAGCCCATTAACACTATGGAGGGCTGTATCAAGTCAGCAGAGTCCTCCATAGTTTCCTTCCAAGGTGTGGATAAATCCCTCAATCCATGGTGGCTTTCGTGTGATATTTAGGGAAACCAAGTGAGCTAAACTTCACCACCGCATATAACTTGCACCAGACCGCGATGCAAGGTCATACTAAATGTGGAATTCGGAATAAGGGGTGTTCCATAGATCAAAATAGTAGAAGGACTTTAAAACCCCCCAAAACACTGTTCCAGTTTCTAATAACATACCAAATATTGCGACACATATAATTTCCTCCATTAAATGAATATTTTTGGATTTTTAATAACGACTTGTCATTTGACATTTCTTCCTGCCGTGTGAATGATGCTAGTTTCTCCAAGGAAGAAAATATTTATAGAGAGAGAGAGACATGAGTAGCCTAAATCTGTTGCCTGTAGCAAGATGGAGAAACGTCCCATACCAACACAAGGAAATTATAAAACATAAATACTTAATATCAATACAATCAAGAAAGCAGTGATCTACACCGAACCAACAGATCATCTAAAAAAAAACGTGTGCGCTTGGATATTCACAGAATCGTTTTTTGGTGGTTAGAGATGTTGGGGTGTCAATATTAGAATATCTAACAGCCTACCCATTGCAATGGAAGGGGGGAGACTGGAAGAAAGGTTGGTGGCAACTGCCAGTTTGGCTGCCCTGAAGAATTTGGGCCGCAGCCTGTAGAAGCCATGATCTGGATCCTTTATGTGCTCTTTCTATGCATTTTTTTGTAGTTGATGGAAATGTGTAGGAAAGGCCCCAATGAGCGCAGTGTTGTTTTAAAGGACCTTCTTTTACTAGGATACTGTGGTTAACGGTTTTAGTGTTTGCCAGGTACTCTAATGGCAACCTGACGTAGCATCTTTACCACTGACTTCAAAAAATCCAGGTGTGAAAAAGCTCAGCCAATGCATGCGATAAAATGGGGCAAACAAAGATACCCAGCTCCATAACATTAACAGGTGGCTTAGAAGACCAAGCTGAGACTACAAGAGGAGAGAAGAACTTGCCCTCTGTTGCCTCTTCCTGTGGGCACCATGTTGGATTACTAACGCAAACTCAATGGACTCTGGACATGACTGATCTATTTCTCATAGAACGGAATCAGTTACCCTTATTACATGCGCAACACATTACATACCACGAGCATTTCAAAGAAAAATGGATTCCCTGTTACTGTGAGCCGCACATCATAACAGACAGTTATCTCCCGCCTTCTTTGTAAACCCCCTACGGAGGAACGAGATGTGTCCCTCAACTTTCTAAAAGTCAGTAGGTTACATCATAGAGCAATGGTTGGCGTCCCAATCTTATTGTGTCACAGAAACGAGGGAACGAACGCCACAGGATCCGACTTTAACGAGCTCAGTTCTTCCCGGGAAAGTTATACATTAAAATCAGCTGAAAAATACGACTTATGGCTGTTTCCATGGTGACATAAAACACAAAGCCTTTTTCAGGATGTAACCATATTATAATGATTATCAAACATGGATAACTTATGCTTTATTAGGACTTTACATTTTTGTTTAAATTCTCTCACTGCATTAACATCTAACCCTTCTGCTGGAAGGCTGCTCCACTTACCTACCACCCACTCAGTAGAGAAACGTGGATTCTACATGTTCAATGTTAATATATGCCTGTACTCAGGGGTAGTGCTAGACAAAACATTAAAAAATACATTTACAGGAGTTATGCGTGGTGGTAGACGGAGGTTGTCGGAAACTTCTAGTTTTTGCTCACTTGTGTTGCATCACATGTGACACTTCCTGAAACATTGTGACATCATAGGTGGTTACATAATGTATCTATCTCAACTCTATATAGGACCTTGAGAAATTGAGTTGAGGAACTCTTTGTGATAGAAAGACCAACTGCTTTGTAGCCTTTTCTATGTTGAAAGTATTATTATTGTTATTATTATTATTATTACTATTATTAATATTATTATTATTAATAATAATAATAATATTTTAATAATTTTATTCTGTTTGAAAAAGGCTGTATAAAGTAAAATAAAAACCGGAGAGTTGGTTCTAAGTCTGGAAAGAAAGCTTTCCAACATATTAATCTTCTGATATTTTGTTTCCTTGAGTCAACCCGCTCTACAATGAACTTCTATTTTGGAAACAAACTCTATTTCTTACTTCCGAAAAGATAAATCTCAACAAAAAGAAAATGAATATGGCCGTAGTTCCTGTATCTCCTCGGCTGATAGATGGAGTTTAAGCACGAGCTTAACCAAGAGATTTTTCATTTAGATAACATGACAAATAATTACAGGCATAAAGCCAAGAGAGAAGTTCCAGTTTTGTTACTTTTAACTTGAATTAGTAACCTATTTTTTAACACTAGGATGTATATGCTTGGGAAAAACTCTAACTGTGCGATGGGATCATATTCTATAAATTGCCTTTGGATAGGTTGGGGATCGTATCCAAAAATGCCTCGTAAAAGCCTCTTATGACTCATTTAAGGCACAAAATATTATCTATTTTATAATAACCACCTATAATCGTAAAAATAACAAATATCAGATCTTGGTCTCCTCCTAATAAATACTTTAAAAAAATCTTAAGGTGCACCAAAGGACTATAAGTGTTCACTTTTGCACCAAAAAAAGAGCAGTTCTAAGAGGCCGAAAGTATAAGAATGTTCCCCAAAGTCCTGAGGAACGAGTTGAGAACCCCAGGGCTTAATCTTGGTTCTTATTTTTAAGTCAATTTTCCATGATTTCCATGAAAATGATTCCTGCAGGCATAAACCTCATTCCACAAAGGCATATACAACAAATAAAATATTGCGATGCAGATTGGATGTTCAGGTGGAAAAATCAGAGAAGGAATCCACTCGGTGCTCGTTAATTCCCAATGGTTCCTTCTTTAATTTCAATAAGAGCTTTCTGACCATAACATATGTTTTTTTACTAGTCTTATATGTAAGAATTAATTATTTCCCAGGGTCCTACAGTCCGGGGCTGACTTTGTCATGTCGGTCTGGTTACAGAATGCTTGGGTCTTCTAGCTGGTGGCTTCCATACCATCATCCCTGAGATGCCTTCTTGGGTGCAGGTGATTCCGTTACAAATACTTAAGTCATGACATGTGATTGTCTCCATGAACAATGATCAGAAGAGACATTTATACAGTAAAAAGCTTGCTAAGTATCCTACTAGTCCACCGGGCATCATAATGGACCACTGCCTATGTTTCCTATGACCTCTACTGGTCATAGCCACCATAAAAGCTCTATGGTGTATAGAGAGATAGTTTAAGAGATAACATTATAGGGGGAAATCTGGTAACAAAATAATTAAGTAAAATTCAAGCATTTCCAAGCCCAGCCGGCCCTCGTAGAGATCTGGGGAGAAACGAAGCATTACCAGCTTTGCTATTTTACAGCTTGTTGGAAAAAAAAATCACCAATTCCTTCTGAAGACCACCCTTCAGATTCTTAGAATTTTTTTTTTTTATTTCATTGGGTTATGTTATATTTGCACCTTTTTTTTTTTCTAGAAAAGCAGAATGAGTCATTCGGGCTGCGGTCTGCAGTCTCTTTTTCCCCCTGATGCATCGGCTTCCTCCCGCAGTACAGACAGGAGCTTGGATGAAAAAATACATCTTCCGTAATGGGTATTGTTCTGTTCCTATCACACTGAGATCAGCTGCTGTGTAAGGCATTCGCTGGTCGCGCGAGGGAAGAAAATGCCGAAAAGCAAACAAGTCCCAGGAAGACCCCCTCAGTCACTTATGTAGGGGCTATACAGTAAGGCTAAGAGCCCAGGCCACCTGTTAAAAAGGACTGAGACATAACTGACCCTCCTATGACTTTCGTGACCATAGGTTTCGTAGATTACTCTACCTTCCAATGACGTGATAGTCCATGTTTTTTAATTTACGGTAGATAAGTGGAACAGCCACCCAAAAAAAGTGGTAATTTAAGCATGCATGGAATAGACATATGCCTCCTGAATCTAAGACGAGACCAATGACTGATTAAGATGTGAGTCGTTACAGCAGGAGAAACGGGCAAACGAGACGGGCCGAATGGGGCCGATCTGCTAAATTATCCCAGTGAGTTTCAGAGTAAGGTGGGGGGGCATGTTAAAAAGAGTTAAATAAATAATATACAACCCTTTAAAGATTTTACTGCCTAGAGGTTGCTATAACATTGCTATAACATCCGTGTTATTAATGGGTTAATATGCTTGATACTGGAAATGACACAGACGATTAATACCAGGATGTAGTGAAAAAATGTCAATAACCTTCTTCCAGGAACCATGGCATAATAATTATGTTTGATTAATTAATTGCAATTTAGTTGGAATGTTATATTTATATTTTTATGTACACAGACAGCCGTAGAAATGCAAAGATAGACAGACATTTTCTACGGCTATTTGAATTCAGAAGAAAATAGTTTAAAGGATCTTAAAGTAAATTCAGTTTAAATACATTTTGAACTTTTATTTGGAAATAATGACTTGCCCTTTAGTTTTATTCTATAACAAATGAATTATTATTTTATTATTATTATTATTATTATTATTATTATTATTATTATTATATAATTATTATTATTATTATTATCCATACAGATTTAATACATTTTATTTGAAAATATTTGGTAATTTTTTTTATTACTTTTTATTATTTATATTGTCTTTTGAAGCATAGAAGCATGAAGAGGGGCAATGGGCAGATTTGTATTTGGAAAGAGTAGATTGGGCTTCAGGTAAACCTAGCCCTTTTTACCTCCTGAGTTCTCCTCAAAAATCATGTGTTTTATGTACTTTTTAGACTCAGGGATGAGCTAGACCCGGAGTCTATAGGGTTTTTTTCTTCCAGCTGTAAGTGTGTCTTAAAGTGGGTAAGTGTATATGTGTGTTAGAGTGAGTGCATGTTTTTGTGTGTTTGCGTGAATATGCAAGTGTGTGTGCTACAGCAAGTGTTAGAGTGAATATGTGTAAGTATGTGTGCTAGAGTGAGTGTACATGTGAATGTGTGTGAATGTATGCAAGTATGTGAGTATGCTACATTGAGTGAATGTGTAAAAATGATTGTTTGTACTGTAAGTGTCTGCTTGTGTGTGGTAGAGTGAGTTGTGTAAGTGTGTGGAAGATGGGTCCCAAAGAGGGAACGTTCCTCCTAAAGAAGAACGTGTGAGCAACTCATTTGGAGTAAAAATCCCCATCAGTCCATTATCTTAAATCGTTTAATTGGCTGGAATTCTTTGTCTCGTTCTCTCCAGACATAAACACTCAAATATTTGTTTTTATTTCATAAGCCTTAAACTGTATTTATGGATAATTCCGTTTAAAAGGCCCCGCTTGCTACAGTTTTGTTGTTTGACCAACTGTTGTTTTAATCTCCAGTTGATCCACGAAAAAAAAAATAAAAAAAAAAAATCCATTAAGATTCATTTTACTGTGAAATCTTGGATTCCTTACAAAAATCTTAATGGGCTATTTCTTGTGTATTCTTAATTAATAGATTGGATACCGTAATGCAAACTCCCGGCGGGGTCTAAATGCTGTTGCCGAGGTGCATAAACGAAATCCAGTTCAATTATTTTATCTGAAGCTACAGGAGATAAATGGGTTGAGTAGTTATGGCTAAAAAGACAGGTCGGCCGCTTGTACGTTTTTAAGCCTGTCTTATTTTGACAAGTCGCATATAAAAATAAACAGCGCGCCGGTTAAAATATCAATATTATGCCAGTGCTAGGTCTGTCTACTGTTCGGAAAATCACTTTATCTACGTCCCTCACAAAAAAATGTTCTTTTTCTCTGTGTTCCTGAAAAATGTAATATATATTTATTTTTTTAAAAGCCAAATGTTCTTTATTTTTTGTAGCAAGACGCAGTGGCATATCCTGCCAACTAGGCCTAGGGTGGCAGGTCCAGGGGAGAGGAAGCCCCTCTGCCACATAACAGGTAGTCAATAGCCTTTTTGGGGCTATCATGATCCCTGTAGCGCTACTGCTCAATGGGCAGGGTAAAAAAAGGACATCACCCTGGAGGTTCACCTGGAGTCTCCCGGTAAAGTGCTTCTTCTCCGCGTTCTCCTGGTCACCGCGCTCTGTCTAGAGGTTTGCGGAAGTGGCGCTCAGGCATTCCCACTCCCTGCCCTATTCCCCTCCTGGATTTTAGCTATTGGGGACTGGTCATGCTTCTTATTGATGGCTACCCCCTGCCTCTTATGAGGCTAATCTTGCCCACGTATATGGCTAGCCCCCTGAAGCTACTCCCCCAAAGAAGAAGGCTTTGGTTGGCTTAACCAGGAAAGTTCTGATGTACAGAGATCACTTATCTCCCCAACTTGCCAATTAACCCTACGGCAGACTGGACCAAGTTGGCACAGTCGCCACAGCTTACTTCTGCACGGCGCCACGTGTCTCTAAAAGGCATCAAATCTGGACACTCGCCATGAAGGACTAGGAGGAGTGGTGGCTCTGCCCTCGTTAGACCTACAACAGTGCCGAAGATAATTCATTATGGTAATTAAAGGGGGGAAAAGATACATTCTAAAAACATCACATGTCCTCTCCTGATTTCCAAAAACATTACAGGTCCTCTCCAGGACCAAAGTTGTTCAAATACAACAATATTTTAATACTACAATATTTGTAAAGTTTATCCATCCTTCCATCAGCCCTGGAACTTTCTAAATTTAACGGCATAGTCACAGTACAAATAGAAGCTCCAGCACTTTAATTAATTAGTTCATAAACTGTGCTAATGAGATAATGTAATATGCTAACATTCTTTTAGCACCAAACCTAACAACTTACCTACTTATCACTTCTTTAACTACAATACACTGTTTTGCAAATGCAGGTTTTTTTTTTTTTGGTAACAAAATCTTCCGACCTTCCTCTGGAGAGTAATTATATGTTTTCTCGAAGATTTGTATTCACACTTCTCTACAAGACACTGAATTGATACACATCCAACTGCAGGAAGCTGATGCACGGGCTCAGCTGTTGAACTTAACGCTTTAATGTTATGAACGTATTTTTTTTCCTAGGAGAAAATGTGTCAAAATCATTCCCAACGTACAATCTGACCAAAAAAAACAAAAAAAAACGCAATACAAAATGTTCAGGATCATTTGATATAAACAATGAGTATTGGGATTTAGTGATGAAAAAAACAGCTACATCTATGTGCCTTGTAAAAGACAATCAAGGTTAAGATTGCACATGGTCAGGGCTGGACTGGTGGACACAAGGTAGCTCTGGCACTTTAAGGCCAGTGGCCGATTAATAGAAACATAGAATTTGAAGGCAGATAAGAACCGTTCCGGCCCATCCAGTCCAATGACAAGTTGCAGCATCTAATCATCCGCTGGGGTGGTGGATCTGCTCAGTGTGTGGCATTGTTGGCCAGATGGACCGTCGGGGCCTCCACAGGTTCATTTGTATTGTTCTATCTACGATTAGTTATACCTCTTCTTAACTTTTCCTGGCAAGGCTTCCAGTCGATTAATAAGTTCTGCTTACTTTATAATTTTGGTCCTTTGTGATTCGTCATGGAAACAGAATTTGCCGGCAGGTCAGACCTATCTAGTCGCCCGTTTCTCCTGCTGTAAAGACTCAAACCTCAATCAGTCGTTGGTCTCGTCTTAGATTCAGGAGCTGTATGCCTATCCCATGCATGTTTGCATTCAAATAAAAATGAATAATTTTTCTTTATGTAAACTTTTTTCCAAACTTTTCTGCCTATTACCCTATTCAGCTACACTACCCACCCCATCCCTCCGCAAATTAAATAACCAGCCTGATCTCTGATCTGCTAACGCAGGTACCTACAGTTATTTTAAGTGAACTTTGCTTTTTCGCAATTGTTTGGCTAGATCATTGTGTGCTCATAAACAATGATTGCATTCCTTTACAGAACCCAAGTGCCGATGTTCTGCCATACACAGAATATTATGTATTTTATTTTAGAACAATCAATCCGCCTTTTCATTTAAGAATGACTATAAGCACTCCAAATAAAAGTTCATAAATCTTGTCTGATTTCGTATCCTTGCGACATAATGGAACGCGTAGTGTTTTTTTCATCTAAATCAATCTTGGTGGGGTCTTCAGCATAGGGCAATTGCAACTAACGGAAATAAAACTGGGTAAACAAGGGAATAACTACAACACAATATCTATAATATTCCACATTCATGGACCTCTCCTACTTCAGAACGTTGGGGCTATATTGAGGACCACGTGGTCCCCATGTTTTATCTGTTCCATCCCATCTACAGGAGGAAGCTCTCATGTTTATCTAAATGACTGGGGACTTCCCTTGCAGGACACGGCCAGGACTGCCCATTGACGTCAGAGGGCGGCCCCTTTGACATCAGTGGCGTTCCCGATGATGTCAGAAGGTGTTCCTGCTGACATCGCCAGGAAACCCCCCCATTTAAAGGGGAGATGTGCAGAAAGTGGGGCCTGTCAAGACCCCACTCCCGCAACCCGGAGGATTCAGGTGTTGACCTGGAGAACCAGAGAAGTAGTGCTTCCCAGGTACGTTTATCCATAATTTCAGGGAGCAGAATGTCCCTGATGGATTATTGAAGACCTCTATGGTGTGATGTTGTTTCCTGACACCATTAGACAAAGACACAGAGCAGCACAAAGAGGCCAAATACAAGATTTTGGGCAGAACTTTTTGTTCCCTTTCAACTCAGGCACCAGGAAAGTTACATTACTGAACCTGCCAAGGAAAGCAGAACTTAAGCTAACGTTACATTACATTAGTAGTCAGTGAATTGCCCTTTGAACAAAACTCAGCGAAATATACTCTGTACTCTGCTGTTTAGGGATCCTTCCTAAATCCAAAAATACAGTTGTGAATATATTATGGATTCATACCAGCAGGCGTCAACAGCAAACAATGGAAATCGCATCCATGCTAATGGTTATATTATCTATAGCAGAGTAAGTTTTATCAGATGATGGAATTTAACTGTACAATAAATATATAGAGCAGCATTCTGGCTCGGATCGCGGTTTGTCGATACAAACATTTGATGATTCCTTTGGCCAGAATTTTCTATATGTCTTTCCACAAATATTTGCTTTTTTTTGTCTGAACGTTCAATTCAGATATCAGTTCTAACAGATCATGGTAGAATCCAGCATGGTCCTCGTTGAGTTAATCTCAAGCATTTTTCGTATGGTATTTTGGGGATCTCTTGGGACCCATCTCAAATGGAAAGGTGAGTCCAGACATGGACCTCCTTGCTCTCCTGTGTCTAGGGCCATATCGTCCGGAGCCCACTGGTGGGACCCATGATGGCTGAAACGTACGTTTGGGGTTGTTGGCTTCTTAGTGCAGTGGAAATTTGCCTCACATTTTGGTTCTGGATCACCCCTGGTGGTAGGATCAGACTGATATGTCAATGGAGACGTTTCCCTCTGTAATGACACAAGTGAGCTACAACCTGAGCGGGGGATACACGGTAGGGCAGGCTATTAAGCGGCAGCCCGTCCTCGGTGAGTTAATCTCTTTTTTTTTCTCTTGTATGGCAGAACGCAGCATCTCCTGTTGATTATCATTCCGAGGTGCAGTCTATCGCCTTAATGTCTGATGTGGTCATCAATTCAAACTTAGGGAAAGTTCTATCACACAAATTGTCTCCGGAGGAGAAGCAGTATTTCTGCTGCACACAGCTCTCAGTACATCAACTAATGTAGTATCCAAAAAAGAAATTTCAAAAGAGTCATCTGTAAAGCAGGCACGGACTGGGGGATTATTCATCCACACACACAATCTCTGCTGCTTCACCAAATCCATTCTCCAGCAATGCAATTTCATTCAGTTTTAGTGATCATTAGTTCTTTGTACACTGCACAGACAGATGAAAGTGATGGAACTAGACTATTTATTTTTGATGTATTCTAATTTTGGAGATTATTGCTGGGAGGAGAAACTCTGGTTCTCTTTGGAGCTAGTTAACTTCCTCATTCTTCTTTTGTGATAAACCTGTCTTTGTCCAGCTGAACACAGTTGGCCAGATTTCAGGCAAAGTGGTCATTTAAAGGCATAGAAACATAGTATCTGCCGGCAGATCAGACACATTCGGCCCCGGCTAGTCTGCCTGTTTTTCCCGATCAGTCCTTTATCTCATTTTAGATTTAAGAGGTATATGTTAGCCTCTATCACTACTACTAGGAGGCTGTTCCACATATATATATATATATATATATATACACAAAAAAAAAAAAAAGCACAAAAAAATATACATATTTAAAGGAACAGGAAAAAATGCAGAAAACTAGCTGCCAGAAAAAAATGCAAAATTACAAAAAAAATAAAGAAATACAAAAGACGAATAATAACTTAATAGTATGGAATCATCATGAAGATCCCTAGAAAAGGAAGTTTTTTTGGCCAGTTCCCTTTTTTGGTTTTAATGCATACATTGCTTATTATGATTTGAAAAAGATACGTTAAGTATTTAATCTGTAAACATTACATAAGTCTATTAAAGTATATTAAAGTATTAAAGTCTAAAACTGAAATATTGTAATGTGTGGTTATCTGTTTACTGGGTTCAAAATGGCCGTTAATAAACATTTATTAGATAGGAAATATTTATTTTTAGTAATCCTACCTATTTTAAGATGATACATTTGAAAGAAAGCATTCCGCAAATTAATGTTTTTGACATTCCATTCATAGTTCAAACATCATCAGAACTAGAGTTTGTTTTTACCCGAAGCCATTGGGGGAAATGACCGAATAACGTCCGTTCTGATGTTCGACATACGAAGGTCCTAAGGCAAACAAATTCATTAAGAGCCAACGGATTAAGAAACACATTATTTTGTGATAAGGTGGTCGCTGCTATATATCTGAACGTGTTAATCCAAATATATTTTTCACATTAAAAAGGGGATTATTTGACAGCTGTACATATTGAGAAAAAATGATAGAAATACGCCACTCACTTTGGTGTGATTCGCTCTACCAATCGAGAGAGCTTTAACACATGTTTTTTAAGTACATTTTCTGGAATTTTCTTTCATATTCCAATAAAACTTTTTTTTTTTTTTACGTTTACTGGATACCCTCCTCTTACTTCTTCATTCTTTAGAAACTTTTTTTAAAAAAATATGTTGCAATCATTTAGAAAAATGAAGACTATACGACATCGTGATGGGTGACATGTAGTCTTGTTGGCTTTCCATCATAAGGCCAGGATAGTTTCTGCCATTTTTTACCAAGTTAACACAGTAAAACCAAGTAACAGTCAATGTTTTCTATTTTTCTGTGATCTTATATGAATAAAACATACTTTTTATTTTGAAGAGCTCCCCATATACAAGCAGAACCTTGGAAGAGGTCAGATTCATCACAAAGTCAACTTTGGGTTAGGTGGGCTTTCTTGGGCTAGGCATAGAGCCAGGTTCCAGATAACCATAAGGTCATTTCTCAGATCTAACTTTGTATCCTAATTATCACGTTATGTCATCATGGGTTCCTTAATATATTATCTTGTGTTCTATGTCATAACGTGGAGTCAGTGACATCACTAGAGTACATCTATCAGCTGACCATGGATACTTTTCGGACTCTACATTGGTAACTACTTGCATCCTACTTCTTCAAGGCCATTCTTCTCCTAAGGAACCAACTTGACTCTCAACCACTTAGCTGTCTCGCTGCTTGGATAGTCAACTCTATATTAACTAAGTTTCTTCACCCACCCAACATTGCCCTTAGCTTCCTGACTACCTGCTCCAGTCCTTCTCATTCCCTTTGAAACAATATGGAGACAACCATTCTAACTAGAAGCTAAACTTCATGGAAACATCTGACCACGAACCTCATTAAACCTTTGGCCGATCCAACGGTCTCATAACAAATTTAACTTGACCCCCCCAAAAAAATGACTGACAATTATACGAAATGTTCTATTAACCCCTTAAGGGCGCTCCCTTAACCCATTGAAAACAATGCATTTTGAGCCCGTACATGTACAGGCTTTGTCATCAAGGGGTTAATTTTTTTTTTTATTTTTTTTTTTGTAGCGCCTGCTTTCATTAAATATTTTTAACACATTTTCTCAATCGGAATTTCCACGTGGAAAAAAAAATGAGAAATGACTTTCCTTCCGGCTAATTTTCGTGTTAATAGATACATCAAAAGATATTTAACTATCCACGCTGTCGGAAAAGGTTTCCAAACCTGTTTAACCTTGTTAGAAAAATAAAAGTTGTTTCCCCAATCAAACTAATTTCATCTGCTTCCCTCCACTAGCAGAATAATGTGATTAATACTCAACAGACTGAATGCTTTCATTAATTCTAGCA